>NC_056744.1:1430198363-1430568363 GCF_019279795.1 Protopterus annectens | reverse complement strand
CCGAAAGGATTTCAGTACACTATCAGAACAGTTTCATAAGTGGAAGCTGACATTTAATGCAAAGACGGACAAGATTTTGCACTTTGGCAGACACAGCCTCAGGACAGGCTTTAGGGGGAGGAGTGGAAAGCTGTTAGAAATGGTAATCAGAAGAATATTCATCTGTTGCCTGCCTGAGGGAAAAGAACCACTTCAGCCTGTGTATACAGCAGTAGTGAAGGCTGAAAGGATGTTTGCATGGACCCCATGCAAGTGAGGGACTTAAATCAGGTCTTGTCTGAAAAAGAGCAGCATACCAGTGCATGGGGTTCTGTGTCTGCAATGCAACCTAAATACTAAGATAGGCCAGCTGGACAGTGCATGAGCAGGGTTTCCAGGTTAGAAGAGAGGCCATTGTTGTTGAGGGGTCTGACAAGATAAAGTGTGGCGTAGGGGAAGCCACTGACAAATAGCTCTTTTTATGGAAAGATGGGCGGGGGACTGGGGGCTTGTTTTGGGGGTCTCAAGCAACAAGCAGCAACAAGCAGAGTACACTGCATAAGCAAGTGTATGCACATGCCACTGGATATTCATAGCCCTATATTGGACACAGAACATTTTTAGAGAAATCGTAAAAAACTTCTCTCCTGTAACTGTCCTAAGTACAGGCTAGCCATCTTTTCTTGTCCAAAAGGAACAAATAGGCAAGAGTGGATAATGGACAAGGTAAAACAAGCGCCGAAAGTCCTGTTCCTGAACATGGTCAAAAGTCCAGGGAGGTCACGTCAGACTGGTAGACCAGGTATGCCCGATGTTCAGCTGTGAGGAAGCTAAAATAGGGAAAAAAAGTATACACGGCATGGACTGGCTAGCTTCAGAAGAACAAACATAAGTTCTAGACACTCAAGGCTAAGAAAAACAGGACTAGAAGTTCTAGACACTCAAGGCTGAAGAAAAGCAGGACTAGGATGATGGAAAGATACAGATTTTCAAAATCCAGAGAATGGAGACTATAGATTAGTTGCGGAAAGGACAGTGAAGGTGGAAGAAGAGAACACGAGCCAACACTGGCAGGCATGATGATCAAAATCAATGACATTACTTCAAGGGAGGGAAGTGACCAGAACCACTACAAGTTTTGGCTTCCCTTCACTAGCACGCTTCATTTGTGACCCTACAAATGCATCTTGAGTGTGGCATAGTACTAGATGTGGGTCACTATATAGGGGCTGAACCCCCAGGTGTACTTCACAAGCACTAGTCCTATCAATTCATGTATGCAACCATTTAAAAGACCAAAAGGCAAAGCTAGTAACATTCAGTCAGCAAACGCAACCTGGTGATAATGACAAAAGCCTTTGAGAAGCCAACCAAGGAATTTATGTTACTGATTAACAGAATTTCCTTATCTTAAGACATTCCAAGACACCCAGCTATTTAGTTTCTTTCATTAATGAAGAATATCCTTTGGTTGGATGAATCATAAACATGGCTTCCTTCTGGGTTATATTTAAAAGACATAAAGGCCTCGGTACTGCTTTACATAGATTTTGGTATCATCTTCCACTGTAAAATAATATACATAGATTTTGGTATTACAATCTTCCATTGAAAAATAATCTGGGGAAACAAAACCTGAAGATTATAACAACAGTGAATACAATTTAAAATACATAATAAAATAAAAAGAATATGTTGGACAGGCAGCTTTACATTATACATCTTCAGTTAACACCGAACATTTCCTCACTACAAAATCATTATCGCTCAAAATTCTCTCTGTACAATGAAAATAAAGAATATTAGTCCAATTTATACAATGAATGTGTCATTCCTACTTAAAGCTATGTAATGGAATTATTCAAGATACCCACTGCTTATGCATCATCTACAGGTTAGCAGGTTTAAATACCTTCGACATTTGCTGGGCTACACATGCTGCATGCCCACAGATGAGAAATCTGATTTCTCCACTTGCACTACAAACCTGACACACCTGATAATATTGCAGAGTTAAATGTAGCTGCTGAATCTAAAGTGCAGTTTGCGTGCACGTGTGGTGGGGTGTGCTGTACTCCAGTTGTGCTAATCTGCAAATGAGACATTAACCTGAAGTCCTGCTGCACCTTCTGGTGATGGCCATTAGAGGTGACAGGATCCCAGGATACATGTCCAGAAAGAAAAGGCTGTTTTTATTAGGGAGATGTTGGAATAAATTATATTAAATAATGCCATTATTTAAAAAAAAAACTAATCCAAACAAAAAAAAAACAAAACAAATATGAGCATTCATGACATCACACTTTGAACACTTCTTGCACTCAAATACCATCATAAAAGTGCAGATACAAAATGGGAAAGTAACTGAAAAATCTAGGGTTACTTAATGGGAGTATGGGAGGAAAGACAGACAGGTGGGACAACTTAACATACAAGTATTAAAAAATAACAGATAATAATGTGAAGAAGCACATACAGAAAAGGAGGTGAAGTATTAATGGTGAAAGAACGGGAAGACATAGTGCAGTACACCCGTATCTGGGACCAGTATATACGTGGTAATATCTACTAGGTCACATAAGAAAATAATACAAGGAAAAACGATGGAGATATGGCAAAACTGAAGCTGATTTCCTAATGAGCTTTCAATAATATACAGGATTATGAGAGCATGGCTAACCGTAACTTACTTATTTTGTGTTTGAGACATGGTTGCAAAGAAATTCACTGAGAGTGAAGTTTGAGAGGTGAATCTTGGCCGCCATGTCAACCACATAAGTAGCTATGAGTAGAGATCCAATTATAATTTTTTTGTAGTGCATAGAAATTCATCTGCTCCATGTAGTAAAGATTAGTGAAATGTAAGGTATTAAACAAATGTGATGTGAAAGATGGCAATGCGATGGGGAAGTGGGTGATGTTCTTACATATTCCCTGTCAGGGGGGAAGCAGTTGTAAAATCAAATTATTGTGTGCATTTTTAACAGACAGCAGGTAGACATGCGAGTTGAAACAAAGCCTTTTCATGCTCTGGTGCTGTCTACTGATCATCTCCTTTTAGTGCAGACTCAACCTTAACAATGCATAAGGGGGCACTTAACTGTTAAGCACCCCTCTACGTACTGCAAGGGTCAGGCCCGCTCTAGTGCAGCGCTGAACCAGGGTGTAATTTAACAGTTTTATTTATTTATTTATTTTTTTAGTATAATCATGGCACTCCATGCACTACTGGAAAATAATACACATATGGGAAAAATGCATGCTTACTATGGAATGCTATACTTCTTAAGCAGACAGACAGGACTTTTCTTTCCATGCAAAGGAAATGCAGATGAATAAACAATAAGAAATGAATAGCACAATTCAAGCACATGCACTTAAAATTGCTGTTGCTAAACAGTGAAAAGGGATGGTGAATATAAACAAAAGGAATTTACAAATGATGTACTTAAATTTATGAGATGAATAAAAATGTACAGTCTACAAGGGAAATTGTACAGTTAAAAGAAGACTATGAATTCAAAGTTAATTATCCACATAGAGGAGCCACACTAAGCTAAGTTAAATGTAATTTTATTTTATTTTTCCCTTAAGAGCTGTGGTTGTAAATCTTGAAGCATGTGAAATATAAGAAAAATGTAAACAATATTGATTGTGAGACAGCAAATGTTAATAGTATTGATTGTGAGACAGCCTTCAGTGGTTGCAGCAAAACTGTTACAATGTGAAACCACCTGGCTTCTTAAGTGTGCATATATTTGTAGTATCTAATAACTCAATGCATAAATTTCATTACTTGGTCTCCCTTTCCACAGAGTTACAAAGTGTGAAAACAGGAAAATATCATTCAAATCAAAGAAAAACAGTAAATTTGGTTAGGACTACACCAGTAGAGAAAGACTGTTAGAATTCATTACTGGCTAACGTATGTCCTGCGCAAGTAAACTGCATTCTTGAAGACAGGTCAGTCTTGAATCGATGTGAAAATTTACAACTGCTCTTAGGATTTTCAAGCGAGAGGTAGACAGAATCAGTACATCTTTAATAATGGTGGTGCCAAGTCCAGATAAGCTGCAACACAGAGTTCTTCAACATGTAATCTATCTGCATTAGCACATTTGCTTAGCCCTGTTTGTACACATTTATGACTGTTTTGCTATTTCATTTTACAAAGTGCATTGATTAATTGTATTTACATCAGGTAAAAACTTTATTTAATAAATCATCAGCTATACTTTTCTGAAATTAATGTGCATAAGAGCAGCTGTGAGACTTAGGGATATCTCGACTGTTAGATTACACCCTCTGAACAGCTACTGCTATTGCTACTGCACTAACACTTAACAGTTGGCTCATTTTAAGGGTAAACAGTAATTGTGTTCTTAATGGGTTAGAGCTGTCTACCTAGTAACAGCATCACCATAAAGACAAGAAAGGACACTGGTACTGGAGAGGTATCATTAATTCAGCCTGGAAAATTATGTGCAAGCGAGCGCGTGTGTGTGAGTGCCTCAAAATAATCCTGGTGAAATTTCCATTACTGTTTGCAAGACTGCACTGGAAAGCACTGAGGTAGATGAGATCTTGGGAAGCCAGTGATAACTGTGTTCTGCAGTTGGTCAATGTGTGGTGGATGTTGGCAATTATCCAAGGCAGCAGTGTGTTTTTATCACATACGCTAAATGCCAGCTGTTTACTGGACAGTAATTGGCATAAGTAGTATGAGAATGTAAGACAATAGCCCCTGTCCATCACATATTAAACTGGTAGCAATGGGTGGGATTCTATTCTTATTTTTCATATATTGATTGATTTACAGGGATATGGTATATTGTGAACTGAACTTGTGCAGCGTGCAGAACAGTTCTGCCAACTGAATGTGTGTATGCACCTTTGGAAAAAAAAACAACAGATAAAACACAGTGGTATAGCCTGTAAAGCAATTAATTAATTTTTTTTAACAGCTTGGGGAGAGGCAAAAACAAGCTCTGTAAAGTATGAAAAATGTCATAACTGACTAGAGAATACAAACTAAAAGGAATTCAACCTTACAGCATGACCTAGGAAGAAACAACAGGCACTCACCGAAACGGTCTGGTAGCGGCTGAGAGTACACAGCATGCAGCAAAGAAGCTCCGTTTGTCCCCAGATGATCAGAGCTGTAATAAAGAAGGATTAAGCTCTGACTACAGCACAGATGACCCACTCTGGACTAGCAGGACAGGTGTCCAAAGAGCTGGAAAGTAGGGAATGATGAGAGTGCCAATCCCAGGAGGGGAGGGCGGTTGTGTGGGCATCCCTTGTAACAATTCTGGTGGAGCCTGAGAATCAGTCGGGAGAGGTGTAACCCAAAGTGGGGGGAGGGGGGAGTACCTGGCTGAGTTGCTCTGGAGGTGGGATGAAACATCTCATGTCCCAATTGCATGTCCGCCCTTTGGACAATACCAAAGGGTCACAGGTAGGGATGATGTGGGGTAGGCCAAAAAAAAGATACAATTCCCCCTAGCTGATGGTTAATAGCAAGATCTCACCAGAACGTCCTTAGCTTCTGCATCATCCACAACTTGAGTTGGAATAGTGTGTGGGGTGTAAAAGAATAGATAAACCCAGAGTGTCAGAGTAGTCCTGGGATGTATAGGAGCAGCAGGTAGAGCCAGCGATGTGGGACACTGGGGAGAACTATGGGATAAAGCAGGGAAGCAAAAGATCTCAAAGCAAAACAAGTCTGTTCCCAGATGACCTCAAAGTGCAACCTGAAGTAAACAGACTAGGACTGAGAATGAAAGGTGCATAAAAATAATACAGCTTGTTGCCTCTGCAAATACCACACCAACACAGAAAAATAAATGAAAACTTAAATCGTTAATGTTATTTTTTTTTTTTTCAAAGTATAGCTAACGGGATTTAGCTGGTATAAATTAGCCCTCACATCCAGGCTACCCTAAAAAAAGTAAAATGTGATGAGAATCCTGCAATAAAATACAGAACTTTGCTGCATTCACATTTTATACTCTGCCTTCAGCCATTAACATTTAATTTTTCCATTTTTACACAGTTAAGGAAACCAGGATCATTAAAAGTAGACTGAAAAAAGAAAATAAATGTCTCATATCTATCAGACCCTTGAGGTTATAAAACAAATGAAGCAGTGTGCAGTAAATATCAATGCTTTTTTCTTCTTCACGGCAATCTCCATGGAAGAATGAGAAAATACTCCTCCAAGACTTTTTCTTTCGGGATTGAAGTACAAACAAATCACATGTATCTCTTAACCATATAGCAAGAAATCCCCCTGAAGGAACACCACTGCTCTAATGAATGGTGTTTTTTTTTTAAACTCCAAGAAACTCTTACTCTGCCAAACCACCAGAAAAAAACATAGACCCTCATTCTAGGGAGGATTGCTTATGGAAGATAACAGTGCTGGCCATCTTCACGGCACAGACAAATGAAAGCCCTGATAGCAGTCTTGGCATGCTTAGAGTGATTAGTACGTCTGGCTGACAGACGGTACAGCTCTGGGGAAGGGGACAGCACATGGTTAACTCCTGGGCTGCCTGCATGGATTGCTGATTATGAACTCTGTATGAGCCAAGAGGAAAAGTCACACATGGATAATGGGGGGGGGGGGGGGGTGTCATTTTGCCTCTACTGCAGAGTGGGGCATAGCCAGTATGCATCCCGGACATTATCAGGCATAGCATGTTGCATGCCAGCCAGAGATAGATGCATGGATTTATTAAAAATAAACAATGGAGATGTGCATACATGACGGTCAGCATGTACCAGACATACACTCACTCACTCTATTACTTGGATACAACATACAGATAATTAAAGGTATTCCCCCTCCTGGAAAGAGGTGACCGTCCCATCAAGAGGAGTAGAATGCTAAAAGAAAGGCAAGACAGAGGAGTACCATGGGATATCTGATGCTGCCAAAACAAACGCACAAATCAATAACAAGAGCAGTCAGTGCTTGACAGGTATCTATATGACAAGGCAATAATACCTTGTGAAAATGTGTGCAGTTTGTCAGGTAGACAGTTTATTAAATATCAAGCTAAAGAACACACCAAGCCTAGAAACCAAGGAATGTGCTGTGGCCATGGAGCACTGCTTCACCATTTTCAGTTGAAGAACCCAGTACAAGAGAATATCTGGCCAGCTACAGGTTCCTTGAAGGAACATATATTTGTTACTTCCACAAAATATAGTAAACCCCAGTGAGGTGCAGGTAGTAGAACGGGTCTATATTACTTCATCGAAAAGTCATTTCAATGAAGCTGACTTCATCGACCCCAGTCAATACACAGAATTTCCATAAACGAACCCATAGAAAAAAAAAGAAATTCACCAGGGAAAGTAATCACCTGGCCAACACCACATCAGAATGCAAACTGCTGTATATCAAACCCATCCAAGTGGGTGGCTGTGCCCCCCTCCTCCAAATATATATACCAACTCTGAGATCGCACTATGATGGGGAAAAGGGCAGAGTTGTGCTGTTGGCCAACTGCTTCTTTTCCCTGGTGAAATCTTTTGCTGTAGTGAACGTTAGCGGAAATTCAGTTCGTTAATTTGGGGTGGATGAAGTCAGCATCATTGAAATGGCTCTTCGATTAAGTAATATAGACCCTGTAGAACATAATAATTGTGCATGTTCTGAAATTTTCCTTTCTCCAGAACTGCATCTTCTGCAAAAAAGTGAAGAATATATGTGCTGCTACAAGTGACGATAGAGCAACAGTTCAAAAAGTACAGTTTTGTACCTACCATAAATGTAGATGTTCGAGTGCTAATACAGCTGCAGTAATCACAGATGGGTTTTCTGCCGTCAGGCGGTCCCTCGGTCGGGCAAATTCCAAAGTCTTGGTCCGGCGTCGGTTGTTATCGCTTTCTCTTCTGACGGCAGTGAGGCCAGAGTATATAAGACCCAGCCAACACCATGTTCTTCAGTCTTTCTTGTCCCAGATGTCAGGTGCCCCCCGAAAGAAGGCAATACATAAATTATGCTTATATGCGTATACATGTAATGCAATATAATCCAAAAACAGTGGTTGCAAGCAAATAAACCTTAGAAGGATAACCCAGTCAGGCTGTATGAAGAGGTTGTTAGGTCCCATGCCTTTACCAAGTGGGGAAGGAGGGAGGAAAACCTGTACTGCAGCTGTATTAGCACTCGAACATCTACATTTATGGTAGGTACAAAACTGCACTATGTTCATCGTGCATACAGCTGCAGTAATCACAGATGGGTAGAATCCCAAAGCTACGCACAGGGTGGTAGGTACTAGGAGGCACTAGGTTGAGCCAGAATGCCCTGCAAAACAGCAGTGGCAAAGCCTGCTCTTGTTCTGGAATATAAAGGCAGGTGGTAGTGTTTTGTGAAGGTATGTACAGAACTCCAAGTGGCTGCCTCCAGAATATCTTTGGTAGGAACTCCTCTGAGGAAGGCTGTAGAGGTAGCTGTGGCCCTGGTGGAGTGTGATCTGATGCCTGTAGGAACAGATTTCCCATGATAGGAATAACAAAACCGTATGCAGTGGCCTATCCACTTTGAAATAGTCTGCTTGGAAACTGGCTTCCCTTGAGCCCCTACAGCATAGGACACAAAGAGTTGTTCTGATTTTCTGAAGGACTTTGTTCTGTCCAAATAGTAACGTAGCTGCCTATGGATGTCTAAGGAATGTAGCAGCCTTTCCCCTTTGTTTTGAGGATTGGGGTAAAAGGTAGGAAGGTGTATGGCTTGATTTAAAGCTACCCTAGATACCACTTTAGGCATAAATGATGGGTTGGTGCGAAGGGAGACCCTGTCCTGATGGAAAATGAGAAAGGGCTGCACCGCCATGAGGGCCTGTAATTACGAAACTCTACGAGCTGAAGTGATAGCCAGAAGGAAGGCAGTTTTCCAGGACAAATATTGCCAATCTGTTGAGGCAGCTGGTTCAAAAGGAGGCAATGTTAATTTTTCTAGTATGTAATTAAGATCCCAGGCTGGTATTGGTTGTTTCCTTGGTGGTCTAATATTCTTAGCCCCTCTGAGGAACTGTCGTAAGAGTGGGTGAGAAAATAAAGGGGGATCCGTGTTGTATTCTGCAGAAATAGCTGAGGCATGGATTTTTATGGAAGAAAATGAAAGTCCACTGTTCAGCAGCTCAGCTAGATACTGTAATACCTGAGGCAAGTTCAGTTTTCTAGGGTCCTGGCCTTTTTTCGCATTCCAAGAACAAAACCGCTTCCATTTTGCGGAGTAAGCTTTTCTAGTAGATGGTCTTCTGGCCTCCAAAATGACATCCTGCACCTCCTTGGAGAGTAGGTTCTGTTGTGGTGTTAAGGAATTTTCCATGCAGCGAAATTGAGTGCTTTCAGCTGACTGTGGAGAGTTTTGTAACTGTGCTGAGTCAGCAGAAGTGGCATTAGAGGCAGGGACCAGGGAGGAGTATGTGTTAGGCTCCTCAGCAATGGGTACCAGTGCTGCCTTGGCCAATCTGGAGCAATCAGTATCATCTTCGGTCTGTCTGCTCTTGCTTTCAAAAGTACCTTGGGCAGAAGAGGCAGAGGTGGGAATGCATAAACTGTCCATGCTGTCCAACTGAATGAAAGGGCGTCCACTCTCCAGGCCTTTGGATGAAAGGTCCTCGAACAAAACTTTTCCAATTGATGATTCCTGTGGGAGGCAAAAAGATCTATGTCTGGCCTCCCCCACACTTGGGTTATTTCTGCAAACACCTGCGGATGTAACTTCCATTCATGTGGATCTGTCATATTTCTGCTTAATTTGTCTGCCAGTGTGTTTTCCAATCCTGGCAGGTACTGTGCTTGAAGTTCGATTTGCCATTCCAGAGCCAAATTCCAAAGGGTCATGGCTAGTCTGCACAAGGGGTATGAATGTGTTCCTCCTTGTTTGTTTATGTACCACATTACTGTGGTGTTGTCTGTTCTTATGAGTAATTGTCCTGGATGCAGGAAGTCCTTGAAAGCTGTAATTGCATTTATTACTGCTAGCATTTCTTTTTGATTGATGTGGAGCTGCTTTTCTTTTTGGGACCATTTGCCCTGGATGCACCTGTCCGTCATGTGCGCCCCCCAAGCGCAATCTGAGGCGTCTGTTGTGATAGTTTGCTCTGCTTGAGGCTTGCAGAATGGGAGGCCTGTGTTTGTTTGACATGCTTGGGCCCACCATAGAAATTCCTTTTGCAAACATGGGATTATTGGTAGTATTGTTTCCAAACTATGGCTGTGTTGAGACCATAGGTTTTTTAGGTACCATTGAAGTTTCCTCATATGCAGCTTTGCACATGGGATTAAAAGAATGCAAGATGCCATGAATCCCAGAGCCTGCAGGATTTTCCTTGCAGTAAGCCTGGTACTTTTTGCTAGTATTTTGAAGTACTGAGATAGTTGCCCTTGTTTTTCTGGCGTAAGATAGGCCATCTGGGTGTTTGTGTCCAAGTTGGCACCCAGGAAGGTTATTTTCTGAGATGGTGTTAGCCTTGATTTCTCTTTGTTGATTGTGTATCCCAGAGCATGCAATAGCCGTGTCACATATGTCAGATGTTCCAGAAGTATGTGCTTGCTGTCCGCTTGGATCAGGCAGTCGTCCAAATAAGGGTAAATTTGTATCCCTTGAAGTCTGCAGTAGGCAATCACTGATGCCAGGCACTTTGTGAATACTCTGGGCGCAGTAGATAAGCCAAAGGGCAATGCAGAGAATTGATAGTGGATTGAACCTGCAAGAAATCTGAGGTATCTTCTGCAGCTTTGTCTGATTGGGACATGCAGGTATGCCTCCTTGAGGTCCAATGTTACCAGCCAAAACTCCTTGCCCAGCATGGGAAGAAATTGCTGTAATGTGAGCATCTTGAATTTTGTGCAGTAGAAATGTGTTTAGGATGGATAAGTCCAAAATGGGTCTCCAGTCTGTTCCTTTCCTTGGTACCAGAAAAAGCCTTGAATAAAAACCTTGACCTTGTTCGTGAGAAGGTACCTCTTGAATAGATCTCATGCTTAAGAGCTTTGAAATTTGTAGTTGTGCCTCTGCCCTTTGATTCTGTGGCAGGTTTGGCATGCCTTTCATTTTTGGAAGAGTGTGGAAATGAAATTTGTAGCCTCTGTTTATAATGTCCAGGATCCATTTGTCTGTTGTGACAATATGCCAATTGTTTGCAAATAATGCTAGCCTTCCTCCCAAAGGTGCTGCCAGCTGAGACGTGCTTGGCATGGAAATGAGGGAGTCATTGGGTTTGCTTCCTGTATTGTTGTGCACTGTCCTCGCCACCTCTTGGTGCTGGAGTTTGCCATTGTCGTCCTCTATATGATCCTTGTGATTGCCCTCTGCCCCTTGTGCATCTGTATCTACCTCTTTGGGGCTTGTCAGTGGCTGGAAAGGACCAGTTCTTTGAAGGCCAATTTCTGCTAAAACGTGGTGGTTGGACCTGGAAAAAAGTTTTGACAGTTTGCATGGATTTGGCCTTTTCTTCCATTTTCCGTAATATCTCCTCAGCATTAGTACCAAACAGCACATCCTTTTGTAAAGGAGCTCTAGAAGTTTAGCTTTCACATGATCAGGCAAGTTTTGTTCTCTAAGCCAAGCATGTCTGCGAATGACTGATCCCGTAGCAGCCGCTCTACTTGAAGCCTCTAGGGCATCATAACCACATTGTAAAGTGTGTTTACCCACTTGCTCTGCACTATGCATCATATCCTGTAACTCCTTTAAATCTGGTTGTTCAGGTTGAGACATTTTGTTCCTTAATTGTGATAACAGGAACTGTTGATATTTAAGCATATGAAACTGACAATTTAAGGCCCTCATGGCTAGAGTGGCCGAGGTATATACCTTTTTACCCCACCTTTCTAAAGATCTTGATTCCCTTTCTGCAGGAAGTGGATTCTTGGCAGTGGAGGCCTTCAATCCCTTGGGGCCTTGTGAAATGGTTTCAGGGTCAGCATTATGGCTTTTGAAGAGAAATTGGTGAGAGCTGGGTACTCTATAATACCTATCAGGTTTGACTGGTGCAGAAGGCAGAGAATCCGGGTTAAGGCAAGCCTCCGAATAGACATCATCCAGTATGTCCAAAACAGGGGGTATAGCCAGAGGTCTGTGTTGAGGTAACAAAATAAATTCCCTAAGTCTTTTCTTGGAATCTGAAAAGTCTTGGCCTTCCCAATGGAAGTGTTCCCTCAAGGTGTGCAAGGTTTCCCCAAAGGAAAAATCCTCAGGAGGGGATACAGAAGGGATGGACTGTTCTGCATCCGAATCCTCAAAAGGAGAGTAAGAGTGTTCCTCTGCATCAGAATGTTCTGATAAAAAGGATCCCTGATCAGAAGAGGGGGAATCTTCCTCCACTCTGGGTCTCTTGTCTGGAGGGGGTTGAGAACCTCTGATAAGAGTAATTAAATCCTCAGCCATTTTAAGCATCTGTTTTTTAGGCATGGGACCTGGAGATGGGCCCTGTGCAACAGGTCTCGTGGGATGCCTGGCTGCTTTGGATTTAGTAAAGGCCTTAATTGAAAAAGAAGATGAGGGCCTAAATACACCATGGGTGGAGGTGGACCTGTCCACATTAGTAGGCTCAACATTAGCAAAGGCTTTGGTTGTAGTCTGGGAAAGAGCCGAGGTCCCAGCGGTCTCGGGTACAGAGGACACCGCCAAAGGAGTGTCGTCGGTAGTCAGGGACTGCAAAGGCATCTCGCTGAGAACCGGACCACGTGTAGCCTGTTTTGGCGTGGTGTCGGCGGGGACTGCGGGCCTCGCGTGTCGGTCCTTTTCCTTGCATTTTTTGGACAAAACGGTAGTCGGAGTGTCCGACGACATTTTATAATCAAAAGCTTTACCAAAGTAGTGTTGGGCGAACTCCGCTCGATGCTTAATAGTGCGTTTATTGAAGGTAGTGCAAAAGCGACAGCCCGAGATGTCGTGGTCTGGGCCCAAACAAGGTATGCAGAGGGAATGGAAATCCTTATGCGGTATTTGCTTCCCACAAGAAATACAATTATTAACTTTTTCTGACATCGGTCTGAGGCAAGAAAAGTTTCCCCAACGGGGTACTTAGCTTTAATGAAGACTTCGGTTTCCAAAATTTTCGTAATTCAGGAGCTGGCCGACCGGCACTTGTGAACTGCTTCTGCTTCGGGCACCGTGCGGCTAAAAAGACTGAAGAACATGGCGTCGGCTGTGTCTTATATACTCTGGCCTCGCTGACGTCAGAAGAGAAAGCGACGACAACCGACGCCGGACCAAGACTTTGGAATTCGGCCGACCGAGGGACCGCCTGACGGCAGAAAACCCATCTGTGATTACTGCAGCTGTATGCACGATGAACATCAGAGACTTCCTATTTGCTATTAGGAATAAATGACCTCTCAGAATACCACTTTGGTTTGTATAAAAGGCTTGCAGGTTATAAATCCAACTAAAAAGTACGTCAGTAGAACATATTTTGCATGCAACCTGATTTGACTTAGTAGTGTCCACAGGCTTAAATATCACAGTATGAACTCCATAGTTTCAAATTTTCAAATCCCACACTGGATTGGTATAAGCCATGTGGAATGGTTGATAAACTTTAAAGTGATTCTGCTACCAGGTACACAGCAAGTACTGAGGGCTTGGGTAAGAGCAAAGGCTGCTGTTGCTAGATTAGGTGAGCCAGATTCTAGTACATCTACCATCAAAAGACAGCGAGCTGTTGACATCACCATCAGGTAATCTCTTTCACAGGCTAGCATGGCTTCCAGAAAATAGTACAGATTTTCAAAATTTACTAGAATCATTTAACACTGAAAACTGTAGATCTTCAAGAAATATGCCCCGATACAGCCCAGACAGATGGAAAAATCATTCCTCATGAGACTGCACATTCAACATTAAAAATAGGAAAATGTGATTCCTAGTCATGAAAATGATCAAGAACAGGGCAATCCAGAGCTTTTCTGTACCAAGTGGAGACTTCTAGAAATAACAGCAAAGTAATACCTTGACCTTAGATACAGTACTTGCAGCAACTCACAATAAGCCTACACCTACCTAGTCTAGGTTTACCTTCAAATGTTTGAAGTGCACATCTACGATGGCAGATATGCGAAAGGACATTCAGACAAAGTCCGTTTTGACGAACCACGGCTGTTCAAAATTCCACATGAGCGAATGCCAGTGTGCATTCGCTCATTGTAATTTGTTGTTTTGAGTGGAGATCGCAGTACAATGGGGGGCGCAACATGCACCCCTTCCCTGACTGTAGTGTGATCTCGGAGTTAGTTTATTAAAGTAGCAGGGGGGCTTGCCCCCTGCATATTGTTGTTTGAAGACATCTGGTGATGTCTTTTAAATGTCAGGGGGCATATACTGTTTTCTTGGCGTTCGAAAATGGTCGATTTTCAAATTCCAAGAAATCAGTTTCGACATTTCTTTGCAGGGTATTTTTGTTTTACGACATTTCAAGTCGCACAAAAGTCGATTTGGTTATTTACCTTTCAAACAAATGAAGGTAAACTCCTAGTTTATCATGATTTTCAGTGAAACTGCTCCATTAGATGGTCCAGTAGTGAAATAAAGGAACGTTATGAAGACTCTAAATGAAAAGCTGGTCATCAGTTAATAGTCACCATGTATAATGCATTTCTATTTGTCTGTATTCACTTTAGACACTAATCAGTGTTGTCTGTAAAGTTATACTATATTCTATTATATCTGCCTTTCGCACAGGAAACATCAGAAAAAGGTCCTTGAACTAGTGCATTCCACTGGTTATCAAACTGTAATTAATTAATAAATACACAACATAAAATAAAATAAAATAAATAACCTACTCATGAATCACCCATTAGAATGCCAGTGACTAATGTTCTGCATCCGTCTCCAATAACCTCTGCTGATGTTGAGTACCCATTTGTATGTCCCAGGCTAATGTCCAACACTCATCTCTAAATCATGAGAATAATGTTTAGATTCCAGTAAATGCCCACATTTAATGCTTCAGACTTATGTTTAATCCTCATTTATAAAAGCATCAGTGTGATGTCCAGTGCCCATCGGTAATGTCCCTGGCTAATGTTCAACATCCATTTATAATGCAGCATTCAGTGACCATCTGTAATGGCTTCTGACCGATGACCAATGCCCCTAGTTGAGGTACAGTTCCTGTTTTGTAAAGGTTGTTTTTCAATGTCTTATCTGTAATGACCATGTTTATGCCTGTGCACACCTGTACTGGACAAAATGGATTAATTTCAAAGTCTCAATATGGAATGACAGTATTTTAACAACACATTTATACAGTAAAGTGTTTTGTCATTTTCTCCTTGACTCAAGCTGGATATCCGAGATTCAGAATCAGTACTATTTCTCTGTAATGCTCCTAAATGATTTTCCTAAAGTATCAGTCACATGCACCATTCGTGTTCAACTAGTAAACCAATGACTGCTACTGACGAGAAAGTCAGGTCAGACTTCAAACTCAGAGAGATGCATTCTACTACAACACTGAAATATTACACAGATAGCTACTGAAGTATATTAAACGGGTCTATGTTAAATCAGCTAACGCTTAAAAAGGCGAACGCTGATTTATCGACCCTCTTTAAGTGACAGCTTAAAATCCCAAACACTCAGAATAGTGATTTTTTTTCCCAGGGAAAAAAAAATCGTTGTTCCACTAAAAGCAAACACTTCAAAACAGTAAATAAAGTGGGGGGCTTTGCCCCCACTTAAATATACCAACTCCGAGATGGCACCGCAGTGGAGGAAATGGCAAAGTCCCGAAAAATGGCCCAGCGATTTTTTTCCTTGGGGGAAAAAAAATCGCTGTTCCGAGTGTTCGGGATTTTCAGCTTTCGTTTAAAGAGGGTTGATAAATCACCGTTCGCTTTTTTAAGCGTTCGCTGATTTAATATAGACCCTATTAAACAGTGCAATGTGTTTTTTCAATGCAGTTTGCTTACAGTGCAATTCCACAAACTCAAATCACTTCCAACAAACAGAAGCACACTGTTTAGGATGCACACAATTCAGTCCACCTTTAAAATCCCAAACACTCAGAACAGTGATTTTTTTCCCAGGGAAAAAAAATCGTTGTTCCACTAAAAGCCCCCACTTAAATATACCAACTCCGAGATGGCACCGCAGTGGAGGAAATGGCAAAGTCCCGAAAAATGACAGCATCTGATAAGTTCTGTACAGTGACCCCATAAAATGCCTTTCTGTTGGCTGGAATGAAGCTCTAGACAACCTTGTAGTGTAAGTGTACACTGCAGTGGCCAGCTTCCTTAGAATATGCAAAAACAGAAATCCGTGGTATCCCTCGAAGTCTCAGAAAACCCAGTATGCAACCTATACTGGGTCCAAAACAAACAATGAAGAAACTTTGCAGTGTGGAGGCTGTGATGTTCACTTCATAAATTATGTTATGGACTTATTAGTTCACTTAATAAAAATCGAACTGTAGACTACAACTATAAAATACGTGCTCCAAAATCAAACCGGAAATAGTAGGTAGTCCACAGTTGAGTTAAAAATGGAATATCCTTTAGTTAAACACACAAACAAGCAATCCTAGTTGAGTATAATGAAAAGCATCAGAAACATTCCTTGTATATAATCAGGTTGTTTGGAACAAGGGAGTAGTTAGAGGGTGGTTCTGTTAACAGCAACAGAACCATTCAAATCTTTCCTTTAGAGAAGTCACGCTTCGCCCCGAACACTGTAGTGTAATCAGAGACCGTGCTTACTAAAACTAGAAAGCCAGAGACAAATTACAATCTCATTTGTATAGGCTAACCAACTAATCACACCTTTATTAATTAAGAAACTAAACTAACTAAAAAATGACTAACAAAAAGATCTACCAATAGACATCTACCAGAATAAATATTAATATACAACTTTTAACAAAGATCGCGTCTGTATCAAATAAATATCTAGAATATGGAAACTGAAGTCATTTACTATCAGATTTCCTGCACTCCTTTTATGCTTCTACGTTTCCACTTTGTCATAATGCACAGTCTATATGCTTCCTTCCCCTGTAAAATGGATAGTTTCAAAAATAGAAAATGACTTTTTTTAGATATTATTTTTTCTATATCTTTGTAAACTGTAGAGGGTAAATTATATCATAAGGGATTCGATGAACCTTGTAATTAGCTAGAGAAGGAATTTTAGCCAAGTATAAAGAACAGTGATCGTTTCTAACTGAAAAACATGCTGGTGCTCAGTTCAGCTTGGAGCTGTTTGCATTGAGTGATGAACTTCCCAAAAGAGATTTTACTATTTATTTTATTTTATTTTACATTTGTTGACCGGGCTAGTCCAACTGGATATATATCCGTTTACAGTAGAGGCCCGGGGAGAAAAGCTCCACTACATGTGAAAAAAATATCACTGATATATCACAAAAAGTTA
This sequence comes from Protopterus annectens, assembly GCF_019279795.1. Lineage (NCBI taxonomy): Eukaryota > Metazoa > Chordata > Ceratodontiformes > Protopteridae > Protopterus > Protopterus annectens. The sequence continues at coordinate 1,430,550,980 of NC_056744.1, read as the reverse complement.
TTATAAAACAATATAAAAGTTTAAAAGTTTAAAAAAGAGAGATTACAAAGTCAAATCTAAGACATATAAGATAAGTACAACAATTTTAAAAAATAGGCTAGCTTTTAAGAAGTAAACTCTCAACAATAGAAGTGTAAGTTTTGAGCTCAGTGAGGGGGAAGGGTAGCAAAAATTAATGTGGGGAGACATACTTTCAGTCGGGATTAGTACAAGGACATAGCCATAGAGATTTAAGATGTTCCTTGATATGTTTTTTGAAGAGTGCGGTAGAGTCTTGATTAGTCATATGTTGAGGTAGTTGATTCCAATGTTTACCTATGGAATTTGAAATTAATGCATCTCCAGCTTTATTGTAAGTTTTAGTTGAGGAAAGTAGGAGTTTATTAGCAGAGCGAAGTGTGGCTAGATTTTTATAAGGAGAAATCAGTCTAGCCAGGCTAGGAGTATTATCTGGGAAGTGAAGGGTCTTGTGAATGACTAGTAATTGTTGGTAGAGTATGTGGTTGTTAAGCTCTAGCCAGTTTAGTTGTTTGAGGTTGTGACAGTGGTGAGTTCTAAAGGAGTAGCAGTAATGAATCTGGCTATACTATTATAACAGGTAGAGAGTTTGCTAATATTATTTTTAGATAAGGAAGTATATATAGCTGAGGCATAGAAAAGGGTGGAAATCAGGTGGGTCTGTGCAATGTTTTTCCTGGCTGCTGGGGTAAGGAAGGGTTTAATTCTGTAAAGTGTCCCAATTTTTTTATTAACAGCTTTAATAGTAGTGTTAATGTGGTCATCAAAGTTAAGATGATTGTCGATGGTAACACCTAATAGTCGTGTGGTTTTATCAGGGTTTATAACTGTAGCATTATTTGAGGAGATAGTGAAGAAAGGTATAGGAGATTTATTAGTAGGAGTAAAGAGAAGAAGCTTAGTTTTTTTGGCATTAAGGAGAAGGCAGTGTTGCATAAACCATTTTTCAACGTTTTGGAAAGTTATTTGGGTGATAGACTGGAGGGAAGAAACATCTTTAGCAGTGCAGATCAAAGTCGAGTCATCTGCATATTGGATGCAGGTAGCTTGTGTCACATTCAAATAGAGGTCATTGATAAATAATGAGAAAAGAAGGGGTCCTAAGATTGATCCTTGAGGAACACCAATATTTACTGGAAGTAAGCTTGATAGATTGTCCCCCCAAAGCACTGATTGTTGCCTATTTACTAGATAACTTCTAAACCATTGTAAAGAATGTGAGCTCAGAGAGAAAAGGTTAAGTTTATCAAGAAGAATATTATGATTAACCATATCAAAAGCTTTTGATAGATCGATAAATAGTGCTGAGGAGAAACAATTATTATTGCGATTATTATTTATGGTGTCAGAGAAGGAAAGGAGAGCAGTGGTAGTGCTGTGGAAAGGTCTAAACCCATGTTGACAGTCAGCTAGAAGTTTGTGTTGAAGAAGATAGTTAAGAAATTGTTTGTGTATGCATCTTTCCATTATCTTAGCTAATGGGGACAGTAAAGCAATGGGGCGAAAGTTGGAGAACTCAGTAGAAGAGCCCCCTTTATGTAGAGGAATTATATGAGATATTTTCCAAATGGTGGGGATGTTTCTTTCCGAGATAGTTCTATTAATCAAAATAGATACTGGGAGATAAATGGCTTTTGCAGCTATTTGTAAGTATTCAGAAGGGAGTTTGTCAGCTGATGGGGTACAAGGTTTGAGTTTACTAAGGAGCTTGTAAATAATGGATGAAGAGACAGGTTGAATTTGAAAGGCTTTAGATGAGTCTGGAAGGGTATGTTGTGGGGATACAGTAGGAATGGGTAATGAATTAGCTAGGGTTAGTATGGCTTCTGTAAAGTATTTATTAAAGGCATCAGGGATTTGAGAAGCATTGTTGAGGTTATAGCCAGAAGGGGTGGGAGTAGGCGAATATCCTGGTTTAAGGAGTTTATTCACACCTGACCAGAATTTTTGAGGGGTATTTTGATTGACTTTTTGTAGGTGAAGATAAAATTCTTTTTTGTCTCTAATAGTATCTTTCTTGGTGGAATTTCTTAATTGTTTGAAAAGGAGATGATCAGATGGACATTTGGTAGCTCTCCATTTAGCCCAGATTTTATTTCTAAGGATCATTTTTTCTTTAGTTTGTTTTGTTAGCCATGGGGCAGTCTTGGCTCTTAACCTGGTAGAGCGTAATGGAGCGTGCTGATCAAGAACTTGAAGGAAGGTTTTGTTAAAATAGGCCACTGCTTCATTAAGTTCAAGGTGTGTCAATGGTGACCAGTCACATGCTTGCAGTTCAGCAAGGAAGTTATCAGGGTTAAAAAATCTTTTTGAACGGCATATTCTTAGATTCTGGGTATTAGGATTATTTAATTTTTGTCTGAGGACATATGTAAGTACATGATCGCTAATGCTATCTGGTAGGGTACCAGGAGTATAGCTATTATGGGGGTAATTAGTAAGGATCCAGTCCAAAATTGTCTCTTTATGATTTGGTTTATGGATTCTAGTTGGAGTTGTTATTAATTGGGAGAAACCATAAAGATTAATATGGTTGGTAGGCTGCTGGGATGAGCAGGTTTTCCAGTCAATGTTAAAATCGCCAAGTATTACGGTTTCTTGGGGTAGGTGGATTGCAAGTGAACTGAGTAAGTCTTCTAATATTTGAATATTATTACCAGGGGGAAGGTACATGCAAATTATATAGATAGCTTTATTGTTGTTGATCTGAAGTTTGGTTGACAAAATTTCTGCTTTATTGCCTGTTAATGGAAGCTCATTAAAAGGGTAACTTGTAGATTAGATTTATAAATTATGGCTATACCGCCACCTTTTTTCTTCATGCGATCATTTCTAAGTATGTTATAGCCAGGAGGGGTAATTTCCTGGTCTTGTGTAGAGGGTTTTAACCAAGTCTCTGTGAGACATAATATATCAAATGCATGTAGGTGAAGGAGTGCATGGAGGTGGTGAATTTTGTTGTTTATGCTTCTAATATTCAGGTGTGCTATTAGAAGGGAGTTGGTTGCATTCGTACATGGGGAATGAAGAGGTGACAGGTTAAAATTTGTATCATATTCATTCATGATAGAGGGACCAGGATTTGGATGAATATCACCATGTAGGAGGAGGTGGTGATGGGAGAAAAATAGTGTTTTTAGAATTTTTAGTGAGATAGTAAGACTTTTTATTAAAGCAGAAGGTCATATGAGATATTCTATGGTATTTTGGTAGTAAATATTTGGAAGAGCAGGTAATGTTGCTATGATTAAGGGTACTGAAAAAAGAGGAAGGTAGAGTTTGTTGTAGATGAGGGTTTTGTTCAAATAAAGTATATATTTCAAATGAGGTGGTATAGTAGGATAAAGAAAGAGAGGCTGTAGTAATAGTAAAGAGAAGGAAATGTAAGCAAACTGTTTTAAGTGATGGTGCCATAGTAGTGACTATCTAAAAGGGTTGTAAATGTTATAATGGATGTTCAAATTAGGAACAAGTAGATCAGTATTGAATGTGTGAAGTAGGGAGTAAAGAAGATTTATAATCAGAAATTATTATAGGAGATAGTTAGATTAAGTTCAATACGATGTAGATGTTACAAAGGTAGTTAGTGGAATTTAAAGTAGGGCAAGGTATTAAAGTAATATAAGATGAGAATGCAAGAGACTGTGTGAAATTGAATTTGGAAGTAGATAAGAGTTGGTTAATTTTAGAGTTGGAAGTAATAGATGGAAGGTTGAGATGGTGGGGATGGAAGAAAGAGAGATCAAAAATTGAGGGGAGGGGTTTGTTAAGATAGTTGGTTATTGGGCAGGAGAAGTAAGTACTAACACTGAGATGCCCTTATGACTGAGATGCCCTTATGACTCTGCAGTGCACGGATTTTAACAACAGTGAAATGCCCTTATGACTTGGCAGTGCATGCTAAGAAACTCAAAATACAAAGTCAGTTTTGTGCCCTCATTGAGTGAAAAATATTACAAGAATGTTGCTGTAGCTTCCATGTGTACTACAGCTATTTGTGTTTCCTTTTGAAGTGATTAACGTAAAATGCTAAGAAATTCTTATTTGACTATACCCAGAGGTCATCAACTGGTTGTGCTCCTTACCTGATATCAGCTTGCCAAAGTCCTTCCCTAATTACTCATGACAGGTTTGTTTGGAGCCCTACTCTGAACTGCAGTCTGTGATTAAAAGGGGTTTCAGAAAAATATTATTAATGCATGGCTTCCAAAGCAGGATTTTCCAAAAACGTGTTAAACGTTAGCAGCAGATTCTAACATTGATATAGTTGGATTACATAACTTGACAAACACTAGCACAACTAATAAAGCTTTGCTACCAATATTCATGTGTTAACACCACAGTTAATTTGTCAAGTCGTTTAAGCTCTGACACAAAATATTCTGATCACTGGGTAAATATGGTTCTCTATCAGAAGTGTGAAATCCCCCATGGTTAAATCTTGATATTACAAAAATAATAAATAAAACAAGTCATACAAAAAACAGAACATTCTGAAAATCACTATTGCAGCTTTTAATTTCTGATAAGGTGGCAGGGGTTTGCAACCCTACACCCTTTCTACTTTGGTATACTTCAAGACTACTGAACCATTACAGCATGGGAAAAATCTGAGATACTGTAACTTTGGACTCCATACAAACTTTCTACATTTACACCTGCTGACATTTCTGACATTCCAAAGATTACAGTTACAGCTCTTGACATTTCAACAGCCAAGTAGTAAATTATGTTTTAGTCATTGCAAGTATCTGTGTAAACACAAAAAAAAGTGACCACAGTACCAAGCTATCTTAGTTAACTGAAAAGTGTGCCACCTAACCACGTAGCTTAAAAAGGTAGATGATGTCTTCAAGTTTCCACTTCATAAACAGGCATAACAATCCAACACGTACTACAAACATAAGGTGTGTGTGGCTGCTTTAGGGAGGATTTGCAGTTCAATCACAGGTACTAGAAAGCAACGATGGGGCATGAAATGCAAAAAGATAAAAGCCATTTTAGTTTCTTTGTACCATAAGAAGTTACACCATACCGTTCAACCTGTAAGACTTCACATGCTTCCAAAACATTACCCTGGTTACACTATTTTAAAACAAATAAAGATAGCAGCTGGTAATGTACCACATATGATACGTTTCCTACGAGAGTTACAAAACTACTTCTCTCATAAATCAGTGTGAATCCAAATAAAAGGCTGCAATGCAACAGTGTTATTCCACTTTCTGTGCACAAATATTCATCTTTTCTGAGTCAACACTTACTTTGACAAATAGAAACGCACATCATGAAGGAAGGCGAGAGCCCAATCACAAGCTTCTGTTTGCTGATCCAAGTAAGGCCTGGGAACTAAGAAAAGCTAAAAAAAATGATGTACCCTTAGAAAGTACCATCTGCATTACTAAACAACATGGTGGCGAACAGAACACAGAACGTTAAGTGCACTACAAATCCAGATACAACTCTGCTGTGGAAAGCCAAATAATCTGACCAACTTTCAAAAATCACTTAGGTTAAAAACAAGTTGAGGGGAGAGCCAAACAGGTTAAAAGGTTCATATAAAGAACAAAGTGATTTTTCATCGCATCTGATTAAGTCATAAAATTAGGGAGGAAAGGAACCCTGCCTCCTTCGAAGGTGGCATAACTAATTAATCCAATTATTTTCCATTATGCCATGACCTTGACAGAAAGCATTTAAGTCAGAAATAAATAATGGTTTAAGAAAACAATTTTACATAAGTCAAGGTTTTGCGACAGAATTATTTTATTCAAAGAAAGAAAAAAAGATTGCAAACATGACTGACATTAATAAGAGAACATAAACATGATGACCGACATTAGTAAAATATGTTACATAAAATAATACATATTTATGAGGAACTATGTCATCTGTCAGTCATGAGTGGAAACAATTAGTCCAGGACTTCCTGTATTTTCTTCAAAAATGCTAGCATCCACTGATGATCCACAGTACACAGGCAAAACTTTTGTGTACTGTTCATCAGTAACTTGTAGTCACTGAAGACTAACCTCTTGTATACACTGCAACATACTGCAAAGGCAACCATGCTGATGTTCTAATCACCAGTTTTATTACATTTGTAGACATAGTTCCAAACTAGAGACGTACCTTTGGGCCGCCTCCTGAGGTATCTGGACCTTGTGATTCCTTTATTTTCTGCTCGTTTTCTATTATTTCTTTCAAATAGGCATTTACCTGCAAAAATGAAAAGACAATAAAAATACAGCAATGCTAAACATAACTCACCACTGCCAAAACTGCATTCCCAATAAGTCAACTAGGTGGACAGTTTCTACTTGTACATCTGCTTTTCACTGCTCTTTCCCTCGCCATGATCCATCCACTGTCGTAGTAATCTGGAACATTATTTCTCTCTCGGTGCAGGTTTCACAGATAAAGTTTCTTGCAGTTTCATTTGTAAATAAACACCCCTAAACTCTGTGTTAAAAGTCTTATATTTCTCTCTAAACAGACATCCCTATCTTTTTATGATGTCAGCAAAGGGCCAATACCAGGGTGTGCATAACATATTACTGTTAGGATGCAGGTGCAAAGTGTTTAATCTGAATGACTTTAAAAGATGCTTTGGGTAAAAAAGGAGGGGTCATTATTTAGTTTAATGTATTCAGTACAATTTAAAGCACATCTGTTCACAAATTTCTTCTTACAACTCCACCAGTTTTCAGTAAGCAGACATCTGCAAATGGTGATTAAATTTAAGGTTTAGATACATAAGCAAATAAAAGTCTGACAGAAAGAGACAAATTCTATCCTACCAAGTCTATCAAAGTGTTGAAATTACAGCTCCACTCTCCCTCAAACCATCTTCCAAATATATCCCACACCTTACTACAAATCCCATAAATCCAGTACCACTTTCCTTCTGCTGACCAACGGAGGGACCCTGGGATCAATGCTACAAAAAGATTCTTCCATAATTCAAAACTTAATCCTCCATACACCAGTAGTCAGACAAGCTTCTTCTTAATACAATGTTCTCCTCCCTCTAGACCACTGAAAATAAAGATAACCTGAACTGTGTCCTAACACACTCATTTCTTGTAAACTATACCCAACCAGCATCACTGGTCCTTCTTCAGACTCCAGCTCTCCCCAAGCCCACTGTCCTGACCACCTCAATGTCTTCTCTTCAGCACCCTTTCCATTATTTTCCTGTCCTTATGACTAGAAAGCCTATAAAATGTATATTCATCTTAATATAATACATAGTGGAAGACGTACATCTGATTCATTCAAGTTAACTCCACACCATAAAACTCCAGTTCTTGCTACTGCCTACTTACACCATGGTGCATGCGCGACTTTCAAAATAATGATCAGTCACAGGTCTTTTCAGCCTCCCTAGTCAGTCCTCACATTCTCACCCTGCTTGCAGAACAGCAAGCTGCCTCCTATGCCTCTGCCATGCTGGCTGTGACATGTCTTACTGAAGGCTGTTACCTGATACTACCACTGAAACGTCTGGGTCTGCTGTCTATTCCATTACGTCATACTGAATGCAAACCTACTAAACAAGGTCAGTCCAGACAGCCCTTTCACACCTAACACTGGTTACTGGCTTCTCATTATGTACTGCTGCCCTTTACCATGATCCTAAGTTTTCTGACAGTTGCACCATCGGCCTTGCCAGAGTAAGTCTTGCATCACTGCCATTCATATTGTCCTCACCAATCTCCTGTGTGGAATGCTGTCTAAAACCTTGGAAAGTTCAGCGACACCACATCAACTAAGTCCGTTCTGACTGTAATTCTACCAAAATGGCCTGGCAAGGCTTCTGCTGCTTGCACACCTTTTGCTAGTCTCTCTCTGTCAGGTTATTAGCATTCAGGACACAGACCAACCTATTGTCCATGCTGCTTTACCTGCAACACAATAAGTATGTATGTATACAATTGCCTCAAAGTTCAACGAATATTTTAATAATCACTTACAAACTTTAAAAGATGGACCAAACTTTTGGCCTGACTTGCGGCAATAGGTACACAGAATATGCAGCTGGTTGCTGATTGGAAGAGGTTATGGACTGCATGCACAATACATTTAAGGCTGTGCTACTTCATTATCCCAAACTTAATGCAGATAAAATACAGCTTTCAAAAATCAAGAAACCCAGCCATTTCCCATCAAAGTTTTCTGCCTCAGTGTGTTTTGTGAAAGGACTGTGTGCAAACTGTTTTACAAAACAAGGAAAAGCAAAGAACTTCCTGCACTTGAGTTTGCTTACTCTATGCGATAGCATACTTTAGTGATAAAAAAAAGAAGTTATGTACTTACCATAACGTTCCATCTGAGTAATTAGACTTCATTCTTCTGCACATATGGGTATTCGGATCCGATTCAGATCAGAGCCAGCAAAACTTTTCAAGCATCAGCTCCGAGCTCCAAGTTCCTCCCCTACCTATATTACATCACTTCCTCCTATCTAGCCCCGGATTGAGTTTGCTGTCACTAAATGACAACATAACCACAATCCTAAACAGGATAAACCTGAAGAGTGAGGGGGATGGAGGGAGGGAAGGTGAAGAAGAATGAAGTCTAACTACTCAGATGGAACGTTATGGTAAGTACATAACTTCTTTATCTTAAGTAGTTAACTTCATTCTTTCTGCACATATGGGACAGAGTTCCCAGATTCCTGGGAGGCCCTTATGGAAGGATATTTCTGAGCGCTGCAGAGCCAAAGGATGCTCTCCCTCTAGAAATAAGATCTAATTTATAATGAGAGATGAATGTGTGCGAATTGGCCCATGCCGCTGCCGCACAGATATCGTCTAACGGAACTCTTGACCAGAAAGCTGCAGAAGTGGCCATTGCCCTAGTGGAATGAGCCTTCAAATACACCAGGAGGAGATAAACCTTTGTCCTTATAAACTTGTGCAATACAAAGAGTGATCCACCTTGCTAAGGACACTTTCGAAACTGCTTTGCCCAAAATGGTTTTGAAAGAGAGACAAACAACTGATCTGACTTCCGGAAGGGTTTAGTCCTATGGAGGTAAAAACAAAGCGGTATATGGACATCCAATAAATGAAGCTTATGTTCACCTCTATTTTGGAAATTTGGGAAGAAGACTGGCAAATTTATAGATTGATTAATATTGGCTGCTGAGGACACCTTGGGAAGAAAAGAAGGGTTCATACGCAGCAAAACCCTATCCTTGTGGAAAACCAAATAGGGGGGCAAGGAGGATAAGGCCTGCAACTCTGAAACTCTTTTAGCTGAAGTGATGGCAACCAAGAATGCTGTCTTCCACGACAAAAACTTAATCGGAACTGAACCAGCTGGCTCGAAAGGGGGAGAGGTCAAAGCTTGAAGGACTAAAGTCAGATCCCAGGGGGGCACTGTTTCTTTAACTGGTGGTCGCAATAAAAAAATGCCCTTCAGGAAAACTTTACACAATTTGGCAGAAGCCAGAGCAACCTTATTTTCACCTACATGAAAATTAGAGATGGCAGCCAGTTGAACCTTGATGGTGGAAGCACTTGCGCCTGATAGAAAAAGATCAGCCAAAAAATCCAGCATGACCGGAACGGGGGCTGTAAACAGGTTCTGATTGCGTTGAGAGGCCCAAACGCAAAAACGTCTCCACTTGCTATTGTAGAGTTTCCTAGTGGAGGCTTTAAGAGAAGCTACCAGAATGTTCTTAACAGGGGATGAAAGTCTGGGAGTCCTGATGATCATGGGAACTGGAGCAGCCACGCTGTCAGCTTGAGACTGTCCAGGTTGGGCAGGGGCATGCCCGACGGGTGAGAAATTAGATCCGGACATGGATCTAGATTCCATGGAGGAGCCAACAGGTGAGACCATAGGAAGGGAAACCACACTTGGCGAGGCCAGAAGGGAGCTATGAGACTGACTTTGCACTGCAGCCGGCAAGCTCTCTGAAGGAACTTCAGAATAAGAGGTAATGGGGGATAAGCATACAGTAGCCCGGGAGGCCAAGCATGGACAAGAGTGTCCCTCGGGACATCCCCCGGATGGGGGAATCAGAGCAAAGAAGTTGCTGCACTTCATGTTGGAAGGAGATGCGAAAAAATCGCAGCAAGGTTGACCCCAAACAAGGAAGATTTTCTCTGCCACTGATTGTTTCAGAGACCACTCGTAAGGCAGAAGGATTGCCCTGATGAGACTGTCCGCTAGAATGTTGGAGCACCCCAGGATATGTGTTGCTATGAGAAACCGGCTGGTGGATATGGCCCACTCCCAAACCCTCATGGCCTCGCGACAAAGGGGGTAGGATTGGGTCCCTCCCTGTTTGTTTATATACCAGACTACAGACATGTTGTCTGACTGAATGGCTACCGTCCCCGCAGGTAGGACAGGGTGGAAGGCTCTCAATGCTAAAAGCACTGCCCTCATCTCCAGGACATTGATGTGTAGCTTGGTCTCTGGAAGGAACCACGTGCCTTGGACCGTTCTTCCCAAGAAGTGCCCCCCCACCCGAGCTGGGACGCGTCTGTGGTCACCGTGGCTTGTGTCAGAGGGGCTAGAAAGCTGCGCTCTGCAAAAATGTCCGCTGATTGAAGCCACCACTGGAGTGATGTTCTGCATGTCCGGTTGATTCGGATGTGGAAACTCATTGGGAGGTCTAGCCAGGACCACTGAACTGCTAGATTCCACTGAAGGACTCTCATGTGAAGACGTGCAAGAAGGAGGATAGAGATTGAGGCTGCCATTGAACCCAGGGCCCTGAGAACATCGGCTGCTGTGACTACACAGTGATCCAAGATCACTGATACATGGAGTCTTAGATTTTCTATCCTTTCCGGGGTGAAAAAAATCTTTGACTGAATCAAACCCAACCGTGCCCCGATGAAGTCTATGATCTGAACCATAGTCAGGTGGGACTTGTTGAGGTTGATCGTGATGCCTAACTTGTGAGCCAGACCGAGGAAGTAGTGTAGAGCCTGACACAAGAGACGTTTGCTGGATGCAGCGAAGAGCCAGTCGTCTAGGTAGGGGAATACCTGAATGTCCTGAAGTCTCGGATGAGCTGCTACAACTGCCATAACCTTGATGAACACCCTGAGGGCTGTGGTGAGACCAAAGGGTAGGGCTCTGAATTGAAAGTGACTGGCCCCTAGCCAGAAGCGTAGAAACCTCCTGGAGCTCCTGTGGACATTGATGTGATAGTAAGCGTCCTGGAGGTTTAATGAGCACATCCAGTCGCATTCTCTCAAACGGTAAATTGGACTGTAGAGTGACCATCCGGAATTTTTGTTTCTCTACTGACAGGTTCAGGATAGACAGGTCCAGAATGGGCCTGAGGTCCCCGTCTTCTTTGGCACTAAAAAGAACCTGGAGTAGATACCTGATCCGGATTGATCTGGGGGGACCGGCTCGATGACTCGTTTTTGTAGCAGCTTCGAAACCTCAAATGCTGAAGCCTCCTCCCTGTGAGCGGGTGGAACATCTGGAAGGCATGCTGGAGTTATGGGACATGAAATGAAGGGGATAGAATATCCTCTGGATATGATGTTTAACACCCAGCGGTCTGTAGTAATGGACTCCCATGTTGCTGGATGTAAGGAAAATATTCCCCCGACTGCCTCCAGAGTACAGCAGCTGGGCAACCCCTCAGGGTTGCTGTGTGGGTCTGTCGAAAAAAGGTTCCCTAGACCCGAAGTTTCTGGGACCCCCTCTGCCTCTGGGACGGCGTCGGTCTTGTCCCCCTCTGCCTCTGGGGGACGAATATTCCTGAGAGTCACGAAAAGACTGTGATTTCCGGAACCACATCTTCTTTTGCCCCTTTTGGTTCCTGGAATAGGACCTCTGGGGGTTAGAGAAGCGGATTCCGACGGCTGACAAAGTTTTTCTGTCCTTCTCACTCTGGGTTAGTGTGTCATGTACAGTCTTCCCAAAGAGGGATGATCCATCGAAAGGGGCATTGATGAAAGACACCTTAAAGGGGTCCGCAAATTGACACAGCCTGATCCAGTCATGTCGCCTCAAGGCAACGCCTGTACCAGCAGCTCTAGCGGCTCCCTCCGTAGCATGAGAGAGGAGACGCATAGAGGTATTAGTCACTGATTTCAGTGTAGTCATCTTCGCAGTAAAGGACTGCTTGTCCTGCTGCGACAGAGACTCCGGGGGTGACTCAGTTAGTTCTGATATAAGGTCTCGCTGCAATCGGATGACATGCGCCAAGTAATTCAGCGCATGGATGGAAAAGGTCACTGACGAGTACATGCGCTTCCCGAAATGATCCATCGACCTGGACTCCTTGTCTGGTGGATGAACTGAGGAACTCTCCTGTGCCAGTTCCTTCTTTGTGGCTGCTGCAACCACCAAAGCATCTACCGGGGCTCCCTTGGACCATGCCTGCCTGCCTGTCTGACGGCGGGGAAAGAATTTTGTCTGGCCTTTTGGGTATAAGCTCTACGGTGTCAGGATCCTTCCATGCCCTAGTGGTGATGAGGTCCACCAAAGGGTCAGCTGGAGGTAAGACCCAGGAAGTAGATGGGCCCGCGCCAAAGGCCTCCAGGAATACGGACTCATCCACAGAGGGTTTGGGGGCTGACCAACTTCCTCTTTGGCGGAGGATCTCCATAATGTCTCTGAATGAGACGTCCTCGGTAGGTGATCTGGGGGAACCCTCTTCTTCATCCAAGTCCGTATCGGTGGTAATGGACTCAGGGGAGTCCAAGTGCCTCCTCTTACACTTGAGCTTACGAGGTTCCTCTCCAGTGGGACTCTCTGAAGAGGATTCGTAAGCCTTCGGGAGTTCCCTGAGGGGAACAACCTGGGGTTGCTTTGGCACGGGCTGTCCCTGAGACAGGGTAATGGGAGAAGAATCCAAAATCAGGGGGGTCTGGGTAGGATCTGAGTAGGTGAGCTGTGGCCTCAACCCCTGGGAGAGAACCCTTTCCATTGCCCCGAATGCCGATGGAGAGCACACCTCCGTAGCTCATAAGGATGAGGCTCTCCCCGGATCCGAAGCAGGGATCAGAGCCAATGGCAGGGTAGTCTGGGCACAGAGGATGGGATCCGAAAGAGCAAGATCTTGACCCTCGGGTCCGACTCCTCGACCATGGCTTAGAGAGTCTCCTGGATCTGTGATCGGATCAGAGGAACTCAAGGTGACGGCCGGCGTTGAGTAAATGAGAACCATCGGCGCCGACCCAACAGCTCCGAAGCATTGGGTCAGATCAGGGAAAGAGAAATAGGGTGGAACATAGTTGTAGAAGGACCCATTCCAATGGGAGAGGGCCCTGGTAAGACCCCCATCTGAATGTTGTTCTGGATGAACCTCATCAGCCTGTCCATATCAAGGTCGGAGACACTCCGAGTCGACCTGGAGGAAGCGACAGACTCAGGTCTGGGCTGGACCAGATCTGAGGGGAGTGTCTCGGCTCTGATGGCTCCATCGGCTCCGGTGATAAACGGGGAGAGCGGAGCCGAGGAGAACAAGACCTGGGTGCCTTTGAAGAGGGGCTGGAGAAAGACTCCCTGTCCAGTGATCTTTTTCTGGGCCTGTCCCTCTCTTTGTGGCACTTCTCCTTCTCTCTTCTGTCCCTACCTCTCTGGGACGAATCCGATGTAGCAGGCCTGGCAGGAGATTGAGTCCCTGCCTGCACAGTGTCACTGGCTGGGGAGGAAACCGAGGCAGACTGCAGGGCAGAAGCTGGTAGCAGACCTTTAGCCACAAGCTTAGCCTGGCGATCCTTCAGTGCCACAGGGTTAAAGCCTGAACAAATGTCGCAGGATGCAGACAGATGGGCGACCCCTAAACATAGAACACACAGAGTGTGGCCATCAGCTGGTAAGAGCTTATGACCACACTCTGTGCATTTCTTAAAAAGAACCTTAGGCTGTTCAGCCATAGTGGAGAACAGTAAAAGCCCTAACGGCCCACACACACACACACACACACACACACTTAACAAGGGATTGGGCCTAGGCAGGAAACCAGACTACAAAACAGTACTACACACTTTTTTTTTTTTTTTTTTTAAACTAACACGACGACCAAACACGAAGAAGTGAGGAAAAAGGGAAAGGTATTCACACTCAACTACACTAATAAGACCAAAAAAACTTACCACCTTGCTTAGAGCTCAGAGACCACGATGCTGACTCACAGAGCGGCAAACGAGATCTGGGGCTAGATAGGAGGAAGTGATGTAATATAGGTAGGGGAGGAGCTTGGAGCTGATGCTTGAAAAGTTTTGCCGGCTCGGATCCGAAACGGATCCGAATACCCATATGTGCAGAAATAATGAAGTTAACTACTTCAGATCAGATATTTTTAACTGCCATGTGTCTTTCTATCTATATGGATATTAACTTGAAAGTAGCAGTAGATTATCCTAAACCACATTTTTATCAGTGTAGACATGCAAGCCATCTTGTCAGAGCCATGTAACAGTGTATCCTCTCTACAACCAAAATGAGAGGACAGTCATAGATTATACATGCACATATATATATATATATATATATATATATATATATATACACACACACACACACACACACACACACACACACACACACACACACACACACACACACACACATAAGGAAGAAACATCACTAACAACTATTATGCAGTCACTGCCTCATTTTTCCATTCACAATGTCACCTGCAAAATAAGATTTTCATGCATTAATCTCTGCAGAATACATCCATGCAAAAGATCTCTGTCATCCATGCATGTATTCATTCATTGTCTGATAATGGGCTTAATTCAGTTCAGAATGTGAGGGGAGCACAGTAGGTCCAACAGTCTGAGTGAAACACAGAGGAAACGACCCCCCCCCCCAACTAAAGAACACACACATATACACCTATAAGAAACTGCATGGACGTATCTACAAGCACACTCTCTCTCAACAGATTCCACATGATACAAATCTTGAATTGGATGAAGTCCTAGTTATACTCAATCAAATTATCATATCACAGCCAATTCTAGAACCCTAACTATGACCTCTTCAGAAGATAATCAAGAAAAATACCCTTCTTATGGGTGACTTCAAATATCCTCACATAAACTGGCATACTATCAGCAACAAATATGACCAGAGATTTCTGGATTTTGCAAATTCTAATACCCTTGATAAATTCCCCCTTTGCCCAAAATAGGCATCAATTTTCTCAGTCTTGACTTCACGTTTCCTGCAGTTGAATCACCCTGTTTGTTAGCCCTACAAGTCAGATATGACCCTCTTCTTGTAACCTTCTCTCTGAAAACCTGCTTTTGCAACCACTAATAACTCCTCTCCATTCAGAAATTATTCCAAAATGAATTACTTATTTACTGATCTTATTGATAATCATAAAGGATGTAGCTCCCTAGCAAACATGGTACCTGAGGTTGCTGCCTACAGCTCTGAATTTTATTTAATCTCGGAAGGATGTATTGCATTTGTACCAGTCTGATGTAAGCACAGTGGCAAGCATAAAACGATAACCATATGGTGTAACTCCCGCATCAACAAACTGTACAAGAAAAAAACAAGCTCTTGCTATCGTTAAATGATGCACGTTTCACCATTACAAATGATATTTAATATAGCAAGTCCCTCAAGCATACCATTACAAAAAGCAAAGCCAGCCTTGAACTAAAGGTTGCAACTAATTCAAAAGGCAACCATAAAGTCACTTCTACAGCTATCTTAGTTAGCTTAGAAGTTACAATTCTGTACTGAACATATTTCTAACGGTAGTCCTTTCTGGGACTCCAAGGATACTGATAACCTTCTTGCAGACAAATTCTTTTCCAACTTCACACCATCTATCCTTCCCATCTGTTCCCTCCATTCCCCCCTTATACCCCCTTTCTTGTAATCTCTGAGAACCAAGTCCCTCTCGCACATTCCAAAATTAAAAATCCAGTTCTACAGGTCCTGAGAATATCCCTGGACATCTGCTGAAAAACCTTAAGTCCCATTCAACAAGCCCCCCCCCCATAAACTCTCCAAACAATCTCTCCACTGGTTACATCCTCAAGGAGAACAGCTACTGCGGTAACCTTGCATAAACATGGCCTCTCTACTGACCCTGGGAATTAGAAGCCTATTATTCGCGATAGTATTATACAACATATGCAAAGTATTACAGCTAAACTAATAAACAGTGGTATAGGTGACTGTAAATCTCAGAGTTCACACAAGTCTGGTTTTGTAAAATGCAGATCCTGCCTGCTCGACCCAGATGAGTTTTTAAAAGGCCTGCTGAGGCCATTAAGGAAGAAAATACAGTTCATGCTGCCTATCTGAATCTTGCCAAGGCCTCCAATACTATCTTTCCTATGCAGTGATTACTTACAAACTCTATAGGAAGTTAGCAGTCTAATAGATTCTATGCTTTTTACAGTCGGGAATATATTCTCTAGACATAAAAACATCCCCAGCAGTGTCCCACATTGCTGTGTCCTGGGCCTACTTCTCTTTTGTATACACTTCTCTGGCATGGAGGCTGATTATCTATGGATAACCAGGTTTGCTTCTGAATGCAAAATAGGACTGTTATCAAGTCCCATTCTGACACTCAAATCCTCTAGCAAGGCCGACCAAATAAATGCGCGTGTCAATTATGCACTCACTTTGAATGTCAGGAATTGTATCATAGTTTTCTGTGACAGAGCTAGCATTACTTATATTTAGCAAACAGACAACGTGACTAAACTCTGACAGGGTGTCAGGGACTTTGGTACCTTTGGTGAAAATGTACTCTCCTTTGATCACTACATTTCTGTGGTAATTAGAAAATTGTCCTGACTTATCATTCATGATATCTCCTCAAAGTCTAAAGTTGCAACCCAACTTAGTTCTTGTGACAGGTTGCAACATATATGACAAAGAAAACTGATTATAGCAGAGTGTATTACAATACTGCAGTAAAATATGTTTGATACACTTTAGTTTTACAAACTCATGGATATCAACAGTTGTGTTAGAGTTGCATTCCACCAAATTCTCTGTTTATATAATTTCAGTGACACTGCCATTACTGAACTTAGTTAAAATACTAGGCAGGGCACTGCTGACTTATAAAATGTTTATAAGTTTTTGTTTTTAAACCACACATTTCCCTATTTACTTAAGGAATGTCATAAATGGCACATTTTTACATCTAGAACAGTGACAGCAACACAATATATTGCTAGTTATGCTAGATAGCACTTGTACTACCAAAACTTCCACACTCTTGCCCAACATACCCCACCCCCCAATAATATAATATAAAAGTCATGTTATATACCTACTTAGAAGGGAAGGTGAATTCTCTCTGCTGTCTGTATGGCTCCCAAGTATATAACAAAATCCAGAAGGTTTAGGATCTTTGCTTGGAAGTGTTGCTTAAGTATTTAAATACCTCAAGCAGACTTCAAAAAATTCCTCCTCAGATATATAACAAATGTTGGTGGCGTGATGGGGAAGAAAGCAGTATCTGGGAATATACGTTTTGGGAGTGCAATAAGTTAGTGGGTTGGCACATTTTAAAAAATTCCTACAGAGTACTTTCTCAGAAACAGTAAAAACAGGTAGAGCTCAAGGGTAAAGGTTGGAAATGTAAAATCCAATGTAGAGAATATAAGCAATCCAACCACCACACAAAGGGATGCAAATAATAAAGTTTAATGAGGTAAGCACTTGCACTACAACTGTAGCTTCGTCAGACTATTGATAAAAAATGCCAAAAAAAAATTTTAAACAGTCAAACAGTGATGTCAGAAAACATTAACTAATCGACAGTCACATAAAACAATATAACCTCTTAAACATACAATACTATAAAATTCAGTAATAAAAGCTTAAAACCTTTCAGCTCACAAAACATAAAACATTTAAATATAAAATATAATCAATAAAATATTAAAACTAATGAGGCTGCTTCCTAGTCCTTAATATGGGCTTCAAAGACACTTTGCCATTTAAACCAGGAAATGTGTCAGCTTTAAACTGAATTATCCAGCGTAACTCTGCACATTCTGTTCTAGATTTAAAGTCCCCCCTCTTACATTAATAGTCATAACCCAAGACTGTGAACTTAAACTTATGTCCTGAAGCTTTTTCGATAACATGTTTCGCTAGCGCACTGCATTCATCCAATTTCCTAATATAATTAACATGTTCGAGTATCCTCTCCTTAAAACTATGACTTGTTTTACCAACATAGTAAACTTGACAGAGAGAGCACTCAGCGTAACAGATCCCATGTTCAGATTTACGATCTGCATAAAAATTAAAATCAATACGACGTTTGGTAATAGGACAAGCAATATGACTGGTAGTCCATACATATGTACAAGCTGGACAGCCTCTACATGGAAAGGTACCTATATGTTCTGAAGTAATAACATTATAGCATAGCTGGAGCTTAAGAGATATGTTATTCCTAAACGCAAACTTCGGTCTAGGGCCAACTACCTGGCTAATCTCTTCAGTGGCTAGCAACACCATCCAATATTTCTTAATAATATTACAGAAGTCTGTTGTACCACTAGAATAAGTAAAAACTAATGGTAAGTTATCCTGATGTTGCCTAGCAGGACTGACATGTGCACCAAAATAAGGTTTAGCAACAGTATCTCTATGCGACAACACAAACTCACTCATCATCTTTGCGTCAGACAGAGTAGCCTCTAGAAACTAGCTGTTTTTCACCTGCAGCAACAGCTTGTTTAGCTAATAAATCATTACTATGTAGACGCATCACTCTCAACAACTGTCCCTTGACAATATTCCTAGGGACATGTCTTGGATGCATACTCTTATTTATGCAATATATATTCCTTTTACATTGTTTCCTGAATATCTTACTTTCAAAACCTTGTCAATCCTTATTAATAGTGACATCTAGGAAATCAATAGAAGAAAAAGACGACATCGCGCTGTGCATATATTCAAAAAGCTTATCAAAACTATCTGTAGTACCTTTCCATAAAATAAATACATCATCAACAAAATGTCTATAAAAAACAAAGCTGTCCAAATATAAATGGTTACTGTGTATAAACTCCCACTGGACAAGGAAAGCATTTGTATAGGAGTTGGCACATGCCATCCCCATCGCAACACCAACTTTTTGCAGGTAAAAATCATCCTGAAATATAAAAACATTATTTTCTAACATCAACTCCAGTAAAGAGCAAATCGAGATCACCCTATTGTTGCTTATAACACTCAACCTTGTAAGAAACATCCTAACACTCTCAACTCCAGTATCATTGGGAATTACTGTAAATAACGAGTTGATATCCAAGGTAACAAAAAGCAATTCAGATAAATCATTACGTTCATTTTGCCATGCATATAAATCATGTAAAAAAAACTTTGGTGTCTCTAAGAACAGCAGGTATGTCATTAAGAAAAGGGCATAAAGATTTTTCAACAAAAAATGACAGCGGTTCTGTAGTCCAACCCTGGCTGGAGACTATAGGTGGCAAGGGGAGGTTATATACATCTTTATGTATTTTCAGAAGCCCATATATAAGGGGGACCAAAGGATGTTCAACCAAGAAATAATCATATAATTCCTTATTAATAAGGTCTGTCATTAAAAGATCAAAAATATAAAATTCAACTTTCCTCATTATGCTATTAACTTGGTACTTGTATATCTTTAAATAGGTGGATTCGTCATTAAGCATAGCATGCATTTGTCTTAACATAATCTATACGATCTAAAACAACAATACCACCACCTTTGTCTGCAGGTCTTATTTCCAGTTAATCAGATTCTTGCAAAGATTACAGAGCTAAATTCTCATCATATGTCAAGTTATAATATGAACATTTAAAATCATAAGACAAAGTCTGCTGTAATTCATTCTCACAAAAAGTTTAAAAAAGTATTCAATGCGGGGTGTATGTCCATAACGAAGGAACTAGGTTTCTTAAACCCTGACACATAACTCCTGTCCTGTTCAGGATATAGCAGTTTTAATGAAGTATTTCTCACAAACATTTTCAAGTCTAAAATAATGTCCATAAGATCTGGTTTCATGGTTGGGATAAATGACAAACCTTTATTCAAGACATTCAGTTGTTCAGAGGTTAAGTCACAAGATGACAAATTTAAGACTAAGTTACTATGTTCTGTCTCTTGAAATCTACCTGACTCTGCATTTGGCTCTGATAAAGTCTCTTCAACAAACGGCTCCTGGATCTGCCTCTGTTCTGTCTGTCTCTGAAAGGGAGGGGGTTCCTTAGAGAAAAATGTCTCTGGCCAGTTGAGGCGAACAGCAGAAATGCAGCACATGCTGTAGAAGTACTAGCAATAGCTCCCAACACATCATGAGATTCAGCTTGAGCTCCACAGAAACAACATTAATCTGTAGCTCTCTCCTTTCTTTCGGTCTCACAGCCTGTGGCTTCAAAGAAGCTGTATTTGCTGAAGGCAACAAAGTTGCAGAAGGAGTAGCATTCTGAGTTAAATGTATCTTACAGATAGCAGTTCCTGTAACATAATCATCAGTTTCCTTCTGGCTGTTGTTAGAATCACATTCTCTTCTTGCTGCACTCTTCAGGGGGTGTATCTCTCCTTGGTTTAGGCCATGAAAACACATGGCCTTTAGAAAAATCAAATAAGTCACACTGTAATTTCTTCTTGCAGTCTTTGCTCATAAGCAGAAATACTATCATAAAGCTCATCTAGGTGATTCTTGAACACACCAGAAGTAAACTTAATTGACAAGTCATTCTGTAGGGCTTTAATATCTGCTAGCAAAGTCTCTTCTTCTGGCTTAAAGAACTCAAGTAACAAGTGCATCTAATGAAAGCTCAAGTTAATATTCAACGACTGCCATCTCCTTAGCAGCTCAGGATAAGCTACTCCACAGGTAGGCATAGTCAAAACTCGCAAACCATGAGGCACCACTTTGTAAAATAAAGCAGCTTCAAAATACAAGCGTTGCCACTGCAGCCTTTTGAATTTATAAAGTTTACTTTCAAGCTGTTTAAAAGTAGCAGAAAAATTGCCCACCTGTTCATTGTCATTCGTACAGTCATTATCCAAAGCATCACGAGGAATATGAAGCAAGGGATTCTTGCTCGCATGTAACACTCGCAGAAACCGATTCCCATTTAATTCATCATGCTGCAGTTCATTACTAATGGTGTATCCAAGCTCTATATCAGCCCCCTCCGCCATGTCCTGAGAGCTCACACAAGCAAAATAAAACAGTAAAAAACAAAAAGAGCTCACAGGTAAAGGTTGGAAATGTAAAATCCAATGTAGAGAATATAAGCATTCCAACTATCCAACCACACACGAAGGGATGCAAAAATGAAGTTTGTCAGAAATATTGGGTGAGGAAATGGCTGTAACTAAGGCAATGATTTTTTTGAGCTGGGGACCTGAACTGTCTAGAAATAGAAACACCATATTAAGTTTACTTCTGTTGGCTACCAAAAGACAATTACTAAAAAATGGAAATCAGAGTCTAAACCAACTGTATATGAATTACTGAAAGAAATGGAAGAATCATCTTTAGAAAAGGGAAGGAGCAAACTACATAGAAATAAATGGAAATTGTGTGAACAATACATGTTTAATAATGTCCAGGAGTAGAAGTAGTGAGGTTTAAGGGAAGGCAAGAATTTGGCAATTTATGTAATGTTGGACTAATGATAGTTAAAAGGAAAGGAAAGATATGCAATGCATAATGTACGTAAATGGAAAAAGATGTAATAATGGCTTGTTTTCTTTTCTGCTTATGTGTGTTTGCCTATAGCAAATAATATTTTAATAAAGGTGTTGGAAAAACAATGAAATCAATGGCTACATTCTCACCAAGATGAAAAAGGTGAAAACCTCAAGACAGTTGTGAACTTTTAGTTTTATGCATTCATTTTCCAAGTGTCAGTGTGCACAATGCATTTGTACATGCAAATGCAGTTTAACAGGAACTGGACAATACCTGTGGTAATCTACATTCTGTCAAGCTTTTCTGGTTAAAAGTAACAATCAGACAAGATACAAACAAGAGGAGAAAAATGGAATTTGAAAAAGTGCTAACAAAGTTCGACTCAGAATGGAATTACATGATGTGACAAATTCAAGACACACAAGTGACCTTTGGTCCACGGTGATAATACTGGATAGAAATTATCACTATGTTTATCTCAATAAGAGAAGCAATACTATTGGGAATTAGTCATTAAAGTTTAATAATTATTAAACTTGAGTAACTGACTTCCAATACTACTGCTTCTCACAATTTAGTAGTAGCCTTTGAATCCATTTGGCATCAATTCATTTCTTCCCAATACAAACTACATCTACCAGGATGACGTGCATTAAAGGCTTACACTACCCAGATGTCTTTAATAGAAGAAACAATCCCTCCACGTCTCTACACAAATCATACTTATTCCTAGTACAGCAATACGGTTAGTCACAAGTCGAATGCTAGTTAACTGTCTTTAGGTTCATAGATAAGTACTAGGCTAGCTGCACTTGGGGGCCATTTTAAACCTAGCCCATTTCCCATTTTATGCTCTAAATAATGGATCTCAATTGATTATAGACTGGTCTTACCCATCCCATGGCTGATAATTGTAAATTACCCCTAATGAGAATAACTGGGATCATACCATAGATAATTTGAGGGGACACATGCAAGAGATAAAGCACTTAGGAGCTGCATCTGTCCATTATTAGTATAGGGGCAGTCCTGAGGTAAACAAAATGCTACAGATACACTTAGGCAGCAGAATACTGTTAAATATGCTTCACACCATAAAACTCCTTTCAGTATATCATCTAACAGCAAGAGCGGTGTCATGAACCACTACATGGAAAGCATGGAATGTACACGTTGGCAATATAACTTGTGAATGGAAGAGCACACATTAAAGACTTTTAACACTACAGAGCATATTTAAAATAAACTTCTTTAAACAAATGCATTGTAAAAACAGCAATAAGCCATAGTGGACTGTCAATACTCCTGAGTGCTCTCAGATTATTTCTGCATAACTAAAAGTGAGTTAACACTGACCTTGGAGACGTGGGGGAACTTTAAATAAATAACAGTCATTTAAGAAAGAAGATGGTCTCTTATTTTTTTTTTTCTTGATAAGTGGCTACAAAATCTTAAGCAGTACAACAAGCACTGTAAACATTCTAACGCACTGGATTCTTATTAATAGTTCAACACTCCTGAATTCACCCACTGAAAAAAATGTCTCACAGCAATGTTCACATTGCCATGATCTGTGCTGTGAGACTGCTTTCCTTAACTAGCCAACACAAAGGGCTGTAAGGTCATCCAGGATAGCTGCACACTGATTAACAGCTTAGTCTGCTCACCTAGTGTGAAAAAGAAACTGAGAAATAAAAGCCAGGGATACTATCAGCTTGAGTAAAATTTATAGTTACTAGCTAGCAAGTGCATGGCCTGGATGCCAGCAAAGAAATAAATTTGAGAACCTGAAAGAAAATCAACCAGAAAAGGTGAAGAGAAAACGCTGGGAAGAAACTTACAGCTGTTCAGCAAAAAGCACTTCAAGCTTCAGCTTTGGTACAAGAGATGGCTTCCAGTAATTTAGAGAAAAACAAATGTACTCAGAGGTGATTAAAATAAATATTAAAGGAGTATATCGATTCAAATAATAAAAGTTTGGAAAAAAAAAAACAGAAGCTTTAACTAGATATTCAGATAAACTGATAAAGCTGCAAAAATCAGAGAATGAAATGAAGAAAAGGCTGGCTAAGTATGACACTTCTCAGGAAGAGCTGTTGTAAATACTGGTAGAGCTAGAAGGGGAAGAGAGAGACAGTATGCAGGAAAAACCTGAGATTTTCTGATATTCCAGAAAAACATGAAGGACCATATTGGAAGGACTATATTAATCTTATGAAAGCACAAATAAGCAACTGGACTGGTCTTCCACAGCAGAATTTGTTAAATGAAAGGGGCACAGTGAGTTTATGGTCCAAACCTGGCCACAAGAACCGTATTAGTAAAGATGCAATCATACCAGCAGAAAGAGATGATCCTGCCAAACCTATGGCAGAAGGAGAAAGTAACAAAAACTGGAGACAGCACAGTGCTTGCAGGAATGATTATTCACTGTACACCAGGCAGAAAAGAAGCAAATTTACCCTGTCAGAGAATGTCAAGAAGCAGATGTGAGATTTAAGTTGTTCTATCCAGCAGTCTTCTGAATATTTCTTTCCTAAAGGATCCAAGACATTTTTGAATGCAGAACAAGCAAAGGAGGAAATAAAGTTTATCCAAAAATAAAAAAAGAGAGAGAAACCTTGGAACACTGGAAAAGGTATCACTGGAGCTGACTGGAAGAATCAGGAGTACATTGGACTTAATCTAAACTAAGTGGTTAAGTACTTTCATTCATAAAACATCAGTAGCACTTAATCAGAGCCAACTATGTTGTACACTTTTCATGAATTTATAAGTTTCTACAGATGTTACAGCAAAGATGTTAGAGCAGCAAGTATAAAACCATCTGTTTAATCAGCAGGCTCTGATGAAGTCTTGCTGATTTTTATGGATGAAAGCACTTTACTTTGTTTTGATTGTTTTTTTATGGTGGATTTTTTTATGAAAATAGAAGCACTGGTGTGGTGACATACTTCTCTGGCTGGCTGCCTCCTGATGTAATCCTTTGTTTGCATGCATTGGAAGATACAGATGAACATGAAGACCAGCAACAGTGAAACTAATGAACAAATTAGAGATTATAAAGCATAAATCACATTCATGAAATATGGCTTTGCAAGAAAATATGGCTGAGAAAGGCTGGACCTTCGTTGATTTTACTAAGTGTGGGAGGACTGTAAAGCAGCTATATACCCCACTTGTGTCACTGATGTTTAGAAGGACACAAAGGGAAAAAGGTAATTGCAAGTAAAACAATTTTTGTTTTTAGTATTTCTATAAAACATTTCATGGTATAGACTGCGTATACTGCAAGGAGCACAGTGATTACACTCCAAAATTCGGTAAAAGGCAAATCAGTTAAGTGTTAGAGTTGCATGAGACCCAACCTTAAAAAAAAATTTATTTCCCCCTGCTGAAGTTGTTCAGATCAGGTCTCAGGCTAGGCAGTAAATTCTGCAGCATTGACCAGCAAATGACAGTGGCAGAATAAAAGATTTGTTTTTGCCTTCTGTCCATACTGATAACATTTCCCTGACTTCCTATTATAAACTTAGAAAGTTACTAGAATAACAGGATGTGTGCCTGCCTGCATTTTCTGAAAGATACAATGTTTGACACTTAAATGTTTTTCAATTTTTATGAATTCAGTCATCAGTAATTTATCTGAAAACCACAGACTTTATGAGGAACAATAGACCACACATATGAGGCAAAAACCTGGACAGTTGAGAGGCATCAAAGGTAGGTGTAAAAGAAAAGGACTATGTTAAATCACATTTCTGACAGTGCTTGCTCAGTGCTTTATGTCTTCAAAAGATGGCAAAACTCTTAGCATTTGTTTATTGTAGCTAGCAACACATGGAACAGATAAAGCCCTATGGACTACAAAGAATTATGGGCAGGTTGCCGAACCTAATGTACTATTATGTGTTTTCGACATGGATGAAGAGATTCCCTCTTGAGGAGAATTTCTTGGTGTTCATGTATATGTTAAGTATTGTAAAGCAGTTTTTGTGTAGTATGAAGTTATGGCTATTTTAAATTTGGGCAAGGGTAATTTTTCAGTGACTGTTGTGTCTGTTAAAGTTACTAAAGTACATAAGTATTTTTTAGTTGTAAGAAACAAACTTTACAGTATAACAGAAGAAAGGTTAGACAAAAGTTTCATGTTAATATGCTGTGATCTTGGGCTGCTGGGGTGTAAAAGTGCAATGTTTATTATACGTAGAATTAAAATAGTTTCTCTTATTTTTACAAGGGTAAATATCTACGGTAATTCTGCTAATTATAATCTTGCAAAATATTTAACTGCTGATATGGCCTTAAGTGACTTTCCCAACATCAAGGGTATAAAGTCCAGCCTCTAATCCTTGGCCACATTACTCTACCTGTCCCTATTTTTCATTTGGTACAATTAAGTCTCTAACATCTGCTAACCTAAAACAGTTCCAGAATGTATCTTTTATTTTTCATTATTAATGTAAGCCCATTGGAAAAGGGCACATTTTCAGGGTGCCCCTGGTATACAGTGAAACCAGTTTTTCATTAGCACTGCTCTGGTGAAAACCAACCTGCAGACTTAATACAGCACTCATTTGGAACATTTACCAAAAAGTATTTGCTGTAATAGACAATATTTTGTTTAGGCTTTTCCATTTGCAGGTACATCTGCAGACTGAGGGAAGATGCTCCTCTCTGAACAGAGTTGAAGGACCAGTTTTTTCCAAGGCAGGCACCAAAAAGGACATTACCATCACCTCAGAGTTACCTCAACATTACCATCACCTTGTCACATTAAGCTCTAGTACGGTGAGTGTGGTGAAGTAGAGATGCACACTTCTGAATATGCCATTCCACAGATTTTATTTTGCTCTGGAAGAGAATAGTTCCCCAGAAGTGGTGACTCACCTGTTTCTGTTGCAGACAGTATTAGAGAGCTTTGGTATTTTCCTGTTTCCACAGCAGGGAAGCTACAGGAATGGCTCCTCAGCATAACAGAAGAATAAGTATAGTGCAGGATGCATGATGTCAGAGTCCATATAAGGACACTTGACCACACTGGGAAAGAGACCACAGCAGTGCTGTAGGTGTAGTCACAAGAAAGTACAGTTGTGTACACTTACCATAAATGTAGATGTTCGAGTGTATTCACTGCTGCAGTCATCACACTTGGGTTGCCTGCCTGCAGGTAGCCCTCAGTCGGCCCGAATACCAAAGTCTTGGGATTTCTGCATAGGATGCTGTTGCCTCTTCCATGACGTCAGGTCGTCAGTGGTATAAAACAGGCAGCCAACACCATTACATCAGTTTTTCTTACCCCAAATGTCAGGAGCCCCCAAGATAGGAAACTAGTATATGGTGTGGAACACCACCAGTGAAAAGTAAATACCACTGCCATTAAAAATGGCCATAGAGAATATAGGTAGGAAAGATAGAGAAAACCAGGGGGCTGGAGGGAGGGAAACCAGGACTGCAACAGTGAATACACTCTAACATCTACATTTATGGTAACTGTACACAACTGTACTATGTTCTTCGCATTTCACTGTTGCAGTCATCACACTTGGGTTGATTCCCAAAGCTGAGGAAGGGTGGAGGCAGTCAAGAAGCATTAGGGATGGCTAGCAGGCCTTGTAAGACTGCTGTAGCAAATCCAGCTCTGGATTTAGAAAAAATAGGTAAGTGGTAATGCTTGGTGAAGGTGTGCAAAGAACTCCAGGCTGCAGGTCCCTGGTAGGGACTCCCCTGAGAAATGCTGCAGAGGTAGAAGTAGCCCTAGTGGAATGTGTTCTGATCCCCTGTGGGGTAGGTTTTCCATGGTGCTTGTAGCAGAAACGGATGCAGTGTGCTATCCATTTGGAAATGGTTTGCTTTGAAATGGTCTTGCCCTCTGCCACTGTAGCAAAGCTAACTAGCAGCTGGTCAGATTTTCTGAAAGGTTTAGTCCTGTCAAGGTAGAACCTGAGCTGTCTGTGCACGTCCAAGAGTGCAGGATCCCTTCCCTTTTATTCTGAGGATTAGGGAAGAAGGTAGGCAAATTGATGGATTGGTTCAGATCCACATTGGACACCACCTTAGGCATAAAGGATGGGTTAGTCCTGAGGGAAACCCTGTCAGCATGGAAAATAATGAAGGGTTCCACAGCCATTAGTGCCTGTAACTCAGACACTCTTCTTGCTGAAGTTGTGGCTAAAAGCAAGGCTGTTTTCCAAGAGAGGAATTTTAACTCTGCTGAAGCAGCAGGTTCAAAAGGGGGAAAGCGTGAGCTTTTCCAGTAGAAAGTTAAGGTCCCAGGCAGGGGTGGGTGCTCTCCTTGATGGCCTTAAGTTGTTAGCCCCTCTCATGAACTGTTTGATGAGAGGGTGAGAAAATAGAGGTAGCTCAGTATTATAATGAGCTGAGATGGCAGTGGCATGAATCTTAATGGAGAAGGATAGGCCTCTGTGGAGTAGCTCTGCTAGGTAATCCAGGATTGGCGGTAAGGAGGGCACTGCTGTGTCCTTTCCTTGAGACGGATTCCAAGAACAATATCTTTCCCACTTTTCAGCATAGGATTTCCTAGTACTAGGCCTTCTGACCTCAAGAATGATGTCCAGCACCTGTTTGCTGAGGGTTGCTGGTGGTGTATTCAGGGGATAAGCCAGGCTGCAAGATTTAGGGTTTGCAACTGTGGATGCAAAATCTGTCCCTCCTGCTGAAACAGCAGGGAAGGTGTCTGATGAAAATGCCAGGGTGGCGCAGTTGTCAGACTGCATAAGAGTGGGTACCAGTGCTGGCGTGGCCAGTCTGGGGCAATAAGAATTGCCCTTGGCCTGTCTTGTTTGATCTTGAATAGTATTTTTGATAGGAGAGGCAGAGGGGGAAAGGCATAAATTGAGAGGTTTTCCATTTGAAGGAAAGGGCGTCCACCTTCCATACCCTGCTGTGAGGGTTCTTGGTGTAGAATTTGCTCAACTGGTGATTCTCGGGGGAGGCAAAGAGGTCCACCTCTGGTGTCCCCCACCTCTAGATTAGAAGGTGGAAGGTGTTGTGCTTCAATTTCCACTCGTGTGGGTCCAGGAGATTTCTGCTTAAGCCGGCTGCCAGTGAATTTTCTTTGCCTGGCAGGAATTGAGCTTGTAGATGCAATTGGTTGCTCAAGGCCGTGTTCCACAGGGCAATGGCTAACCTGCAGAGTGTGTAAGAATGGGTCTTATGTACCACATAACTGTGGTGTTGTCTGTTTTTTATCAGCAGCTGTCCTGGAAGGATTATTTATTTATTTACATTTGTTGACCGGGAGTGTCCGACTGGAAGTAGGTCCATTTTCAGCGGAGGCCCGGGGAGAAAAGCTCCACAGTTAAAATAGACAGACAGTAGTTACATTGGATTACATAGCGATTAACAATTTACATAGCAATTACTTACAACATATTTACAGATGAAGAACATAGTACATCAGTAGACAACTAGAATTTTTATCTGTGAAGTACATAACAGACATTAACAAATGTTACAATGAGAAGTTCCTGCTGTATAATAAGTACAAGGCTTATGAGCATCTGAGCTTGCTATAATCAAGGTAGTTAGTGGAGTGGAAAGAAAGGTAGTGGTTGGATGGGGTGCGTGATATTAGAGTGGGAGATGCAAGGGCATAGCCAGCATGTTTTTAGGTGTGCTTTTAGTAAAGTTTTGAAGTGGGTGCATGATGGTATGGAGGTAATTGTGGGTGGGAGGGAGTTCCATAATTTGGCTATAGTGCAAGAGAATAGTGCATCACCAGCAGAGTTATTGGCTTTAGTGATCTGCAAGTGATTTTTGTTGCTGGATCTTAGTGGTCTGGTGGTGCGATAGGGTTGGAGTAGATTCTGGAGGGATGGGACATTTAGTGGATGGTTTACTAGTTTGTGGGCGAGTGAGAATTGATACCACTGAAGGAGGTGAGGGAGTTCCAAGCCAGCCCAGTTCAGCAAGTGAGAGACAGTGGTGACTACGGTAGGATGCCCCTGTGGTGAATTTGGCGATTTTGTTGTAGCACGTCTCTAGCTTGTTTAGATCGCATTGCCTTAAGATGGTATATATTGGAGAGGCATAAAGTAGGGTGGAGATAAGGTGGGAATTTGCTATTGAAATCTTTGCTGCTTTGGTGAGAAGTTGCTCATTTCTGTATAATGCTCCTAGTTTTTTGTGGTCTTTTTTTATGGTCATGGATAAGTGAATGTCAAATTTTAGTTTATTGTCCATTTGCACTCCTAGCAATTTGGTGTGTTCAGTTGGGTATATAGTGGTTTTGTCTTTTGCTGTGATGTTAAAGTGAGAGTTGTTTTGAGTATGTTTGGTGGGTTGGAAGATGAGTAGTTTAGTTTTGTTTGGGTTGAGTATTAATTGGGCATCAGATAAAGTTTCAACAGAGGAAAAGGCTTCCGGTGTGACTTTTTGCAGTTTGGGTAGGGACTGGGCTGAGCAGATGATAGTTGAGTCATCTGCATATTGTATGAGTGTGCCATGTTTGGTGGCAGAGGCTAGATTATTGGTGTAAACAGAGAAGAGTAGGGGGTCCAAGGATGGATCCTTGGGGAACCCCTATGGAGACAGGTAGTTGGGGAGATATGTCATTCTGCCATACAACGGATTGTTGGCGGTCAGATAGGTAACTCTGAAACCAGTTGGTAACTGACTGAGAGAAGGATAGGTTATTAAGGACAGAGATAAGTTGTTTGTGTGGGACCATGTCAAATGCTTTAGATAGGTTCATAGGTTCATAGGTTTATACTAGGCTATCTGCCCTAAGGCATTTATAAGCCTAGCCCAAATTATTGTGGCTTACGCCACCCCTTATATGAAAAAATACTGTGCCCATTAGTTTGTTGTGCGTCTGTCCAGCAGTGACCCAGAGATGATTCCCGGGGTAAACCTACGATCTCCCATCCACAGGTCTAGGAAAGTAGCAGAGGAGAGACAGCCATTGTTTTTATGCTGAAGGATAGTGTTAGTAAAGGAGAGTAAGGCAGTGGTGGTGCTATGGTTTGGTCGGAAACCATGCTGAGTATTGGAAAGGAGGTTGTTAGTAAGGAGGTAGTCTGAGACCTGAGAGTGTATGCATCTCTTTAGTATTTTGGAGAGTGGAGAGAGAATAGCTATCGGGCGGTAACTGGTTAGTTCTGTGGAGGGTCCGCCTTTGTGGAGGGGAATTATATGTGATACTTTCCACAGTGTGGGAACGTAACTTTCTGACAGAGATCGGTTAATCAAGATGGATACTGGGTAGGCCAGAGCATCAGCTGTGATTTGTAGGTATTCACTTGGGAGATTGTCTGCTGCTAATTTGGTGGGTTTAAGTTTAGGTATTTGAAGGCTGTCAGAGCATTCTGTACAGCTAGCATCTCTTTTTGACTGATGTGCAGGAGAATTTGTCCTGGGCTCCACTTGCCCTGAATGCATTTGCCTGCCATGTGAGCCCCCCATGCACAGCCTGATGAGTCTGTTGTCAGGGTTTGGGTGGCGAGGAGTTGAGTGAAAGGCAGTCCCTTGTTGTGGTTGCAGGCTTCTTCCCACCAAAGGAACTCTGCCCTTAGACAAGGTATGATAGGAATGACTGTTTCCAGGTCCTGAGAATGTTGGCACCAAAGACTTAAGTACCACTGAAGTTTCCTCATATGCAGTCTTGCATATGGAATTAGCAGAATGCATGAGGCCATGATCCCTAGGGCTTGCAATATTTTCCTTGCAGACAGCTGGGTTTTGGTAGCAATTTGTTTGAAGTAGTTGGTCAAATAGACCTGTTTTTCTGGAGTGAGGAATGCTATCTGGGAAGTTGTGCTCAAGCTTGCTCCCAGGAATACAATTTTTTGACTGGGCACCAGTTGTGATTTCTTTTTGTTGATGGTGTACCCCAATGAAGTTAGGAGTCTTTTTACAAATGCCAAGTGCTGAAGTAGCAATTCCTGACTGTCTGCCTGAATCAGGCAATCATCCAAGTATGGGAACATTTGGATATTTCTCTGCCTGTAGCATGCAATGGCTGGAGCCAGGCACTTTGTGAATACTCTGGGTGCAGTAGATAAGCCAAACGGAAGTGCAGAGAACTGATAGTGCATAGAGCCTGCCCTGAAGCGAAGATACTTCCTGCAAGACTCCCTTATGGGGATGTGCAGATAAGCTTCTTTTAAGTCTGGGGTGACTAACCAAGCATCCTTGGCTAGCATAGGGAGAAGCTGTTGCAGGGTAAGCATTTTGAATTTTGGGACCACCAGAAAGGTGTTGAGAATTGATAGATCCAGGATTGGGCGCCAAGAGCCCTATTTTCTGGGCACCAGGAACAGCCGGGAGTAGAAAACCTGTTCCCTCTGTTCTACTGGAACAGGTTGAATAGCCCTGATATTGAGCAGGGAAATTACTTGCTTTTGAGCCTCTGCCCACCGGTTTGGAGGAAGGTCTGGAAACCTGCTTGGGGTTGGCAGTGAATGGAAGTAGAATCTGTACCTCTGGGATACAATGTTTAGAACCCATCGGTCCTGAGTAATGGACATCCAGTTTTTTGCATGAAGGGCAAGATTTCCTCCTAGGGGCGCAAGTAATTGGACAGGGCTGGGGCTGGGCAGGATAATTGAGAAGTCATTGCAAACTTTTTCCATAAGGGGGTGGCTTACCACTCAGTGTTTTTGAGCTGGGAGCACTCCACTGTGTAGATCTCTCCATACCCTGAGACTGTATTCTTGGTGGTCTGTTTCCCCTGGGTTTGGACTGAGAAGGCATGGAAGGGGCTGGAAAAGGACCAATTTTTAGAAGGTCAACAACTACTGAATCTAGGTGGCTGCACTTGTAAGAATTCTTTAACAGTTTGCATATATTTAGCTTTTTCTTCCATCTTTTTAAGAACCTCTTCTGCTTTGGTGCCAAACAGTCCTTATTTAAAGGAGCATCTAGTAATTTTGATTTGACATGATCTGGCAAGATTTGTTCCTTCAGCCAAGCATGCCTTCTCAGTACAGACCCAGTGACTGAAGCCCTGCAAGATGCTTCTAGGGCATCGAAGCCACACTGCAAAGTATGCTTACTAACTTGGTTTGCAGACTGCATTAGCTCTTGTACATCTTTATTTTCTGCACAATCTGGAAGTAACACCATTTTTTGTTTAATTAGTTCCATAATATGTTGCTGGTACTTCAACATGCGAAACTGGCAATTCAATGCCCTGATGGCAAGAGTTGCAGAGGTATATACCTTCATACCCCATCTGTCTAAAGCTCTGGAATCCCTATCGGGGTAGGGTTTTTAGCTGTAGTAGCCTTAATACCTTTAGGTCCCTGGGAAATGATCTCTGGATCTGCAGTAGGATTCTTAAAGAGAAATTTGTGAGAATCAGGTACTCCATTGTACCTGTCAGGTTTTCTAGGGGCCGGTGGTAAAGTGTCTGGAGTAAGACTGAATTCCATGAAAATTCTCTGAGTCCCTTTTTGGACTGAGGGTAGTCCTGGCATACCCAGCGGAAATGCTCTCATAAAGTTTGCAAGGTTTCACCAAAAGAAAAATCCTCTGGAGGGGAGGCTGAGGGAATGGATTCCTCTCCATCTGAATCCTCATAGGTTGAAAATGGCATGTCCTGGTAATCAGAAAGGTCAGTCATCAGACTCCTGGACTGTAGAATCAGAATGAAACTCAATTCTTTGTCTCTTAGCAGGGGAAGGCTGGCTTCCCCTAATTAGGGTAATAAGGTCTTCAGCCATTCCAAGCATTTGTTTTTGTGGCATGGGAGCTTGAGCATGTGCTTTGGTCGTCGGTATTCTAGGCGTAGTGCATACTCTGGGCCTGAGAAACTCGGTAGTTTTAGCTAAAAACGAAGTTGTTGGTTTAATGAGAACATTGGTAGGTCAGAATACACCCTCAGAAGCCGGTGCCTGCACAGTGGCTCCGGACCCAACCAAGGTAGAGACATCCGCAGGTTCCATAGTCGAAGAAGCATCGCACGGCATATTTAAACCAAAAAAGAGCACTAATGTTGTGAGTCCTCAGAAAATAATTTATTACAGATATAATTAAGCGCTTTTGTCAATGCCAGATTACTTCATCAGAATAATAAAAAAGTCAAAGGAAATGAGTTTAAATAGTACAAACTTAACAATGATTGGTTCATCTTTCCCCCAATGATTTAACTGGTAAATGTTCAATTCAATTCATAAATATAAGTACATACGTGTTAAAAAAACTGCTAAAACATCGTACTGATACTAATACACATGTATTCAACAACTGTCACAAAAATAAAAGGTTCAGACAAGATACTCAGTATTGCACATGCATATAAAACAACCCCAAGGAATGTTTTTTATATAAAAAAATGTAGAACAGTGAGACATTTAAACCTGTCCTGCCTTTTCTCCCAGTATTGGCAGGATAGTTAAATGATCATTTAACCCCGGAGGGAAGTTAGCAGCTAGTCTTAATTGCCATAGCAATTCTTTTTTATTTAAAACATTTTGCCAGTCTCCCCCCCTAACTTCAATATGTACAAGGTCAAGAATGACAAATTTGAATCCACAGAAGCCAGCACATTGTGTACTATGTTTGTACAAAGCATTGGTTTCCTTTTTGTTTTTTATGTCATATAAATGTTCATATATTCTGGTTTTGAATAGCCTCTCTGTTTTTCCAATATAAAATGATGTACAGGTATTACACCTAGCGATGTATACCAGCTTACTCGAAAAGCAATTGCCCCTTCTCAAATACACAATATTCTTGTTTTGATTATCAACAGAAATAGAATTGTCCTGTAAAATATATGAACAATAGGGGTGTCTACTGCCATTTAACTTCCCCTGCTCACCTTGATTTTTAGTTCCATTTTCCAGAACTGACTTTAAATTAGGTCCAATTTTAGTTGAAAATATAGGTTTTTCACCCAATACCTGAAAAACTTTGTTATTAGTTTTAAAAATACTCCAATTTTTGTAAAGTATTTCTTTAACTTGGTGATACAAGGGACTGTATTGGACAACACATGCCTGTTGGAAGTCAATTTTATTCTCATTCTCAATGGTTGTCTCATTATTGTAGATTTTATCTAATCCCTTTCCCAACAGTGGAATGTACCTTTTACCCCACTCAGTTAGAATTGTATCAATAAGCTCACCAGGGTAGCCTCTTTCAAGGAACATGTCCTTCAAGTAAATAAATTCCTGAATTACATCCTTTTTCAAGGATGTCATTCTAGCAACTCTGATAGCCTGATCCTTAATAATGCTTTTGTTTTGGAACATAGGATGATGGCTATCGAAGTGCAAGTAACTATTAAAAAAAGTTTTTTTACGATGAATTCTGGAAATAAACTTTTCATGATCCTTACTTATTTTGGTGTCCAAATAGCTAATTTCTTGTTCATGGAAGTCAAAAGTGAATTTTAAAAAATTAGTAGTTCCATCATGAGCGGACAGAGGAGCCGCTGTGGAGACCCCTGACCGGGAAAAGCCGAAACAAGAAGAAGATGATGATTTAGGTACTGAATAAATAATAGAATGGATGCAGAGGTTCCTTTCCATAAAATAAAAATATCATCCAAAAACCTACTATAAAATAGAACATTAGAAAAAAACTCACTTTTGAAGACATGTTCCCTTTCCCAACCTAACAAAACCAAATTAGCATATGTAGGGGCACAGACAGCTCTCATCGCCATTCCCTTCACCTGTTGGAAATATTCGCCCTCAAAATATATGTAATTATTTTCCTGGATGAGTCCCATAAGTTCACATATTAGACTGATCTCATCAGGGGCAAATAAGAACATGTGAAGAGTATTTCTTCAAAGAAATTTAAGCCTTCCTGTTTAGGAATGCAGGAAAACAGATCTTGAACATCTATAGTCAAAAAGACACAATTCGGACACCACAAATCACTTTTTAATTGTCCAAGAAAATCCCAGCATCTCACGGCATACCGGACTCCAAATGGGTCTCAGCAGAGACCTGCGAATCTGCAGAAGTGGGCATCAGGTGCTGCAAAGGCACCTCACTGAGTACCGGCGAACTGGCGACTAGCTTAACGGAACCGTTGTCAGCAGTTTTTGACCTATGTGGTCTGTCATTGTCTTTATCTTTACGTTTCTTCAGAAGATCGGTAGTCGGATGGCTTATCGAAGCCAATGGAATACGGAGAACGAAAGGGAAAGAATTTAGCGACAAAGACAGTCCGACTAATGGTTCGGGCGTTAAACAAGGCACAAAACTGACAGCAAGGGACGTCATGTTCTGGGCCTAAACAGATGACGCAGTAAGAATGAAAATCTCTGTGAGGTATTTGCTTTTTACAGGCAAGACAATTGTTAACTTTTTCTGACATCGGTTAGA
Source organism: Protopterus annectens (assembly GCF_019279795.1). NCBI lineage: Eukaryota > Metazoa > Chordata > Ceratodontiformes > Protopteridae > Protopterus > Protopterus annectens. Next base: position 1,430,515,012 of record NC_056744.1, on the reverse strand, counting down.
GCAAGAAAAAAGGATCCCCAATGGGGTACTTAGCTTTAGAAGACTTCAGGTTTAAACTCGAAAAACAAAAATTTCTGGTAGTGGCCGACCGGCACTTGTGAACTGCTTCTGCTTTGTGCTCCTTCGGGGCAAGAAAGACTGATGTAATGACATCGGCTGCCTGTTTTATACCCCTGATGACCTGATGGCATGGAAGAGGCAACAGCATCCGATGCAGAAATCCCAAGACTCTGGTATTCGGGCCGACTGAGGGCTACCTGCAGGCAGATAACCCAGGTGTGATGACTGCAACAGTGAAACACGAAGAACATCTGGGAAAGAGTCTAACTAAACCTCATGTAAACGATAATGTGACTGCACCTCAGTTTGGAATATATTTTGATAATGCTGTATAAAAAAAGTTTGTATACAACAGCCTGCATACTAACCATCTTGTTTTTCCACAACATGACTGTCCCTTTATTTTCCAAACAGTCCGATCAAGCATAGTGCACAAACTACAAACACCACCCATACAGTGGAACATGAAACTTCAACAGGAAAAAATCCACAATGTGCAGCAACACAAAATTTTATTTAGTGCTTTTGTCCACAATTAGCACTGGATTTCTTCAGAATATTTGAATTCACAAGTGTCCTACTTAATATACCATCTGCAATTAGCACAATTAATTACAATTAATTAACACCCAATAAAAAGTCAACACAATACTTAACTTCAATGAATATAATAAAATAATAACACACCAAATATTTAATCACTTACACTAAACATATTACTTGTTCAAACTATGCTTCATTAAAAAATATTTTACATTTCCCATTTCATTAAGGACAGGTGATTTGTCTGCACCAAACCTTAACTGCCAAATGGCTTCCCTAATCTCTACTCTGTTTCTGTTACTAGCTTCTCTCAAATCCAATTCTGTATTCAAGAACACTAAAATAAAATGTATAGCATCCTCGACTCTGTATATACCTAGAGTATTTTTCATATTCTTAATCTTTATAGTACGTGCTCACGTATGTGCTTGTTTCATTTATGAGTAGTCACTCCAACACAGAATGATGAACAATCAGAGCAATTTACAATATATACCCCTGCCTCTTTCATTTCGCACATGAAATGACCCAATATTGGAATACAAACAGTCCAGCACTAAAGACAAACCAAACTCAGAGAAATGAAGGTAACCAGAAGTGCCACGCCACAACCACTGCTCTTGTTTAAATTGGTAGGTTAATAACTGCGATAAGTCCCAATAACGTTCAGAAAGTTTATTACAACAGACAACGTTTTCGTCATTATATTATAGTGACTTCCTCAAAAAACTAAAACAACTTACAAATTACAAGATTCAATTTTGAGACTGTATAAACACACACCATGAACTGTAGAATACTAATTTTTAGACTTTTATATACATTTTTATATCTCCATATTATACATCTACTTCATATATATATATATATATATATATATATATACATTTTTTTATTTTTACTTTTTATATGTATATATATATATTTACATATATATATTGGTTAGATTGTATCATACATTTTAAATAACTATTATACACTCTAAATGTCTTATTACCATACCATATAGATAGTATATACAAATTAGTTTGTTTAACCAACTTGCTACTAGTGAGCATGCTAGAGTTAATCAGCTACTATCAGTTTCTATGGTAATTAACCTCACTTAAGACCATTATATTGTGATAGGATGAACTAACAGCCTACCACCTCTGGAGGCACTTTTTAAATTACTTGAATCTTGTAATTTGTAAGTTGTTTTAGTTTTTTGAGGAAGTCACTATAATATAGTGACGAAAACGTTGTCTGTTGTAATAAACTTTCTGAACGTTATTGGGACTTATCGCAGTTATTAACCTACCAATTTAAACAACAAGAGCAGTGGTTGTGGCGTGGCACTTCTGGTTACCTTCGTTTCTCTGAGTTTGGTTTGTCTTTAGTGCTGGACTGTTTGTTTTACTGTTTAATTGTTCGATATGGCTACTGAAGTGCTCACCAGCCCTCCCAGTCCGAATTTATTTCGCTCTAACACACCAACGGAACAAGTGGATATAGCGTCTTTTTTCAACACGCTTACCCACAGGTTAGACAATATTGTCAACCGCCTGGATGCTATTGAGAACAATAGTAAAGGTACAATAACAACTTTGAGTGCACTCCAGTCAAGTGGATCTTTAACTACCCCTGTTTCCAGAGGGGAGAACCAACGTAGGAACGGGAACGACGTATTAAATGGTACGAACAGTATACCGCCTGGTCAGATTTTAAGAAGCGGTAATTCATTAGAATTTGGTACCGCTAATCCTGACGATACATCTAGTAAATCGAACCGAGATACTGTTTCCACCAACAGTATTCCACTAGGCCAGATTCAAAGAAGTGGAAACCAACATGATTTGGGTATAAACAATACGAGTTCAATTAACAGTAACAACACAGGACCTGTGAATGTTTCTAACTTTACCGAGTGGGTCAATAATTTTGATAACCTGATATCAGGCTTTCAAATGAACCAGGAACAACTGACCGGTGACATTCTACTAGAACCTGTAAGTAGACCTACAATTTCAGAGAAATTAAAGACTCTTGACTTTAAACTAGTTAAAATAAAAAAACTTCAATTACAAGTAGTTTATTTTAAGCAATGTTTGAAGGAAAGACTTGTACCTAAGGGGCTGAGAAACTACCAGTTTCCAACTGGTTTGGTACCAGACTCACTGTTCCATAAAGAACTGATGAATTTGTTCGATAACTCTGGTTTTACACTCATGGAACTTATGATTAAACATTATACAGTCCAAATTGACGAACTGTTAGTAGAAGTTAATAACCTTGACACTGACCTTAAGGTAGATATTAACTTCACTAGATATAAGTATGACTATGACAGGGTGTTTTCGAGTATTGACCAAATGATAGAAAAACTTAAAGTGAACAAAATAAGGAAACTTAATCGGGACCGTTTGGCTTACTCTAATGGCTCAGCTTATCCTAGACCTAAAACATCTCAAGTCTGGAATAATGAGATACTGACATTAAATAGCACTGAGCCTAATCGACTTGATAACAATTCTCATGACTGTAACCTATGTGATGACTCTGACCTATGTCCACCTATAGAACCAGTGAGACGCAGTGAAAGACTACAGGCTAACAATAGAGTCAATTCTAAATGTAAACACCAACAACAGGCTGGGAGACCAACAGACCGAGTGGGCAATGAGCAGGATTTTCACCTAGATGGACAAACTGTGAGCAAATCCAACTTCAAAACCCCTCGGAATCAGAGGAACAAAGGTTGGAACAGGAAGAAACGTTAACTGAAGATTCATTAACATCATTTGACTTTAAACCAGTTATATTAAAAAACCTTAATGATGACTTCAATATTTATAACTTTTCTTCTACACCTATTGACCCCCTGTTGATTGACCTGTTAGCTAAAGGCAACACATTTGTTCCGAACAAAAATATGAACTTGGCGCGGACTATTATTGAATTAAAATGTTTCGTCAGGAAACTTAACCTTACTTTCCTACTAGGGAATAATAACACTCATAACACTATGCTTAAAATTGCTAGTGTTTTCAACCCGCCATTACATCCTTTATTAAAGAATTTCGAAAACATGTGCGAATTAGATATTAGACACATCCCCTTTTTACGTAATAAGACGAAAAGCACTAACAACACAAGTCATGAACAACTTCGAGCTCTAGAGTATTTAAGATCTCAATCTATCCGATGTATAAAACCGGATAAAGGAGGGGGATTGGTCATTATGGACTATAGTGACTACAATAACAGGATGGAGACAGCACTTGACAGTACCGCTTATGAAATCGCCTCAATAAATGAATACAACATTGCACTGTCAAGGGTTAAAAGTTATTTTAGGGACCTGTTCATAGAAGGCAGAATCAATATTGACATTTTCAATTACATTAACATCACATTTCCTAGACTACCTATCATGTTCGGAATCCCTAAAATTCACAAAAACCTGTCTAACCCACCTATGAGACCACTGATTGATGGTAGAGGTTCTTTGACCTATCCCTGTGCCAAAGTAGTGGACTTGATTTTGCAGAAATATCTCAAATCAATCCCACAAGTCTGTAAAGACTCTTGGTCACTATTGTCTGATTTAAATGAGGTCACTTTAGAGCCTTGCAACAACTTTTTAACAATTGATGTTGTAGACCTCTATACCTCTATTCCACATTTGGAAGCGGTTGAATGGACAACTTTGATATTAAAAGAGATGGATGCACTAGAAAATGAGACTGATCTAGTAGGTGAATTGATTGACATCATTCTAACTAACAATTATTTTATGTTCAACAACCAAATTTATTTACAAAAACAAGGGGTAGCAATGGGCTCCCCTTGTGGAGCCAGTTTAGCAAATATCTTTGTTGCCTTTTGGGAGAAAAGGTTTATTTTTAACATTCCTGACAAAAAGAATCTTGTAAAGTACTATACAAGATTCCTTGATGATATATTTATTATATTTAAAGGTAGTTTAGGAGAGGCAACTTCATTTATTGAATATCTTAACAACACGACCACCTTTTTCAAATATTGAATACTTAGATGTGAAATTGTCTAAATTCCTGAACAGAACTGGCTTCTATTCTAACATCTATAGGAAACCAACCTACTCTAATTCACTTCTTCATTTCTCGAGTGCACACCCCTTTAAACAGAAACGTTCTATAATCAAGGGACAACTAGTACGTGTAGCTAGATTATGTTCATTAGAAGCTGATTTTATCAAAGAGTGTGACAACTTATCGAACATGTTTAAGAATAGAGGGTACCCTAATAAACTGGTTTACGATCTAGTTTTAGAGGTCACAAACAAACGAAGAAAAGGTTTTTATAAACCTATACTTCATGTCAAGGAAATTATTAGTGACCATTCAACATGTAAACTAACTGACTTATTGCAGACCATTACTGTCAGTGATGCTGATGTACTGGTCACTAATTTATCAACTTCAGTTTCATCTCCAGTCACACCTTTAAGTGTATCTAGATCTAGTTTTATTACTGTCTTTAACAATGACAGCAAATACATTGAGTATATATTGTATAAAAATTGGCAATTATTAGGCAGGGATAGTTCTCTATTGGACCAGTTAGGTGACTCATTTACTATCATTTACAAGAAAGGAGTCAACCTGAAAAACCTATTGGGAACTAAGGATACAGCACTCAAGCATATGACTTTAGGCTGTTTCCAATGTGGAACTTGTAACCAGTGTCATAGTGTAAAATCAATAAATTCATTTGTGATTAACAACAAAAAATACTTGATACACCACAGACTACACTGTAACTCTAGAAGTATTATATATTTAGCACAGTGTAATATGTGTCCTACATTCTATATTGGAAAAACTGATCGAAAATTTAAAAATAGAATTCAGGAACACTTATACGCTATAAAGAAAGGTAAAGTTGACAATGCACTAGCTAAACATACAGAAATTAATAAAGAACACTTTTTTTCTTTTACTGCTATTGACCAGATTACACCTGACATTAGAGGAGGTCCTATATCTGCACTTCTTGAATGCCGTGAACTAGAGTGGCAATTAATGCTAAATGCGTTTAGTTTTCCTGGTATAAATGAAAACTGCAATATTTCTTGCATTTTGAAATGGAGACGATTTTGTAAATTTTGAGACTGTATAAACACACACCATGAACTGTAGAATACTAATTTTTAGACTTTTATATACATTTTTTATATTTCCATATTATACATCTACTTTATATATATATATATATATATATATATATATATATACATTTTTTATATTTTTTTATTTTTACTTTTTATATGTATATATATATTTACATATATATATTGGTTAGATTGTATCATACATTTTAAATAACTATTATACACCCTAAATGTCTTTTTATTACCATACCATATAGATAGTATATACAAATTAGTTTGTTTAACCAACTTGCTACTAGTGAGCATGCTAGAGTTAATCAGCTACTATCAGTTTCTATGGTAATTAACCTCACTTAAGACCATTATATTGTGATAGGATGAACTAACAGCCTACCACCTCTGGAGGCACTTTTTAAATTACTTGAATCTTGTAATTTGTAAGTTGTTTTAGTTTTTTGAGGAAGTCACTATAATATAGTGACGAAAACGTTGTCTGTTGTAATAAACTTTCTGAACGTTATTGGGACTTATCGCAGTTATTAACCTACCAATTTAAACAACAAGAGCAGTGGTTGTGGCGTGGCACTTCTGGTTACCTTCGTTTCTCCAATATTGGAATAGTTTTATTAATTTGCTCCAGATTTATAAAAGTTAATGCACTGACACATCTTACAGCCATCACATTTAAACATGCCCATAACTTTCACTGTTTTCACCCTGTCTATAGAGTATTTTCAGTATATAAACAATTTTTCAGATCGTTTTTATATATATAAAAACTGGGTGAATCACCAACAATGGAAATTAACTCATTACTTACTTTCCATATTTTTCAATTCTCCTTTATTATGAATTTAATTTTAACTCGATCCAATGACATAACCAAGTTCTGCGATTTTCTTAGATAAATTCATACCAATAGTTTTAGTGGAAATACCACTTTCTTAAAATAGGAAAAAACTTAGTTTTTCTATTCTTCACTACTTCCACAGCTATTTCTTTTAAAATCTCCCTATTATAAACATTTTCAATGAACATTCTTATAATATATGTCTCCTCTAAAAAACATTGGTCATCAGATATTAGATCTTGACACCTTGATGAACTGACCCCTAGCAACATTTCTCTCCATAAAACTAGGATGATTACTATTAAAATGTAAGTAATTATTTATAAATGTATCTTTCCTATAAATATTACTATTAAAAACTTGCCCATAACTACATTAAAAATGACTACTTTACCTTTTATCCCTTAAGAAATTTAAAAAAAATTAGTAGTACTATTTAATTTCTCCATGAATGCTTCACATTCAGTTCCTGAACCTCTCCAAATAAACAGGTCATCCACATAACATTTATTAAAAAAAAAAAAAAAAAAAAAAAAAAAAAGGAAAAATGTTTGAACGATCCCACTTTTATCAAAATACAAGCTTCCCACCAAGCCATTACCAAATTTGCAAATGAAAGCGCAACTGCTGCCCCCATTGCTACACCTATGCCGTATTTATATTTCTTACTGAATAAAAAAATAATTATTTTGTAATATAATATCTATCAAGATACATAAATTAAAGTAGTTGCCATATTAGTATAGTTTGTTAAATATAATCTAAGAAACTCAACCCCATCATTATTTGGAATACATGTACAAAGAGAAACCATGTCTAATGTAAACTTGAATTTTTTTATTACTATTAAATGCATCAAGGAAGTCCCAAGAATCTTGTGTAAAGATGGCACGTTCCTTTACTTTGGAATTTCACATCTTATCTGAAGATAATGAAATTCCTTCTGTAGCACTACCTGCTGCTGATATGACCCATATGAAAGGTAGCAGACTTATTCCCTTATGTAACTTCGGGATACTAAATAAAACTCCCAGCTTTGGATAATTAGCTTCCATAAAAATATAAACACACTTGCCACTCCCAGACAGGAGGAGTTTGCACTCACTGGAAGCAGACAGGGTAGCGAGATATCCCTAGTTAAACACCAGAGAGATCACTGCTTGTGCTGCAGAAGGGACAGGACTGAGCGTAGGTTACCCCACTTCAGGAAGAGAGGGGACAGCTTAGGCCTAAAAAATACCTCTTAATTACTGTTATTACAGCAAGGGCACAAAACACTGCTGGAGTTACCTGAATGATGGCTTCTCTTGGCCGTCTGTTGCCCTTACTGGGGAAGAGCCAAGATGGGGGAACAACTGACCAAGGCTGACAGGGGAAGGTTGCTGGCTTGCAGGCAAAGCAGGAAAGAGCACACAGAGGGAAAAATGGAAAAGTGGGCACACACAATATGTACATGGATGAGACAACAATTTGATTTGTAAGGTGAAAGAAAAATGGAAAGTTTTGCATATCACTGCCCACAGTTTTAGTGCGGAGCTGCCTGAACTAGTGTTATTTTTTTTTGTTAAGGAAAACTATACTGAATACTTTGGAAATGGAGAAAGAGCGAGGTCATCCAGACAAACACAACTGTGACAATCTTATAAGACTGCACAGTCATCTATTTATGGTAAACAATCAAGGAAGGAAAACATGCATAAACATGGAAGAAGGGAGGCATTCAGGCTCACACTGGACACTTGGAATGGTTGAAAAGTCCACAAAGGGGTCTTATACAGATACCATGCTCATGACAGGGAAAATACAAAAATACGAGACATGGCATTTCAGCATGACATAACAGCGGAAAAGGAAAAGTACTGTTGGTGGAGGACTACATATCCCATAGTAAATAAAGCACCTTGACAATTGCCACATCCAAAATTTGAATTTTTTTTTCCTTTTTCATTTTTCTGTAAGCATCTGCAAGATTGTCACAAATGTTCCACCTTCCCATAATCCAAATAATCCATCAGTTCCTACAGTACCTTTCGCTATCTGATAAGTATTATCAGCCATTCATTCACCATGTGAAGCGTCAGGAGATAGGGAGTAGTCCACTCTGAGAGTTCTGCAAAACTGCCCCCCCCCCCCCCCCCCACAGTGATCTGCTATACTACAACTGCTTCCAGAAGGCACATATGTGCTACCACATATGCTGAGTTGCCTGGCAGAGCAGAGCACTGTTTGGCAACATGTGTATGCTGCACTCCTTGCTGTAAGTGAATTAGCTGCACTTCAGCAGGTGTCATGACTGCAGTATATCTAGTTAGCACAGTGGGCAAGCTGGTACTCTTCCCCACCCAGTTCCTCCTGTCCCTCTGCCCCTAGCCAGAAGGGAATCACTCCCAGTACCCTACATATGGCAATTACAAATAACTGGTAATACAATCTGTTTAAGACAACAGTCTTGGACCTTCTGTTCTCAAAATAGGGAAGAACAGAAAAGTACAGTACCATTTGGAAAAAAGTGTCCAACAATGTTTCACAAATCAGTTCTAGAGCTTGACCAGAAGTGGGGGTCCTGGACTTCAGGATGGCAATTTCTTACAAAAAATAAGACTCTGCTTTATAAAAAAAAAATTGTACCAAATGCATAGGATGATGGTGTAGCAGAACAAAGGAGAAACATCAAACTCACTTCAAACTAGTAACATATACCACATTTATAAATAATAATAAAAGAAAGTGGGAGCACAATGCAGTATAAATGGTTAGAGAAAAAAAATTAACATTTAATAGACAGAAACACAGGAGAAAGAAGGCAAAAGACCATGGTAAGTAAAGCACCAAGGCAGCAGTAAAGCAGGAACAGCAAACATTTTACAGAAGAAAGAAAAGGAACATATATGTACAAAGGAATTTTCAGAATAAGCAGATCAATGATTGGTGAGCAGAAAAGAATAATGGAAAAGCAGGACTGTTAAATTAATACTTCTGGTAATTATTCACAAAGAAATAGAAAATAATTTCCAACTCTTGCCAACAGAAGAACCCAAGGTAAGGGGTGTGGACCTAGTTTGTGCAGGAGAAAGACAGACCTCCACTACAAAAGGTAATGGTCAGCCTCAGCCTTCTCTAAAACAAAATCCTGGATGAAAAATATCCATCTTGCCCTTAATGCTAATAAAACAAAACTGATGATCTTTCCTCCCACCAGAAACTCCCTAACAAAAACTCTTTCTCAATATTCAGTAGCGATACCATCCCAATCAAAATCATATCGACTACCAAACTCCTTGGCATCATCGACTACCATCTAAAATTTGACACCCATATTCAATCCACCATTAAAAAAATACCAAAAACTAGGACTTCTACACAGGCACAACCGCTACCTCTCCCCCCCTCCACCAGAAAAACCCTAGCATCCATTCCTACCTCCTCTCCTCTCTTATGTATGGCGCCCCCCCCTGTTAAACAATCTCTGCAATCCAAGCTCGAATCATGCTATAATAAAATAAGCAAATTTGCTACCAACTGAAAAAAACTCCTCCCACCACTGCCACTTTCTCCTCACTCTATAGTGGCTTGGACTTCCCAATTACTTGACCTTGCTTAAACTCACTAATGCCCACAAACTCATCTACAAACATACTAGCTGCCCCTCTTTCTCTGCCGCACTAAGCTCCTACATGCCTAACCGCACACTCGGATCAGAAAACCAAAACCTCCTACTGATCCACAAACCATCACGACCCCCTGGCCACCTCCTACTTTTCTACTCCATTTCTAAACTATGGAACTCTCTCCCTCCTACTCTTTGCAATACCCAGGACCACACTAACTTCAAATCTCTTGCGTACTCCTATCTTACTAGTAAATGGATATGTACACCCCACACCCCAACTTAAATTTCCCCTCTAGCCATCAACGTATCCACCTTCTCTGCAACAACTACTTCTATAATCACCCAACTATATCCTAATGTGACAGTCACCTATTGCACCAACCATCTCTCTTCCTCAAACTGTTACCTTAACTTACTAAAAAAACAATAAAACAAACAAAAATATTAATTCACATATACTTGTATATCTGTATCAAAAATACCATGTTATTGTATTGTATTCTGTATTTCTCTGTGAATTTATTGTATCTTACCACATTATTTTATTGGACGCTGTATATTCTCAACAATTGATTGTATATTGTTTCTCTGTAACTGTTCATTGAAGCTTTTCTCCCTGGGCCTCCACTGAAAACGGGCTCTTTGTGGCCCAGTGGACTTCCCCGGGTATCAAACTGAAATAAATAAATAAAAATAAAATAAATGGAGAATGAAGGAATACATCAAATGTTTATCAAGAAAATTTAAATGAAGGAAGTATGGTACAGTTGCATAAGACTTGAATAATATGGATATGGTCTCCTCTGAAAGGGTTGAGAGCAAGACAAGGCAGCAAAACAGTTAGTTTTTCAATCTGACCTCAGCTGTAAAGGAAATCTTTAGTTACTGCTGAAATACAGAATTTCAGAATATCTGGAAACCCATAAAGGCAGCAGAATGGCACAGATGTAAGCACTTCCACAAAGTGTTTAATTCTCTGGCTCTATTCCTAATGAGATACTTTTTTTATGAGGAGGTTGAATGTTTTCCTGGGGTCTAGATTACATAATTGAAGACTAAAAACGTTGACTCACCTTAGTCGACACTGAAATCTCAAAGCTGCAGTTCATCAAATGGCCAAATAACCAATTTCTTTCCAAGGGAAAGAAACCGGTAGGCCAACAACGAACACCACAAAAAAATAAACACTTAAGTGGGGGACTTCGCCCTCCCAACTAAATATTCTGAATCCAAAATTGCACTGCAGTCTGGGAAAGGGCAGATGTAACGGAAAGTGCAGTTGTGTACACCTACCATAAATGTAGATGTTCGAGTGTCTTCACTGTTGCAGTCATGACTGTAGGGTTCTCCCCTGCCGGCAGGCAGCCCTCGGTCGGCCAGAATCCCAAAGTCTGGGTCCGGCGTCGGCTGTTCAACCATGCTCCCTGACGTCAGAGCACCAGGAGTAGAAAGCTGACAGCCGACGCCATCTTCTCCAGTTTTTCTTGCCCCAGATGTCAGGAGTCCCAAAATGAAAAACGTCCCATAACCTTTGCAAATACACCTCAGAAAAATGGTGAAAAAAGGAAATACACAAAAGTAAAAATAAGAGGGGACAGGAGGGAGGGAAACCTAGACTGCAACAGTGAAGACACTCGAACATCTACATTTATGGTAGGTGTACACAACTGTACTATGTTCATCGTGTTTCACTGTTGCAGTCATGACTGTAGGGTAGAATCCCAAAGCTGAAAGAAAAGGAGGTGGTCATAAAGAGGAAGGGGCGGCTAAAAGGCCCTGCAAGACTGCAGAGGCAAAGCCTGCCCTAGACTTAGAGTAGAGAGGTAGATTGTAGTGCTTAGAAAAAGTATGCACTGAACACCAAGTTGCAGCCTCCAAAATGTCCTTGGTAGGAACTCCCCTGAGGAAGGCCGCAGAAGTGGCAGCAGCTCTGGTGGAATGAGTCCGTATACTCCCTGGGATTTGCTTTCCATGGTGAGAATAACAAAATCTGATTCCATGAGCAATCCATTTAGAAATGGTCTGTTTTGAAATGGCTTTACCTTGGGAACTTGAAGCATAAGAAACAAACAATTGTTCTGATTTTCTGACGTCCTTGGTTCTGTTCAGTTAAAAATGTAGTTGTCTGTGTACATCCAAGGAATGTAAGATCCTTTCCCCTTTATTTTGAGGAGTGGGGAAAAAGGTTGGCAAGTGGATAGTTTGATTTAAAGCCACTTTGGAAAGCACCTTAGGCATGAAGGTAGGATTAGTCCTCAAAGATACCCTGTCTTGATGAAAAATAATATAAGGTTCCACAGCCATAAGAGCTTGTAACTCTGAAACTCTCCTGGCAGAGGTTAGGGCTAACAGGATAGCGGTCTTCCAAGATAAAAACTTAATGTCAGAAGAGACAGCAGGCTCAAAAGGAGGCAAGGTTAGTTTTTCCAAAACATAGTTGAGATCCCAAGCAGGAATGGGAGGAGATCTAGGAGGTCTTAAGTTCTTAGCTCCTCTGAGAAACTGTCTCATGAGCTGGTGGGAAAAGATGGGAGGGTCTGTATTATAATGAGCAGAAATAGCAGAGGCATGTATCTTAATGGAAGGGGATCAGAATCCTGAGCCTGCATCCAGGAACAAAATCTTTTCCATTTTCCTGCATAAGATTTTCTAGTGCTAGGACGTTTGGCTTCTAAAATGACATCCATAACCTGCTTGGGCAGTAAAGAAGAAATCAAAGGCCCTGGATTAACCAGGCCGCCAGGCTGAGAGTTCTGACATGAGAGTGAAGAACCTGACCCTGAAGTTGGGACAGAAGGTTCGGAGACTGAGGTAAAACCCAAGGGGGCTCCAGGCATAGGTTTTTTAGAGTTGGATACCAAAACTGCCGAGGCCAATTTGGAGCCAGCAAGATTATCATCTTGGGCTTGTCCTGTTTTATCTTCAATAAAACCCGTGGAAGAAGAGGAAGAGGTGGAAAGGCATATCCAGAGAGGTTCCTCCAACTGAATGACAGGGCGTCCACTTTCCAAGCTTCTCTGTGGAAAGTCCTGGTGCAAAAATTCTGTAGTTGATGATTGAGATGGGATGCAGAGGTCTATGTGAGGACATCCCCAGACTGCTGTTATCATCCTGAATATTTTGGTGTCCAGCATCCACTAGTGTGGATCCGAAAGGTTTCTGCTCAGACTGTCTGCCAGGAAGTTTTGTTTCCCTGGTAGAAACTGAGCTTGAAGATCCAGATTGCAAGCTACAGCTGTGTTCCATAGCTAGTCTGCAAAGGGGGTAGGAATGAGATCCCCCTTGCTTGTTTATGTACCACATAACTGTGGTGTTGTCTGTCCGTATTAGCAGTTGTCCTGGTTGTAAAAGATTCCTGAAGGCCAATAGAGCTTTCTGAATGGCTAACATTTCCTTTAAATTGATATGCAGGTGCTTCTGATCCTTTGTCCAAAGGCCCTGCAAACAATTGCCCTGAAAATGGGCTCCCCAAGCATAATCAGAGGTGTCCGTGGTTAGAATCTGAGTGGCAGGAGGCAGACGGAAGGGTTTCCCTTTGTTTAGAGCACATGCCCTGGACCACCATAGAAATTCCTTTTGAAGGCAAGGAAGGACGGAGATCAGTATGTCTAAACTGTGGCAATGCTGAGACCATACACTTTTTAGGTACCACTGTATTTTCCTCATGTGTAGTCTTGCATATGGTACGAGAAGGATGCAGGAGGCCATGTAACCCAAAGCCTGCAGGAATTTCCTTGCAGATAGTTGAGTTAGAGTTGCCAAGGTTCTGAAAGTTGATGCCAGCTGTAATTGTTTTTCGGATGTCAGAAATGCCATCTGGGTTGTGGTATTTAGAAGTGCACCCAGAAAAGTTATCTGTTGTGATGGTGTCAAATTTGACTTTTTTATGTTTACAGAGAATCCCAGGAACTTGAGGAGGTTCTGTACAAATTCTAGATGCTGGAGTAAGACATCCTTGCTGTCTGCCTGAATTAGACAATCGTCCAGATGAGGGTAAATATGAATTCCCTTGAGTCTGCAGTAAGCTACTACTGGGGCCAGGCATTTGGTGAAGACCCTGGGCGCAGTAGACAATCCAAAGGGCAGCTCAGAGAATTGAAAGTGCCTCGATCCAGCCTTGAACCTGAGGTATTTTCTGCGATCCTGCCTGATGGGAATGTGTAAATATGCCTCCTTTAAATCCAAAGTTACCATCCATGCATCTTTGGACAGCATTGGAAGTAGCTGCTGTAGAGTAAGCATCTTGAATTTTGGAATCTCTAGAAAGGTGTTCAAGACCGACAGATCCAGAATGGGTCTCCATGAGTTTTGCTTCCTTGGGACTAGAAAGAGCCTTGAGTAAAAACCTTTTCCCATCTTTGAAAGAGGAACCAGTTCTATGGCATTCATAGCCAAAAGAGCTTCCACCTGGTTTAAGGCCTCCGTCCATTGATGTTTTGGAAGGTCTGGCCATCCACTTGGTCTTGGCAAGGTATGAAAATGGAATTTGTAACCTCTTAAAACCACATCCAAAACCCATTTGTCTTGGGTTATTTGAGTCCAATTTTGATAAAAAAGAGAGAGTTTTCCTCCGAGAGGGGCTTCCAGGCAAGAAGTTCCTGTAGCCCAACAGAAGGAGTCACTGAGTTTGTTTCATTTGAGATTGTGACCTGTCCTCTCCTCCCCTGGGGGTGGAAGCAGTCCACTGTCTTGGTCTATAAGCAGCTTGTGTTTGAGGCCTCCCTCTGGAGCGTCTATATCTACCCCTCTGAGGCCTGTCTGAAGTGGGAAAGGACCAATTTTTTGAAGGCCAATTCCTGCTAAATCTAGGTGGCTGTACTTGTAAGAAATCTTTAACTGTTTGCATGGATTTCGCCTTATCCTCCATCTTTTTAATCACCTCTTCAGCTTTTGATCCAAACAAAACATTATGCTGAACAGGAGCATCCAATAATTTAGCCTTTACTTGTTCAGGTAAATTTTGTTCCTTTAGCCATGCATGCCTTCTAATGACTGTACCAGAGGCCGCAGCCCAACAAGAAGCCTCCAAGGCATGTAAACCATGCTTCCCAACCTGTTCAGTGGCATGCAATAAGTCATGTAATCCTTATCTGCACAGGCAGAAATGGAAGTAAGCTTTTGTTTTAAGACAGACAAGAGAAATTGCTGGTATTTAAGCATATGAAACTGACAGTATAAAGCCCTAATGGACAAAGTAGCAGAAGTGTACACCTTTTTGCCCCATCTTTCCAAGGATTGAGAATCCTTTTCTGTAGGAATGGGATTTTTGGCAGAAGCGGCCTTAACTCCCTTAGGACCCTGAGAAATGGTTTCAGGGTCAGCAGAAGGGTTCTTGTATAAAAACTGATGGGAATCAGGAACCCTGTAATATCTATCAGGCTTAACAGGAGCAGGAGGAAAAGAGTCAGGGGTTAAGTTAGCCTCCGAAAAGGCATCATCCACAATATCCAAAACAGGAGGAATAACCAGGGGTCTATGTTGGGGAAGAAGAAGAAAATCCCTCAGTCTTTTCTTGGATTCCGAATACTCCTGTCCTTCCCAGTGGAAATGTTCCCTCATTTCATGCAAAGTTTCCCCAAGAGAAATCCTCAGGGGAGAAGCTGAAGGAATGGATTCTTCAGCATCAGAATCCTCATAAGGAGGGAAAGAATATTCCTGATCAGAAGAAGAAACTGAGGAAACAGAAGCCTGATCAGAGGAATCATAATAAACATCCTGCCTTGGCCTTTTGTCTGGAGGGGGATGTGAACCCCTAATCATAGTAAGTAAATCCTCCGCCATCTTGAGTAACTGTTTCTGTGACTTGGGAGCCGGTTCAGAAGAGGCCTGTGTTGAAGTCTTTGATTTAGAAGGAGTCTTTGCCTTTACCTTTACTAGTAGCCGAGTAGGCCTGAAAACCCCTTCGGAAGCCGGTACCTGCACAGCAGCTCCGGACCCATCCGAAGGAGCATTGTCCGAAGGTCCTGCAACAGAAATATTTAAAGGCCTGGTTGGCTCCTCATGAGAGTCCGTTTCGGCCGTCGGTTCTGAAATGGCCGACGACAGGGGCTGCAAAAGCGCCTCACTGACTACGGCCGAACCTGAAGCTCGCTACTCTTGTGCGCTATCATCAGATTTGGACCTCGGAGGCCTGTCTTTATCCTTGTGACGTTTGTGAACTCCGGTAGCCGGGACCGTATCCGACGACATTTTGTAGTTAAAGCGCCTACTGAAGTAATGAAAAGCAAAATCGTACCTTCGCTTAATTGTACGTTGATTGAATCTAGCACAAAACCGACAACTAGCTACGTCGTGGTCAGGGCCTAAGCAAGGAATACAGTAAGAATGAAAATCCTTATGAGGTATTTGCTTCCCACATGAAATACAATTATTAACTTTTTCTGACATCGGAGTGGAGCAAGAAAAAGTTTCCCCAACGGGGTACTTAGCTTTGAGTGGAGAAGAAAGTCTTCGGACCGAAGAATATCAGAAAAATTCGTCAGGAGTCAGCCGACCGGCACTTGCAAACTGCTATCACCGCACGGCAAGAAAGACTGGAGAAGATGGCGTCGGCTGTCAGCTTTATACTCCTGGTGCTCTGACGTCAGGGAGCATGGTTGAACAGCCGACGCCGGACCCAGACTTTGGGATTCTGGCCGACCGAGGGCTGCCTGCCGGCAGGGGAAAACCCTACAGTCCATGACTGCAACAGTGAAACACGATGAACATCTGCCAACTGATTTCTTTCCCTTGGAAAGATGATTTGGCCGTTCGATGAACTGCAGCTTTGAGATTTCCTTGTCGACTAAAGGTGAGTCGACATTTTTAGTCTTCGAACATACGATACAGACCGGTTTTCCTGTTATCTGTCTCTGTTTTTGCCAGGGGTTCCAGTTTTCTCCCCATCCTGAAGCCATACTTAATGGTTGACTTGATCCTGTTTAATCTGCCATTAAAGGTATATATCCTGTAATAGAAAATCATCCCACTCTGGATTAGTTTCTTCCCTACTCCAGGTGTTTGCAGACATGAATGCTTTCTATAGAAAATATTCTAAAATTGCTAAACTAGTTAATGAAAAATGAATGAAAGATACTGTCATTGGACCCAAGGTGCAATAGCTATTGTAATGAGGTGAACTATTTAATGCTAGTGGGAAGGCTGTCATTATAAGAAACATGTGTTAATGATGGAAAGAATTTTCTTTATTAAGTAATACATGAAGTAGTAATTAAACAACAGTGTTCATCAGTTTTTTAAGTTGTTAAAAAATGCACAGTAGCAAGTTACATGCTTCTTAGAGACCGTTCAGCCAAGGTACGAGAGATGAAAATAAATAATTCAAATGAATTCGGACATCTTTGTTGGTTTGAAATCTGTGTTAAGTAAAGTAGTTTTTCTTTTTTCTTTTTTTAAGCCATTGATGACACACTCTCGCCAAGAAACAGCTGGCAACCAGCTCAAATTACTACATAAACACAAAGCACATAGCAAGAAAGAATCAAATCAAACAAGAAAATGTACCACCATCTTCTCTTTCACTTTACCTATTGTCAAGTATGCAGTCCAGTGGAGAATGTCAAACAGTACTTGAAAAAAATATGTATCAGGAGAGAACATACCAAATGCAAAAAAACAATAAATGCAACAAAAGTATGCCGTGACACATTAGTCAGACTTTTGCAATAACACAAATGTCAGAAAAAGTGGATGTTCAGACGTCTACAAAGAACACAGGCAGACAGTGATCACAGAGCAGAGAAAGCAAGTATGCATAAGCAAAGCAAGACGCACACACATTCGGACTCATTCTGGTGCAAAAAGTGCACTAATTTAAACAGACTGCTATCATGGCCAGATCCGGTCAAGAATGGCTCATTATGCTTAAGACATGGTTCTACTACTCCTGATGTCCATGCCCACTACACTTTACAAATAAAGAGGTTATAGCTGGGCTTCTGGCTGAAGGACAAAGGGTTCACCTGCTTCAATATTCACAGCATTTTACACTTTTTTTTTTTTCTTTGCACTTAGTTTTATAAAGTTGCAAACCTCTAAATGACGGGTCTTGAATTTCTGATAAGGAGCCACTCCTTCTGGGTGCATTAAGCAAGAAAATCAATGCACAGCTGTATAACCGGACCACAATGTCCAGAAAAAAACATGGCCAATGGTGGTCACAGGATGACCACTAATTTATTTGCCACGATTGTTTCAAGACACAGTCCAAGCCAATCACTGCTTTAGAGGGAGATTAAACTAAGGAAGGTTGAGCCTTACATTTTAACTTAACAGGATAAGTTAAACTGGCTCACTTCTGATTCTTTTTGGCCACAATCAGGGCCAGAAATTCAAGTACAATATATGCCCCATGCACTACTTTACTCATGTGTACCAACACTAACCTTGCCCTACCACTAACCCCAACCATATACATTTACCTTCTGAAAAAGCATTTTCCCTACTACTACCACTACACAAGAGACACCCCCCCCCAACAAAAGCATGCAATACTAAACCTATCCCCTTACTTGTACCTTACTGTAATCCTAACCAAAAACAATCGCATAAACATGCCCTTCCATTAATGAAGTTGTGAAGTTGTTACATTCGAAAGTTTTGATATTAACACGCATACATAGTCAGCGTAACAAAATAAGATTCCCTATATGACAAAATCCAGCATTCAACAAATACTCCTTTTGGTAACCAGACTTGCTGCCACAACCAGTCTATAAAATAAATATTCAAACGGCAACCTGCCACCATGTATACATCCAATCGAGCTTTAAAGATCTAACTTCTAAACACTGAAGACACGGAACAGCGATTTTCTTTTTCCTAGGGGGAAAAAAAATTGCTGCTCTGCAAAAAACAAAACAAAAAAAAAAACAAATGTAAACATAATAAAAACACCCCACCTACATAAATATACCAACTTCGAGATCACACCACAGTGGAGGAAATAGCAAACTTCCAAAGATGGCCCAGCGATTTCTTTCCCTGGTAAAAAAAATTGCTGTTCCACATCTTTGCTGTTTAGTGCCTTCAATCTTTAAAGTTCGATCAAAGAGCGTTCACTCTTTTGACCGTTCAAGCTTCTGATATAGACTATATATATATATATATATATATATATATATATATATATATATATATATATACACACACATATACACACACACACACATATATTTAGAGAGAGAGAGAGAGAAATGCATACATACATACACACACGTGTGTGTGTGTATGTGACGAGTTTGTGTAGTAGTCTAAGTTTTTGAAATGTCAGGGGAAATTAACACAGCCAAAGAAAACCCATGTGGACACAAGAAAATCATACAAACTCTATGACGACAGTAAGCAGAAGTCAGGATTAAACCTCACACTTTACAGTTGTAAGGCATAAATGTTAACCACTGAGCAACCATGCCACAAAACAGCCTACCTTTAAAAGAGGACAGCCTTTCACCTAAAAGATAATCAAGTGCTTCACAACAGTGAAGATCAGTAACTGACAAAAGAATGGGTTCCTACCATCACATGGTGGGTTCCTGACTCCTAAGGAAATGCAAAATAGTACAGGTGAAATAAATATATTAAAAAATAAAATGAAAATGGAATTACACAGCAGCAGTGTAAACACCACACACGCATGTTGCCAGAATGGAAAAGTTGGGAAGGAACAAATTAATTACAGGTGGGTTTTTGTTTATTTTATCACTCAATAACCAAGCAAGTGGACATTCTATGGATCCTTTTCAGCCATTGTCCACTGTCAAGGGTAAATATAATATACAGATAGATAACTTGTAATGTAGTCTGTGATGACCCTCCACTGGGCCAGTTATCAAGGAGCCTTGATCCTCACCATTGGCACCAGTGGGGGACGTTCACTGGGAGGACAATCGGTACACACACACACACACTATCTCCTGAAACAGCTCTCTGCATCAAGTGCAATTTCCCTTAAGAGCACACAGAGACCACTGTCAGTTCGGGGATGATTTCTCCCTCTTTCTCCAGATCCCCAGTAAGACTCACCATTGGTACAGCTATAGACTTGAGTCCTTAGCCAGGGCTCCAAGCCAAGTCTTCCAACACTTCTTCTGTCCAACCAGTTCTTCCTGTCCCTGCCCCAGTAGCTGACACACACACACACTGAGATTTGATTTACACACACACACACACACACACACACCTGGGAAAGGCTGGCCCAGGTTTACTAGCTATGTCCCCCTTTTTCCAGACTATAAGGTAGTTATCATTGCCACCAGAACCCCTCGCCAGTTTCTTTAAGGCCCTTAACAAAGGGTGTCCAATTTTATTGTGTGAAATTAATATTAATACAAATAGTAGTTTGACCAAGAGCAAGGCCATTAGGAATAGCCTACACAGTGTCACCAAATAAATATGCAAGTACTCGCAAAACTTAAAATATCTCTACAAAAATCAGCCACAATGAAAGGTTTAAATATATTTAATAATAAATAAAAATAAAACAAGAAAATACTAAATATATATTCACAGTGACATCAGAGTTCAAAATCACAGGAAATACTTAAAATAACATTGAAGGACGGGCTCGGACAGATAAAGAAAAAATATATAAACTAAGCTTCACTATATTCCGGACTGAATCTAACAGAATTACTATTCCCTACTTACTTAATACAGCAAGGTAGATGATGTGGTAAATGGCCTTCTTGCTGTCAGGCCCAAGACAGAATACAGAATGCTTTGTCTCAAACGAGACTTCTCAAAATAATATCTAAAATATTACTTTTGAGATAGCTTGCAGAATGACATCATTTCTTGTCATTTGACTTATAGTTCCAATGGAAACCCCCATTGCTGGAAGCTGTCAGGACTCAGCACCTACCCGTAAAAATACAAACACAAGGGCATTCGCTCCGATCTGTGGTAGCTGCTGCAAGTCATAAAACAACTGCATACCTCCACACTTCCAGAGTAGTAATTAGTTCGCCCCAGACACAATACAGAAAGCTTCCTAGTACAGACTTTGTCTCTCTGGCTGCATTGAAACCTGCGAGATGCATCTTTATGGCCTAGCCTATAAAGTGATTTAACTTCAGAAATATTTTAAAGTTTGCTGGATTGAGGTTAACCTCCTGATTTTTAGTTTCCTTTGTTAAAGCATAGATTTAAACAGTTACAATAGTGCATGTACATTTCTATTCTCTCAAGTAGGGCACAATGTGGATCCATTTCAAACGCATGCACTTTACAAATACATTTTCAACACAAACGTCTGTACAATTCAGCTTAATATACACATGACATACAGTTCTAATACATTTTTTAATACCAGCATCTTGTATGACATGCAGTTCTAATACATTTGTAACACAAGCATCTTGGATAAATCAAGTTTGATATTCACACAACATATATTTATTTACAAAATTCCAGCTAGCTGTGGTGGCAGTACCTCCTTTTGTCACACAGTCATTCAGCCAGCATGTGTTCTGGGAGAGCAGAAATAAATCAAGATTACAAAAAACCCACAAAGATATAGGTAGAACATGCACATTCCACACAAACACTGGAGGTTAGGACAGAACCCGAGAACAATGAAAGAGTGAGTTTGAGATCTTACCACCAAATTAGCATGCTGCTTTTAGTTTTCCACTCAAGAACATATGATTTAAGGGGAAGGCAAAAACCAAAGAGGAACACAAGGGGTTTACGGTGTTTAACCCATGACTTTATTAGTAATCACTACTTAAGGATAGTACTAGAGCTTATACATCAGTTCCGGTAAGTGATACTCCCTGACATCAGGGAACTGGATGGCTGTTCTGGGTGTTAGAAAACCTAAGGCCACTGCATCCACACTAACTGTATGTACCTACGCAGACCTGCATGCAAGGACAAGTGTGAGATGAATAAAAAAAAAACTTCAATTATATACTCAGCAAGGCCACAAACAAAAGGCTCTATCTATAGTGACTGCAGTGGAGTCTCTCCAATGATGGACAGTGAGTGTAAGATATTAACGACCTTTCTGCAACTTAATCATTATTTCTTCCTTCCTTTCTTTATTTATTATTTATTGACATTTGTTTACCAGGAAAGTCTGAATGGGTCACAAATGCTCACTATCAGCAGAGATCTGGGGAGAAAAGCTCCATTTAACACAGAAATTCTAAGACATTATATAAACACAGTTGAAAATTACACATTTCAAAAATAAATATTTCAAGGCAAATAGATATAACAAAAACATGTTACAAACAGAACAATGAGAAAAAACAAAGTAAAACACTATATACATGTGCTGCATCTGGCAGTGAGACCCCCCAAAAGGAGGTGTTATTTCACAAGTACACTCAAATGCTTATTTCCTATTACCTGCAAATATTATGAAATTAAAACATTTATGCAATTGATTAATACTGCTTTAACAGAAGCCACAGATAAAAAATATTCTCCACGTTTATAATATTGCTGCTTTATTCACATTTCCACTTTTTCTTTGACATTTACACTTTGCAAGCTATCACCCCCCTCACTGCAAACCATGCCTGTTGCAGTCATGCTAGTTAGAATATTCTAGCACCCTTGTGAAATTGGAGAGTGTGTGTGTGTGTGTGTGTGTGTGTGTGTGTGTGTGTGTGTGTGTGTGTGTATACATATATAATCTACAATCTAAAGAGAGAGCTTGTGTCTGCCCTCTACAATAATAGCAGCCCCCTTGCTAATCCCAAAATAAAACAGAAGGTGCAGAAAACGCTGACAAGTAAAAACAATTCATAATGATTACAGGTTATGTGTGCAATGGAATGGGGGTAATGCTGTTCAACAGGACAGCACTTTCTTCTCAATTTCAGTCTGTCTCACTCATACAGAATGAGTTGTAAAGTAATGGGATCCCTATCACACAAGCATGCTGTGTGTAATACAGATCACATGTTGATATGTGGGAGACCCTAATAAACAAAGGGTTCTGTTAAATCCAATAACAAAGCTAACAGCACTACTGCTTGCTGTTGCTCTCTAAAATGTACTTGGCAACAGTCATCCTGCCCTAGCATGAAAGGGTCCTCAATTGTCTCTTCAGTAAGTCTCCTTAAATGCAATGAACTCACACAAAAATCCTAAATGTAACACAAGAATCAGCTCAGTGTGCGTACAGTACAAATGAATCACCAACATGCTAAAAAATACAGTTCTGACTCATCCCAGCACATTTCTTCATAAAAGGACAAATTTGGCAGGAGGAAAGCGTTACAGAGCTCTGTGTTATCACTTAACTGTTGCAAATCTTCTTGCAAAAGTCAAAATGTATTCTACATATACACTTCCATTCAGCTGCTGCTAGTCCAAAAATGCTACAAATGATTCTTCCAGATGCAAAGGGAGAGCATGAATAAGTTTTGTCATGATCCAACTGCCTGGTAAGCACCATCACCGTGTCCTAATATGGCAATGGCTTTCAACAAAACTGCTGACTGCTGCTTCACCCAGAGAACTCTGCCCACTGCTGGCTACACACAGCAGTGCTGCAGAGGTGATATAAACTGCATATCTGTATCAGACATGCTCCCTGGATTTACGAGATGAAATGATACAGAATTAGCTAATGGCCTCACCAGGATTACAGTAATCTTTAATGCAGAGCTCTAGTCTGTCAAGCTACAGAGCTAGCCCTACTATATCAGAATGCTTTGTACAGCAAGTTCTGAAGCACTGGTCCATCACTCAGAGTAACATTGACGCTGTTCAGTGACCTGGGTTCAGCACTTAACATGGATTAATGGGGATATGAGGTAGCACAGTAGAGCATTTTAGGGACACTTGTTCAGGAGGAATGGAAATCCAGCTGCTGGTTCTGCAGTGATAATATGACCTTGCTTACTGCAAACAGTGCTATGAATTGTAATATAACACCATATACGACACTGGTTATTGCCTCCATAAGCACACAAGTGTCAGCATGCTGTCCTCATGACTGCAGGACCCAACAGAAGATAAGCCTTTAGAAAAGGAGGAGGACCAGTTGACATTTCTGACCTTATTAGTATTAACATATCATATCAAATCATGCCTGCTCCAGAGACAAAGTATAGACAATTCTTTCATCTGGAGTAAAAACAAGCAAAGAACACTATCAGGTTTTGTCTGCAAGCAAGTAATACGTTAGGAATCCAATCAAAGCAAGTGCTATTAGCCAGATAAACAAGAGCTATTAACTAGTCAAGACTAACCCACCTAGACTGCACAGTATTTTCCCATTTACATAATCCACTTCTTTCCTCATGTTGTCCATCCATAATGCTCAACATCTACCACTATAAACAGAATCAATAAATGCTACTCTCTTCAACTCTGATTAAAAGGTTGTTCCAGAACTTTGGATACCCCCCACATTAGTACACTAAGCAACCAACAAATCACACCTTAATAATGTATCCTTTCTTTAACACTACCTTTTGTTTCAGAAAAATGTATCTTGTGAGCTATTTAAATATTTATGGTTTATCACCATTGCATGTTTCATTTCAGGATGTTCCTTTTCAAGCTTTTGACATACAATGTACAGCTTTTTGTGCTGACACTATTATTTTATAGATTTACATCCAGGCCATTTCCAGTCTGCATCTTTTTATATGATTTACTAACATGCATGATTTCATACTGCACTAGTAAGCACTTGTCCTCTTTTGTTCTAGTGATGTCATTTCCATGTTTCCATAAACAGCTTTCTCACATGTACTGTTAAGCTGTCCATGCCCTGTCAGCTCAAATGTGACTACTCCAAAGTCCCTCATGCTTTCATGATTGGCACGTCATCAGTGACCCTTCTCTTCAAAGTCCAATGTGCAGTGTGAGTACCTAATGTCTAATACAAAACTCTCCTGCACCAACAACATAATATGGCGGGGAAAGACCTTCCCACAGTGGGACGTTACGAAGCTCTCTAGGCCTCCTTACTCTTCTTTCCAGGTATCTGTCACATCACACACTAAGACAGTAGTAACAGTATTAGTACACTTCACTAATTGTCAGGTTTCCTTTTTTAATTGATCTATTATGACACTAAGACATGATGTAATACAACATCAAAAGTGCTTGTTGGAAATGATATCTCAGCAGCTAAGGCCTTACCATGCCATGACATCATTACTCAGCCTGCAATAAAATATGCGTTCTTTTCATCCATCCTTACAAATTCTACCTCAGATATAACTCTGTTCTCTACTGGCCCGACCTAAGATACAACATCATTATGTATGGTATATGACACATCTGAGCGTGTCCTAGGTATGTAATAATCCTCCTGTTTACATATCAAACACAGAATGTGGCACAGGTTGTAGTGTTTTATTATAAACCACTTCAGCAAGTGATTATAAAGGCAGGTAAAGTCAAGTTTAAGTGTATACACTGGATTATGCTTTACTCCAGTCTGACAGCTTTTACTGATGTGTTTTTTTTTTTTTTTGTTGTTGTTACATGGCTAAACAAAATGTGTCTGCTCTTGTTATATTTAAAACAGGTGGTACTGCATGATTTACTGCTATTTGTCTGTTTCAAAAGCATAAGTGTCTAGTGTGTGTGTGAGTGTGTAAACATATGGTTAATAGTTTTAAAAAAATGTTAGCTCCTTCTTGAACGATGTGGGAACCAGGATGAAGAAATCACTGAAAACATCTTGAGGCTTAGAATCACTGGACAGTTTTAGTGATGTACAAAGGTTGTATGACACAGTTATGAAAAAAAAAAAACAGGGAAAAACAAATATCAAAACATTAAGTTCTTTACAAGATACTCATGATATACTTAAACCTGCAGAAAAAGTGCATTAAACAGGGTTGTTGCAAAAAATGACACACTGAGGACAGAATGATGTAGATATTGTCATACTTTTCAAAAACAGAGTCCAGTCTACTTTTTATGGTTAAAGGTGCGTTGTCAAAATACATGCATTTACTATAGCGCTGCGAAACTGTACGTATTGTAAAAGTGTAACAGAGGTATCTGGAATGATTCTTAATGAAGGTTGCACTTCAAAAAAACAGATGAAGGTTCTGACATTTTGAAAGCAAGTCTCCAGGCAAAAATAAAAATGAAACCAAGGCATGTACTGCAAATAGGTTAAAAAATAAAGCAGATGTACATTATAGTCAGACCTGCACATAGTATACAACATGCAGATGAAGAGCTCTTTGTGGCCAAGACTTTTTTTTTCCTGCCTTCTGTTTAAGTGGCCTATGTTCTGTGCCCACTGAACAAATGTACAGACCTCTAACCTACATTAACAAGTGAAATAATTTAAATAAAAAATAAACACAATAAACTAAGTAAACGCATTTTTGTTTCCTGCATTAACTACGTCTCTGTCTTCATTCAGCAACAAAAGTGATGTTGTTATGGCCACATCAATGCCGTCTGAATGCCCAGTTTTCTTTTTACTTTTTTTTTTTTTTTGCTTTCTTTTAGGCAAGTGCTTGAGATAAGTATCAACTTGTACTGACTTCAGGTTTTTTTTTTCACTACTCATTGACTAGGTTTGAAGGGAACTTCCCACACCGAAAACTGAAAATGTGATGCATGCTGGCGGGTTGATCGCCTGTAAATGGTTTGAAGTCTGTTAAACTGTGTTTACACTTCTGGTGCTATGATTATAGAACAGCTTGTTTTATACAGGACTAGTTCTGAAATATAAATTTTACTGTTCTAGGAAAAAAAGATGGCTGCTATCCTGTAAGCACTGTTACTCGAACTCTGATATAATCCTAGAAAATCTATGCTGATCAGTGCTAATCTCAAACAATACAAATAAGCCTTCATAATTACTTAAAAGCTTTTGAGAATTTACAGCCATATTATCAAGAAAATGGTTCTGTAACCAAACAAAGGTGATTCAGTTGGACTGAATACATACTATCCATCGGGTCACAGCCACGAAGTATTTATGGCCAGCTACTCATTACTCAGAAATAACAGAAAAGGGTACTTGCGTATTATCGCAACCAGATTTTCGTGGTTGCGATAATAGCATGCTGGCATGAAAATGAGTGGGGGAAACACCGCAAGCTGTTATTTGAAGTCCTTACTGATGAAAACTAAATTTGGAAGACATTCAGGAAAAGAGAAACAATCATTTTAGTCTTCTTCCTGTTTTGCGTGCATTACACACGCACGCTTCAATTGTCTCAGATTTCTAGGGCAGTATAATTCATTATGTAACGGCGGAACGAGTTGATCTGTTCTGTAGTAGTGAGTGCAAGCTGTTGGGTACACTAATATAGCAAGCCGTGGGCACAGTTACATAAAAACAGAAACATTGCAATGTTCTAACTTCCTGAAGAAAAGTGAAGTGAAGCAATATTTGGTGAGAGTAATTGCAGTCAGTAAGAGAGCAGCCCTGACAATTGAAGCATCTATGCACTTTACTGCCAGCTACATAACATGGTGTCAGTAAAGTGCATACATAAATAGCGCCACTACGTTTTTCCTTTGTTTTAGGCAGGGTTATGAATAAAAATCTTCACTGTGAAAGAAAACATACTGACATCTTCACAGCATTAACAGAATACATTTAGACATCGTGAAGCAACCAGTATTATCGCGAACGCCTGGTGGTGATGATACGGAGTGCTGGATATCTTACATATTCCCAGTGTAAGGAAAACAATTTAATGCGCAATGCTTTGTGTACTTCAGCAGACAGAAACAGAAGCTAAAACATGAAAGAAAATACATTGCTTGACATCTTCACGGCATTAATAGTTAAACATCATGAAGCAACCAGTATTATCGCAAAAATCTGGTTGCGATAATACGTAAGTACCCAGAAAAGGTCAAGGATGTCAAATGAAAAGGCAGATATGGAAACCCAAACTACAAAAGTGAAATGTTCAGTGGTTGCCTCACCAGAAAAAGAATCTAACATTAAATGACCCACAATGGGCAGACAGCAAGAAACTACCAAAACAGTCAATAAATCAAAAGCGGACCAACCGGTAAACCTTGAGGATCTGAGACTAACTCTACAGCCAATACAACCAGCCATACAGAAGCTCACCACACGAATTCCACTCCTTTGGTGAATCTTTAAACCAGATCCTAACAAGGATAGAGAAATAAGAGGCAAGAATCTTTGTGAATGAAATAAAATTGACCAGATATAGAAGGATTCTGAAAACACTAATTATACAAGATCTCCAAACAAAAACTACTGACCTAGAAGCAAGATCAAGACAAAACAATATTATTACCCATGGAATTCCTGAATACCATACAAACCCCAACCTTTAAGTACCATTGGTCAAATCCTGAGCACTTTACTGGGAAATCCGGACAATGCTAAATGAATAGTGATCGAAAGAGCACATCAGGCAAATTTATCCCGCACAAACCTCAAATCATCTGGGACTAGTTTACATGAAAATCTTGAATCATCACGATCTCTTAAAAACTCTATCAGCGGCTAGAAAGAAAAACGCTTTTATTTGGAACGGCTGCAATCTCCTTCTCACAAGACTTACCAAGTGAGACAAACCCTCTTCCCCCTTCTGCTCTTTCCTGATACAAAGATAAATAAAATTCCAGATGACATATCCAAATACTTTATCCTTCCAGCACAAAGATTTCAAATATACTGCCTCAAATGTCAGAGAAGCAAAGACTGCCTTCTTAGCTGTTATTAAAGAGCTACCTGACAATTTAACTAATAACCGCTATGACCCAGTCAATAGAAAGGTCTGACCTGTTTCCTCTTGATGTTCTAAGCTCTGGTTTAGGGCTCTGTCTCTCGAAATATCTTGATATTAGAGTCGGATGGAGCATCATCGGTTGAATAAAATTATAAGGGGCCCAAAATATTGTAAGTATGAATTTCCACCTGATGATCTACCTTGTTACAATTGTGTCTGATGTCACTTCCTCTCAGTGCTTCCTCCTCGCTGTAATGCTGCTTACTCTCACCTCTGCAGTCTCATCTGAAGTTGCAAGATCCCCAGAAATGGTAGTCGGAAGATAACTGATAATTATAATCCAAGGCTGAATACAGCGTTATATGAAAGGAAAAGAGAAGAAAGGATATATTTGTAAAAAAGATCAGTGCAATCAAAGTTGTCTGGAACTTAATATGTTTGTTTTTTTTTTTTTTTTCATTATAATGTGCGCCCCTGTTGAAGACATAGGAATACTTATTAAGCCAAATGCACAAGTCTTCCTGGGCTTATAGCAACTGGAGCATTACAGCACAGCAATGGAGATTTCTTGTCATTGTTACTCACTCGATCATTGGAGATCACCTTGTCAGATGTTGAAACCATATTCTGGTTTTGATGCCAATTAAGCTTGTGTCCTACTCTTCAGACTATAATTTCACTGGGACTCTGACCACAATACTTTTGAAACTTAAAGCTTCCTGACGTTACTACCGATACATCAACCAAGCCTTATTTTGCTGTTTTAAAACTGTTTAAGATAAGGTCAAGGGGAAGAAAATATAATAGTTAATTTTCATATGCTCAATTTAAAGAGAGATATGCATAGCCTACATTTCTCTGCAAGTGGAGCAAATCTTTCAGAAACCCCCAGCATCAGCTGTCATAAGCATAAGAAAACAGCAGCTTCAGAGTTGTACCTTTGCAGCACAAGAAATACATACCGGAACATTTTCTAAGTGTGTGGCGGCACTGTAACTCTTGACTGTTTTGAGGTTTCCAGAAGGACCGTTTTTTTTTTTTTAATACCAAGTTGTTGGGTTTTTTTGGCTTTCTGGTGGATTAGGAAGGAATGAAGTCAGAAAATAACAACTGAGACTTTGTGCCCTTTATTTAAAAAAAAAAAAAAAAAAAAAAAAAAAAAAAAAAAACTAGATCAAAGCATTGTCTGTTTATCCTTAAGGCAGTTGCAATAGATATGGATAGTTAAGAATCTGAATTACTTTATGACACTATTAAACATAATTTGAATCTGCTCAGTTGAGTAATGTTCAACAAATGGTTATATAAAGTTTGATGATTAAAATACTCAGTCATTAACGTAAACATAGCTGAATCACCAACCAAAAAATAGCCCACAGAGAAGTGCCTTTCTACGAAAATGAATATCTCCACAATATAAAAGCAAAGAAAAGCATGTACACGGCAAAATGCAGGATAAAACTTTAATGAAGTCAGCGCTTTCACATCAGGTTCAGCACTTCTTCAGACTTTAGAAAGTCTGAAGAAGCGTCAAACCTGATGCGAAAGTGCTCACTTCATTAAAGTTTTATCCTGCATTTTGCCGTGCATGTGCCTTTCTTTGCTTTTATACTGTATAGGTGAATCACCCTTACATCTGATAACCATAGAGAAAGGCTAAGGTGCCAAAATATTATACTTTTAACAATGCTTCACTTAGATTGCTGTGACTATTAATGTTTATTGCTAAATGGTTGAACCTATGGTCATTTGTAAGTTGGGAATCTTTTTATGTTTCTCTTAATGTAGGAATTTATTGGCTGCTTTGACATTTCCTATATCAACTTAAAACTTACTCTTTTTTTTTAACTTATGAACCTACATAATTTCACTGAGATTTTTTATCTTCATAATCCCTTCAATACTTCTATTCATCTTCTCCCTCTTCTCTTAAAACCTTATCTCTGTTCCAATCACCTTGCTATACAATTTTAAGGAGTTGAGCATAGAGTATTAAGTGTGTTTAGGTAAATTATGCTGTGTTTCTTATATGTACTTTTTATTTGTATGATGGATAAATACACTTTGGTCAGAAAAGGCAAGAGAGACAACTCATATCCAATTTGTTTTGTTAACCATCTATGCAAGTCTCCACAACCTATATTTCTCTTCTAGGCAGTTTGGCATGGGTTAAGGGCAGGGAGAGACAGGTGCTATTTGCTGCTTCATGGATTAATGGGTCCTTATACTATAAATGTAAATGTTTAAGCTAACTTAGCTCACTTTACTCCACTTTTACCTATTCATAACACTATGAGATGGTGGTGACTGATTCATGGAACAATAAGGGGATCCAGTCGACTAAAAAGAGAAAACTCTTTTTTTCACCTCATTTTTAAATCAAAGGCAAAACTAATATTAGTGCCAGAAACTTGTATGCCCTCCGAACAATGGACAGAAGACATGGGAAAGAAATGGATTAGAAAAATTGTGGCTTCCGGTAAAGGTTCAAATAGTGTGGGGGTAGCTATAATTCTTAAAATGCCTTTTCAAGACAATATCCTACAATATAACACAGATTTAGAAGGTAGATGCATGGAGACAGACCCATTCTTTTACTCAACTTTTATGTCCCTCTGCTCTAGACAACAAGATTTCTTTATGTCATTATACAAGATATTATTCCTCTTTCAAAATCACTATTTCATTTTAGGCAGTGATTGGAAGGGTCTATATTAGAACATCAAAGTTTCAAAACTTAACATCGAACCCTATTCAGTGAAAGCTGAAAATATCAAAGCAACAGAAAACCGAATTTTTTCATAGGGAAAGAATTTGGTTGTCCATTTCTGTTGCTTCGCTATTTTCAGAGCTGTGGTGGAAAGTTATGGGTCGGGTTCAGGTAAGTGTGCGACTGAGTGCGGGTTAGGTTAGTTAGGGTTAGGGTGCGGGTTAGGTATGTGTGCGACTGTGTGGATGTAAGGGTTAGGGTGGGATAGGGCACGGGTTAGGTATGTGTGCGACTGTGTGGACGCGAGGATTAGGGTGAGTTAGGGTCAGGTAAGTGTGCGATTGTGTGGACGTGAGGGTTAGGGCGTGGGTGAGGTGAGTGTGCAATAATGACAGACCTTAGGGTTAGGGTGTGGGTTAAGGTAAGTGGATAGTTAGTGGTGTGTGTATAGTTTAGTGTAAGGTTGGGTGTAAGATTTTAGGTGTATGTGTGTGGATTGCTGTTTGCTTGGTGTGCTTGTGGTGTGTGTATGTGTTTTGAAACAGCAAATGTTTTCCCTAGGAAAAAAATTTGCTGTTCTGTATGTTCGATGTTTTCAGCTTTCGCTGAATAGGGTTCAATATTAGAACATTCGAAGTTTTGAAACTTCGATGTTCTAATATATAGACCCGACTGGAATTCCTATCAAGATCCCTTACTAGACAGATCAAATGCACACCACCACAGCAATTATGTAATTAAAAAATTACTTTGTATTATTTGACCCCATATAATTTCCAAATGGAAAAATCACCCAAAGATGAATTTACTTTCTACTCTCACTGTATTCAGTATGGTCTACAACTGATTTCTTCTTAATTTAATTTCTGAATTTTTTAAAACATGATTTAAACTTTTTAATCAAGCCCAGATTTTTCTCTGAACATTCAAAAATCACACTTGCTATTAATTGGACTCACAAAGCCAGCTGTAGGGGTAGGGGCTACGATTGGACTTTGAACCCTAACCTTCTAATGAATGAGGACATTGTAAATGGGATTAATGTGATTCTTGAGGCTCTCTCAAAGGAATTACCTGACTTCCAACTTCCACTTGATATTGAATGAGCCTCTACTAAAGCCCAAACACGAGTGTTTCTTATTAATAAAGCAACTTTTTACAAAAAATTCACAAAGTCAAGGAAAGTTCAGTAAAGAATAAGATTGTCAAACTAGAAGCAGAACTACAAACAAACTTTAGTAAAGAGTCTGACAACCAACTAAAGCTTCTCCAGAAAGATCTCTACTTATTTAATATAAGACATCTGACTTTTCAGGAAACTAAGATTCTGGCCAACTACTTGGAATTGTCTCAGATCCCTTTGAAGCTACTTGCGAGATTAAGAAGCCAAAAGAAGTCTATTCCTACCATCTCCGAGATAATAGATCTAGGCAAGATATACTTTACTAATAATGATATCATACAACTCTTTGAAAAACTCTACACACATACTTATGGGGTTCAAACTTCTTTAGCTTCAGAACAAGATAAATTTTCATTTTTAGATCAATTAAACTTTCCTAAACTTGAACAGTCCCACCAAGAATGCATTTCAGCTCCTAGTGCCCAACAAGATTTTATAACCGTACTTAAAAACCTCAATCTCAATAACACGCCAGGCCCAGATGGTTTTACTGCGGAGTTTTACAAAACCTTCTGTCCAAAAATATCCAAAGTACTATTTTACTTATTTAACTGCATTGTTAATAACACCATCACTGATGTCCATTTTAACTCTTCTAAAACTATACTCATCCTTAAAGAAAATGCTGATCCCAAAATCCATGAGACCTATAGCCCCATTTCCCTGCTTACCTTGGACGTAAAAATTTTCACCACAATACTGACTAACAGACTAAAGCCTATTATTTCCCAGACTGTATCAACCAGTCAATCAGGATTTATTCAATGAAGACAAACTTGTGACAACATTCTCACACTGGATGCTTTGATAAAGCTCTCTGACTTGAACCACAATCCCATATTTGCATTTGTATTTGATGCCTCCAAAGCCTTTGATAGACTCAATTGATACTTTCTGCTCCTAGTACTATCTTACTTTGGTTTACTAATAAGTTTTGTTCGAATTGTCAAAACACTCTATACTAATGCCTATACTTCACTATACATAAATGGGACTACCTCCAATAGGATTAACATCAGAAATGAACACGTCAAGGTTGCCCCCTTTCCCTGTATCTTTTTAATTTATATATTGAGCCCTTATTATTACTTATTACTCAGAAAACATTCCATCAAGTACCAATACTTTATAACACAAGGATTATTCTCTCAGCATTTGCAGATGACTTAAACCTATATTTTACTTTACCAAGATCAGACATATCGAAAATTATAAATTCAATTAATACCTTCTTGGAATTCTCCAACTATAAGCTGAATCCTCACAAATCTGCAATTTTCCCAATCAACTCATCTGACCTACTCTTTTATATCTCAAGCCAAGTGAAATTAAAGACATATTTCCTTTCAGCAAGACCCTATGAGTTTTATTCAAAATAATATTACTAGTCTGTGGTTAACCCTACAAGAATGCAAAAGATGGAACAAACGTCAACATCCTTTATCCAAACTGGCGATTAAAATGAACATACTACCAAGGTAACAAGGTTACTATATCTCTTTATAATATCCAGACGACAATACATAATTTCTTTAAAAAAATTCACTCTACCCTAGCTAATTTCATATGGTCTGCCAAATCAGTTAGAATTTCTTATCAAAGATTGAAATGCACTAAAGATAAAGGGGGCTTAAGCCTTCCTGATTTCACATTATACTATGACATAATTAATAGCAGCAGATTAATATTAATAGCAGACCATAACCCAAACAAGAAAGCTTGGTCCCCTTACTGGATATAGATATAGTAGTCAGGTCTCCCCTTCTTGAACAAAGCGAGCCTGAAAAGATCTAAATTGTACAGTTCCCTAAAAAGCAGTATAAGCAATTTACAAAGTTTAACTGAATCAATGAACATATCAAATGCCTTCAATATCCTACAGACACTAAACATTAACTCAAACTTAAAACTTAACACCACAATGCTAACCTTGAATAACTTTACTCTTTTAAAGGAGTACAGTGTAACTGAGCTTTACCCTTTCCATGATCAATCCATATCAGAGTTAAGAGCTTCACGGAATCTTCCCAAGAGTTGCACCATTATTTTAAGACAGGTTAGAGAACTGTGTTCCAAAATTATGTCTAATCCCAGTCTAAATGATAACGGCATTAACACTTGCAAAATTCTCTGGAATAGATTGTTAAGGAAGAAGAATATGATCTCAAACACACATTAACTGTCGCACTTAGATTTCAGAATGAGATCCTGTTCTCAAATACTGGTCAGAATTAAATTCAACAGTCTCAAACAACCAAATCCTACACGCAATACAATTAACTTCTAAGGCAAAAAACTCAGCTACACCCAATTTATGATTATTAATAGCGCATATATCACCCCTACAGTTAAGAATAAATTTAATCCCTCAATCTCCCCTTTCTGCCCACACTATGAACTTCAAAGAGCTATTTTCCTCCATATTTTTTTGGAGTTGTAAATGCCCCTATAAACTCTGGTGTTCTTTCAGAGTTAAGCTCCAAAAGATGGGTTATGAGAAATCTACCCTCTCTTGGGAATTTACTATGCTACATATACCTCCGCCTGGTTTGACAAATTTGCAAACCCGCATTCTAATCACATTATTTACTCTCGTTAAATTTTACATTACATTAAATTGGAAAGACAGATCATTACTCACTTGGAGTGGTTTTAAACAGATGGCAATTAAATACTTATTAGCCCATAAACTACTTATGGCTAAACATAAAACCTATCCATGCTTCACTGAATATTGTAAGATTCTAATTATTCTCATTTTGCAATAACTTTATTACATGTGTTTTCCTCATCTGAGAGATATTGTAAAGACTGTGGATCTCCTTACCCTCCTCCCCTTTTCTTCATCTCTAGTTTCTTCTTTTTTATTGTCGAGAAGGCCCATAACTACCAACTACTATCACTTTATTCAAACTTCATTATTAGTTATACTTCAGTAGTTATTCTTTCTTGCAAGGCAAGTAGCACTTTCGTAAATACATATATATATTTTTTGTAAATATTTTATTGATGTTTTACTCTTTGTTTTTATATTTAATACTATTACTGAACAAAGTCATTATGCATCAGTCTCAGCTGACGTTGTATTAGTTATCTTCTGTCCATCAACTACAAACTGTAAATAAACTCCCAGATATCAGACATGATAGTTTATTCCCCTTTTCCCAGGAGTTTTACCCAGTATCAAGACAAGAGCTATCTGTGAAGGGGAGGGGTTTTAATTCAGGCAGCAACAAGAATGCTCTTTGATCATAGACATCCTGCCAATGAGGGCATACGGGCACATGCTACTGCCTAACCGCCCCCCCCCCTGGGAGGTGTACAGGTGGGTCAGTGTCAAAACAGTTCACATCATCTTACCCACATGGGTGCACATTCCCACACACCAATATGTAGGCTACCACTAACTGGTGGCTTGGCAAGTTTTGTGCTTGACCTTAGGCCATGCACTTTCATCTCACTTCCTCCTCCTCCCCTAATATGGCCAGTTCAGCCCCACCCCCACCCCCAGAATGGGCATGAATGTCTCTCCTGCATACATCATCATATCCCATAGCAGATAAATCTGGCTACTTGGGCTATAGTCAGCATTTTATCCTTTTAAGCCATTGGCTAATCATACTTCAGTTTTTATAAGAGAGTTTTGCTAAGCATATAAAACAGCATGTAAATACTGAATTCAAACCATTAATGTATGTACTTGTTTTTGCTGTTACTTTCACTGTTACCATTTGACACCGTCTCATACTTCAGTTTTCATAAAGGAGTTCTGATTAGTGGTAAAAGTAGTGAAACAAAACTATCACTATATTGTGTGTTTTTTTGGGTGGGGGGTATTTTCCCCATAATGTAAGCTAGTCATAGACCCAAACTGAACCATTCCTTCACAATCACTGGGATGAGGTTTGACCAGAAGGGGCCATCATTAAGACCGTATGGGTTTTGTTTCTTTAAGCTCTACCCTCTGAGCCTGCGTCAGCAAGATACCCCCCCCCTGGAAGCATTTCATGGCGGTTTCCCCAGTTTCTACATTGGAAACTGAGGTAACATGCATGTGCCCCTAGGCACTACACCCTCCCCTCAAAAAATGGCTTGCCTACTCTCCCCTGCTTGCATCATCAAATTCCCAAACCAAAAATCAAACTTGCGTCACCAACGCTCTAAGTCAGCATTCTATCCCTCTATGCTATTGGCACACATTAACTCTGCTTTTCTTCTAATACCTGAAGAAGGACAATATCTATTACCTTAGTATTTATAAGAAAGTTTTTGCCAAGTATGTAAAGTAGTGGAACACAGCTATCACTGCATTATTTATATAGATAAATATATATATATTTTTTTACAAAATTAGTACATTATCTTTGAATCATGAAGTTTTGTCAAGTATGTAAAATACTGAACTTGAAATCATTGTTGTGGTATGCATTTTATACAGTGAGAGCCACTGTCACCTTTTGCTTCAGTTGATCTATGGAAGTTTTGCTAAGTATGTAAAATAGCAGAGTCATGCTTTGCTTTTATTTTCATTGTTAAAATATGAAGTTATCTTGAGCTTCAATTTTTATAAGTAGCTTTAAGTCTGTAATGTAATGAACTGTCATAAACAAGTCGGTGGGGTGAAGGGATAAAGCCTAGATTACAGTCCAGTCAACCTAAGCTGGAACAGTGGCTCAGGAATGTGACGGAACCGGCAGGGAGCAATGGCATGTCCGTTAGATTTGCTGACTGTTGGCCTTCATACAGAACTGTCCCTGACTGGACAACCATGTCTTGTAAAAAAAAACACGAAAATACAGTGAATGTTCTGATATTTTTCAGACACAAAATATTTCCTAAATGTCCCTTAATAAAACAATTATTTTTTATCTAATACACCTTAAAATGATACAGAACAACAGAAGCAACTCAAATGCTGTAAAAGTGAGCCTTTATTTTGGCAGTGAGGTCTAGTCCTCTGAACTGGCTGCAAGCATGCTTTATCAAATTATACATTTCTTTACAAAATGTCCCACTTTTAGCATCTAAAAATGTGGCAACTCCTGAAGGGGTGGTGCTGTCATGAGTAGATCATTAACCAAGCCCTTACAGATGTGAGGGCTGGGAACAACTGCCATTCTGGTGTGCATTGCCTCAGAGCTGGGGGTGGGCACTTCCTCAGCAGGCCCCTCATCATTGTCTGACCCAGCCTACAACCAAGAGTCAACAAACATTGGGGGTTGGGTCTAAGAACATCCTTATGTGCATGACAGCATATGTGATGATGCCAGCTTATGGCTCCATCTTCCTGTTCCCACCCTGCTTTTAACAACTTCTCCTGGGAGGATACTGGCTAGCAACGCATAATATTCAATTCCCTTTCCTCTTCCCTGGTGGCCACACCTGGAGGGGTAGTAGTACCAGAAATGGAGGTGAGGCTTAAAAGAAACAAGAATAGAACAGCTGACTGAGAGCTAGGGCAACATATGGGAAACCAAGAAAAGGCACAAGAACCATCATGTTATTCACTTTGCACCTATAGGTTCATAGGTTCATACTAGGCTATCTGCCCTAGGGCATTTATAAGCCTAGCCAGAGTGTGTTTGGCTTTCGCCACCCATTTTAAATTAATTTTGCTATGCCCTTTTTCAAGGTTAGTATACTGTGCCTCTGTCTAACAGTGACACAGAAGTGATACCCAGGGTAAACCTATGATCCCCCATCCACTCATCAAGATTCCTCTTGAAGAGAGTCAATGAGGGACTCTGCCTAACCTGGACTGGGATTTTATTCCAGAGTGAAGGGAGCCTCTGGGTTATGAATCTGTCCCTCCAGCATGTCCTATTTATTTCAGTGCTGAGGTTCAAGTCTGTCGAGCGTATAGCTCGATGGGATTTGGATTTTCTGAGGTGCAGCATGTCCATTAATTCGGATTGGACATGGCTTTATCGTCAGGCACAGATCACCTCTGAGCAGGCGGTATGCCACTGAGTAGAGCTGGAGTTTCTTTAACCGGGCAGCATATGGCATCTGTTTGAGCCCTTTGATCCTCTTGGTGAGGTACTTTTGGGGTCTTTCCAGTTGCTGCAGGTGTCTGGTAAGGTACATCCCAAAAGGGGCATTGTACTCAATTATGGGCCTGATGAGGGATGAGTACAGAGGCACGATGATCTTCCCTGATCTAGATGTGAATCCCTTCATGATTAGGTGGGATATATAAAATGTTTTTCTAACCACTTTGGCCACGTGGTTGTCAAATGAGAGATTGCTATCAACTTGGGTCCCCAGGTCCCTAATTACTTCTTCTGTACTTAATGGATTACCACCTATGTGGTAATTTGTGGGCACTTTGTTTTTGCCAAAGGGGATGACTATACACTTTTTGGCATTTAGCTTGAGGCCATGGCTCTGGCACCAGTTGTCTGTTTCTATGAGGCCCTTTTGGAGGATGCTTGTGTCAGCTGGAGAGTCGATTATGGCGCCCAGTCTGCAGTCATCTGTGAAATTGGTCAGCCACAGTCCTTCCGTGTTGGCCTGTACCTCCAAGAAATATATACCGAACAAGAGAGGTCCCAGGACTGAATCTTGTGGGACACCACTTGTAACTGGTTTGGAGTCTGACATGGCTCCAGCAATTCTAACCATGTGGGTTCTTGCCGAGCCAGTTTGCAACCCATCTAGTGACATAGGGGTTTATATTTAAGCTGGTGAGCTTATCTATAATGCCAGAGTGGGGTATTGTATCGAAGGCTTTTTCGAGGTCCAGGTAGGTTGTGTGGACCACCTTCCCCTCGTCAATGGCCTTGGTGACTGTTTCAAAGAAATTGACCAGGTTTAAGAGGCAGGATCTGCCCTTAACAAAGCTGAACTGGGTAGGATCCAGTGTCTGTAGGTCCCCAATATCTTCATTTATGAGGTCCATGATGATCCTTTCCATAGCTTTGCAGACCAAGCTAGTCAGGCTTATGGGGCGATAGTTTCCAGGATCCGTTGAGGCACCACCTTTGTGGAGAGGGACCACTGTTGCTGTACCCCACTCTTTGGGTACATATCCTGTGGTAAGGCTGAGATTGAACAGTAGTTTTATGTTTGGGTTTGGCTCTTCTTGGATTTCCTGTAGGACGCAGCCCGGGACACAGTCTGGTCCCATTGATGCTGTGTTTTTTGCTTTGGAGAGGGCGGCTCTTACCTGAGCAACTGAGATGTCAGGGGGGCAGCACTCTGCTGGGATAGATATTTGCCCTTTTGGTGGGGAGGGGGGGGGGAGTCTGCGCTGAACCTGTCAGCTAGGATGTTGGCAATGTCTGTGGGTTCGGTGTATTTTTTGTTATTTTGGACTAATTCTGAGCATATCTGGGAATTCCCACCCAGGTTCCTAACATAACTAAAGAAAGCCTTGTGATTATCCTTAGTGTCCTGTGCAATTTTTCTCTCAAAGCTGGCCTTAGACGATTTTATGAGTGTCCGTAGTTTTTTGCCAACACTGATCAGAGATGCCTTCCCTTTTTGGGATTTTGCTCTATCATGTAGTAGCTTCCTCCTTCTATTGTATAGTTTGTTTATGGCTGGGGTCCACCAGACAGGACGTCTGCCTTTGGAGGATTGGGTCTTGGTTTTATTTGGGATTGCATGATCCATGCATTCCTGAAGAAGTTCATAGAATGCGTTTATAAAGGATTCTGCGGTCTGGGCCGTATTTTCCACAGGCCCGGGGGCTTTGAAGGATTCCACCTTGGTTTTGAGGAGTGTGAAATTTGCTTTAGAGAAATTTTTCACTGTGGTTTTCTGGGCAGGGGGTGGGGTCGGGATGTGAATATCCAGTGAGATTAGTTTATGGTCTGATCTTACCAGTGAGGGATACACTTCTGGTCTGGAGCATAGAATCCCGACGTTGGTGATGATCAGGTCCAGTATGTTTTCCCCTCTTGTGGGAGTGGTAACAAGTTGTTCCATAGCATGTGAGTTTATAAATTCTAGGAACCTTTGAGCTAGGGTGTTGGAGCTAGAGTAATGCTCCCAGTCTATGTTTGGGTAGTTGAAGTCGCCCAATATAATGGTGTTTGGAGAGACCTTCATATTTTCCAGTGTTCTCAGGAAGGCTGAGTGGGGTTCCTGGGTTTGGGAGGGTGGTCTGTAGCAGGCTATAAACTGGAAGGCAGTTTTACCCACTGTTAGTTGCACATGGATAGTCTCTGATGCTTCGTGCTGTGCCACCAACCTGGAGGTGTGGGTATCTTTGGAATATTGATACTCCCCTCCTTTTCTGGTTCGGTCCAAGTTTTGGGGCGAAAAGCATGGTATGAGGTATAACCTGGTAGTGCTGGGGTGCTCTCAGGAGCCTTGAACCAGGTTTCTGTTACTGCACAGATATCGATGTTCTCCATGCTAAGGAGAGTTTCGAGTGCATGCATCTTGAGGTTTAGACTTCTGGCGTTGAGTAGCATTACTCTTAGTTTCTTATCCCTTGTGATACCTATGGAGGTGGGTTTGTCTTTTGAGCCTTGCCTAAAAAGGCACTATGGGGGAAGCAAGAGCCTTTGCCAATATCTGAAAGCCCAGGGGTGACAGGTGCAAGCCGTCCCTAGCGAAGCATCGTGGCTTGTCGAGCATGTCATCCCAGGCTGACAGGCATTGGATCCCCTTTGAATGACACCAATACTTAAGCCAATTGTTGAAATTAATCATCTTGTCTTCATATTGTGGCATCATTCTTGGTGAGGGTAAGATGCTACTCAAGGTCAGGGTCATACCGGCCTGGGCTACATGCTCAGAGAGCTCCTTTATGTCTCTTTTCATGTAGTCCAGGGAGGTACGTCTCAGGTCATTCACACCAGCATGGATAATTACTGAGTTATATTTGTACTTCCCTTGGAGTGACCTGAGTGCTTGTGTTATGTGGTGGATCCTAGCGCCCAACAGGCAGCTCACCGTGACCTTCTCCTTGTTCAGCCTGGTGAGCGGGACGTCAGTGTGCCTGACGATAGAGTCACCTATTACAAGTGTATCAGGTGTGTTGTTTAGCTTTAAGGGCTGTGACTGTTCGGCACACTGGCTTTGTGAGCTATGTGTTGCACGTGTTCTGTTTTGGGGTAGCGGTTGCTTGGGTGTCTGCTTTGGAGGTCTCTGCTGCTTAGGCAGATTTTTATTTAGAGCCTCTGAGTATGTTTTTGTGTGTTTATGTGTTTGGTTTGCTGTCGTGGTAGGACTATGTGAGACTGAAATTGTAGTGAGTGTGGTTTCCTTCTCCTCCTGACTGGTTACGCCAGTACTGAGTTGAGAGAGCTTAGCCTCCAGTTTGGCTATATGGTTGCATCTCTCACATGTGTTGGAATTTGTTGGGAAGAGGAGAGGGTTGTCTGTGTACATGAGGCAGTTGTAACATTGCCTCAAGATTCCCAGATTCACCAGCTGGACCGGAGAGGAGATTGACAACTGACCTTTGGACATGCTAGAATAGTATTGGGAATTCCTTTATAATTGAAAGAAAGGGCCAATGGGGAACAAGGTACTCAAGGGGAGTTTGTGAGGGTATAGTGCTTTTAATTTTTTAGTGATGACTTATATAATTGCTTTAGTGAGCAAGTGCCAGGTAACTTAAATGCAATGTGTTACAGGTAACTTAAATGCAAAAACAACAAACAGTAACTTTCTTTCAAGTGAAACAAGGAAATAAGTACAGTAAGCAATGCAGATATCACTAGGGATTGTGTGCAACACGGTCTCCTGCTTCGGTTTTTCTAAGGGAGTTTTGCTTACGATTATATAAAGCAGTGAAATAAAACTATCACTGTTATGCTTTTTAAAGTGAAGGTCAACACCTCTTCCTTCAACAATTATGTAGGATTTTTTCTAAATGTGTGAAGTAGTGAAATTGAATGATTACAATGCTATTTTCAACATCAGTGTATGACAATACCACTTGCTAGAATTTTCACAAAGGAATTTTGCTAAGAATGCAAAAGGTGTAAAGTTGAAAGTATCACCACAGCGACAAGTTTTACCATCACAGTACAACAACATTGTCTTAAGTTT
Organism: Protopterus annectens; assembly: GCF_019279795.1. Classification (NCBI taxonomy): domain Eukaryota; kingdom Metazoa; phylum Chordata; order Ceratodontiformes; family Protopteridae; genus Protopterus; species Protopterus annectens. The sequence goes on along the minus strand of NC_056744.1, from coordinate 1,430,472,246 downwards.
TTATAGGTTGTTTTGCTAAATAAGGTAGGGAAATAAAACTGTCGTGCTATGATTTTCACAGTGTATGTCATCATCTTATGCTTCAGTTTTTATAAAGGAGTTGTGCCAAGGATGTAAAGTAGAGCAAAGGAACTTCTGGTGTGCTGTTACATTCACCTTCAGAGAACAATGTCTTTTCTTGCTATATTATTTAAAAATAATTTTTTTCAAGTATGTAAAGTTGTGAAATTGATGAATTACTCTGCCAGTACTGTCTATGTCAGAGTACAAAGCTGTATCCTGCTTCTATTTTTGTATGGTAGTTTTGTTGAGCTAACCCTCTACTATGACTTTCTTAAGGCAATGTTACAACAGACAAGGAACCTGCAAAGAGAAAGTACAAATGCGTTAGGCACTTAGCGTTCTAGTAGATGTCTGATATTATCACTATTCATGTTAGCTTTACTCTTGAGACTTCTGGAGCAAAAGGCCTAATTAATATTCAGTCTGGATATCAGTGTTGTGCACCTAACCCTGTCTTAACCAGATGGAGACGTTGTGTGACAGAGAACAACTGCACCAATCTAGGGGCATAGAATTCCCTGTGGTAGTTCTGGTGTTCATCACGAGGGCTGGGGGTTAAGATACATAAAGGAAAACCCCCTAAAGCCTATACCCTAAATGAACTAGGCTGCTAAGAGGAGATGACATTGTGGAATTTCCTGGCAAGTGGCCATTTTGGATCCCAGCTGAGACACTGATGGTCCTAAGTCTTGGGGGGCGGGGGGTTTTGAAGCCACACACAAAGGTTCTAGGAAAGAAGGTGCAGCCTCCTGGCAGTAGATGGTTACTGCAACACAAACTCCTTCATGACGAGATGACAGCTTCCTCCAGTCACTCACTAGCTTTGGAATGATGGTCTGCCACATCAGGAACAAATGGGCTCAAGATCCAATTGAGGACTGGTTGATGAATGGTACAAACAGAGAAGAAAAAACATATATAAGATGGAAGAGGTAATTTGCAAAATGTTTTAGCTTACTCAAGGGTTCTGAGATCTCAAAGTTAGTTATATTAGTTAGCGAACTACATGAGGCCGTGTGTATGCATGGGGGGGGGAGGCTGGTAGCTAATAAGTATAAAAAACGGACTGTTCAGTCTAATCATCTGTGAATGAATGGCTTTCACTATAAAACTGTATCAGTAAATGAACCAAATCAGTAAAACCCCAAGTTCAGGGCTTTTCTGAAACTAAGCAAAAGATAAGTAGGCTAAGATTTACCCCTTTATTATTGTCTGAATCTTACAGGCACAGCTTACCTTGCGAAAGTGGAGTGAGTAATCTTGCTGTTGAGAGTTTGACACATATCCTAATTTATTTTATTTACATGTGCAATAATGCTCTAACCTAAAAAACTACTAATATATAACATTAATCTATCATTGGTTTACTGCATGCCCAGAATCACTGCTTTACTATTTTAAGAAACGTTACTATTAGTAGCACTGTGCATCTTACACAGAAAGCTCCCACTGTCGCCCTCGCCAGACACACCACGGACAAAACTGGCCACAACCCTTTCAGTTTTCACATACTGGACAGAATCACTCACTTTCATTTTTCAAAGATTGGACAGAATCACTCCCAGGTCCCTGGAAGGTAGGATCAATAAGCTTGGAAGAAAACAGCTGGAATGGCAAATAAGACTTAACTCTTGTAAGGTTCTTGGCATAAACACATCTTTTTTGATTAACTGTATCCTGATTAATCTGCCCAATATAATCCACAAATGACAAAGGTCATTTTTTTATAGTTTGGTTTTACTTGGATTATTGGTGTTTCTAGACTGCATTCTGCACAATATATGGACATTAACTTGGTTTTCTGTGCATGCCATTTTATTTCTGGGTTTTGGTTACTAGCATCCTCCTTTAATTAAAATTTTGTTCTATGTAGGCTGATCTGATGAAACTCCCCAGTGAAAGCACTGGGTCAGAACTGCAATGATCAGAATGCAACTTGGATGCCATCTCATTAGTTTCTTAATATATGAATTTTCAGTTAAAAATTCTAATTAACCTCCAAAATATAAGAGTATTGTTAGCCATCCATAATGCACTTATGACCTGTTTCGGCTTTCTGGAGTTATTATGGTTAGTATTGTTTTGAGCATTTCTTACATCAGTTATATTTTTTGGTGCCAAAAAGTGTTGCAGTAAGTTTAAACTGATTGACATGGTGGGTGGGTTTTCCACAGAGTACAGATCCAATGGTTCCCTCCCAAGAAAAAAAAAAAAATCGGGTTCCCTCCAAAAAAAGGGACTGCCCATAGGGACAGTCCTCAGTGGTACATATCTACAAATTTCTATAATAAATAAATGCAGTGAAACCTTCCTGTTTCATAACAGCGCTCATTTGCCTCCAATAAAGATAAGATGATGTAGAACCGTAATCTGCGTCTTATTTCCATTTTAATTTATTTTGGCTTTGGTTTTATACACAGTTTTTCTATTTACCTTTGCTTTGACTTACGGCTTGCTTGATTTTTTATTTACGGACTACAATTTATTCAAGGGTTCAGGAATTATCTGTCAATCTCTAGAGGCAGTATACGTTTTTTTTTAAGGGATACAGCTTCATGCAGCAGTGACTTTCAGAGGATTCCCTCCATTGGGAAGGATGAGACTTACTTCCAGTTTGTTTAGAGACAGCCGCCAAGTACCTCTACTGACAAAAGAAGTGTTCTCTACTAATTTACTAGTAGGTTTATTGCCTTTTCTCATTTCTTTTTAAAACAATTCAGCCGTAACTTTTTTCTTTTTATAATGCAGTACCCACTCACTGTGTGGAGTACCACCTGTTTTAAGGTGATGGACTAAATCCAAAACTTCAACTCACCACTGCCTCTGCCTTCAATCTCTGAATTGGTTAGAACTACCTAACCACCTAGACTATCTACAACTAACCAACGCTCACAAATTAATATTCTCCCCTGATAAATGCCCAGCCTTAAAAAACATTCTTCCCCCTTACACCCCAAATAGATCTCTGAGGTCTGAACACCAAAACCTAATCACCATTCACAAACCAAAACGTCCCGCTGGCCAGCTTCTACTCTCCTTCTCTCTAGGTAAAAAATGGAACTCCCTCCCTCCCTCACTTAGGACAATACCTAACATTGAATCCTTCAAAAACCAACTCTTCCAATATCTCTCTTCCAAATGGAAATGCTCCTGCTTTCACTCTACATAACTCCCCCCACTAAACTCTCCATACTACTGCTTTACTATACTATCTAGCTTAATTTTAGCTTAATCTAATTTCTCCTATACTCTCAAGCTTCATCTAATTTCTCCAAGAACCTGAACTATCAGACTTAAATAAACTCCATATTTGTAAATATTGTAAAAAAAAAAAAATAAAAAAAAAAAATTTAGTTTTTGTTATATACTGTCTCACAATGAATATTACAATTTTTCACTTGAATGTATGTAATTCCACTGAATGTATGAACCATACTACTGTATCTCATCTCCAAAATTATGTAACCTTTCTCATTGTTTTGTAACCCTTATCATACTACTATTGTACATGGAGCTTTTCTCCCCGGGCCTCCACTGAAAATGGGCACTTCTTGGCCCAGTGGACTTCCCCGGTAATCAAACTGAAATAAATAAAATAAATAAATGTTATCAAACCACAATGAAGAAATTCTTACCTAGCATAACATAGTTATAAGTACCTGAGAAATTAAATTAGAACCACAAACTTCAGTAAGATCTTGGACACACTTTGTTGCCTTGTAAGGCAAAGTTCTTATTGAACTGTTTTTTTCTCTTCTTGTGTTCATTATGTCTTGGACAGAGCTAAATGGACTGCTGCACCATGTGATTTTAAGTATCTTAACTCGTATGGACTTGCCTTCAGACTGCCTGAAAAGAAATGTGTACTAAATATCTGCATTTACATCTGTTGGAACACTGAGCAATTAGTTGTGAGACCGGGATTATGCTGTCAATGTAGAGAGATAAGGTGTTAAGATACCTCTGTGTGATCATTCAGAGGTAACAATCAGATGAATCCCTGGTTTGAGGCACCTATAATCACAGTGCAGACAAAAGGAAGAGGTCACAAAACATTAAAGTAGTCATCAAAATGATGGCTCTGTGGAGTAGATGGATAAAGACTTGACAATGACCCAATATCAACCAGTGACAAAGGTGCCTGAGGTGGTGGCTACAGGAGGTGACAGTAAGCAACCAAAACCAGCTCACCCATCTTAGAGGCAAAGGACGATGGTTTGTGGTCCAGCCCTGTGGTGCGCCAATGCCTAATCAATGCAACAGAATGAGTCTGTCCACTGTAGAAGGTGACTGGCATGTGTCCTGGGCCATTACTGAGTGCCTCACTTCAGCTACATCCACACCAGGACCGCAAAGGACAAGGGCTGCACTACACATAAAAAGAAATACTAAAATGTAGGGGATGACACTGCACCAGAGCCATTAAACAATGCATTTTAATCACCAGAGGTCCTCACCCCTCTAGGACAGTTTTAGGTCAGCATTCGGCTCGGGGGGGGGGGGTGAAATAAGTTTGGCCCGGCCCTCAGATGAGGTGATGAAGGCAGATACCAACAGCCCAACAGACAGTCTAAGTGCCGCTGGAATTAAAAATAAAAAGTTCTGTGTAGGTAAATAAATGGTTCTTTCCCAACTATGAAAGTGGTGCCACAATTCACAAGCAGTGTGTAATGGTTAAGTGTGGCCCATGCAGCAAAGATCTTGGCCAAGCTTCTTAGGAAGAACTCTAGCTTAAGCAGTGCATGTGCACTAGTCTGTAATAATATCACAAAAGGAAAAGGCTTGACACAACACTGATATTGTTTTTCTATTCATGAAACAAATACCTGCATAAATAAGCGTGATCTTGTGGAGAGCAGAATTTACTAGCAATCATAGATCTGCAGGAGATGCTCTGCTGCTAATAATGTACAGGATATAGAACTGCAATGGAGGGCAATGGACAGAAAGTACTATACCTTTTCAGTAACAGGGCTACTGTAAGTGAAAACCTGACATATTAACAGAGGCAGAGACACACATCTATAGAGATAGGACAAACAATGGATCATATAGAAGTCTACAAATGCATCATGCTGTGAGCAAAGTGAACAAGGCTCCCCCAAATAGAGGTCAGAATTTCAAAATACAAGAATGCATTTAAAAAGAAGCGCTATCCTTCATTGTTTTAACTTCAAACTCATACTTAACTGCAGTAACTGTACTTCCCAGAATCATCTTACATTATACTTGTGCGCTGTGAGTTTCTGCTTGTGCAAGCAGTTTTTTTCCCACCTTTTTAGGGTTCTTCCCTTTTTTTACCTGTAGTTATAGGACCATGGAGTGAATACACTGAAGTAATTTATCTCCCCTATGGGGGTTGCAGGAAGGCTTATCCCCTTCAAAAAAAAAAAAAAAAAAAAACGATGTTAAAAACTAATGTCACCTGCAGGTGGCAAATACAATGATTAGTTCAACTTGTTTGGTTTGCTGTCAGCAGACATATATGCTGACTATTCATAATGGATCCTTTTAAAGGATAAATGGGTCTCTAAGCAGATGACAGGGTGGGACAGGAAATGAGAATGACAGACAAAAAAGAAGAGTCATTTGATATTAATGAAAGTTGAACTGCAGGTATTGAAGTCAGCTTGGGATCTGAAACATTCCCAGGTACTATCCTACATTACCACATATAAATCCTCTGACAACTTACCCTGATCACTAGATCTCTGCCACGCTGCACAAACCAGAGTATGGAAGACAAAACATAAGATCACTAGAACAAATCTGCAAGAAAGCATTGGGATAGTGGGTGGGTATGCTGATAAGGAAGGAACAGCTCATCCAAATCTATCAAGTGGACTGGTTTTGTCATTTGCAGGACAGAGACTCAAGACAATCTTTCTGGCTGGTCACCTTCACAGGCCTATATCACTGATAACTCAAAAGGAAGAACTTTAATCAAAGATCTCTTCTGAAATCATTCAGAGAAACCAATGCAGTTGCAGAACAAATATCTAAAGATGCATCCCTGAAGAGTACTTGAGAGGTAGTTGTGCTTCTGTTGAATGTGTGATGAGCAAAGTCTAAGGTTTACTGTATTTCTCATAACAGGGATTTATGCAATCAACCAGCTAGTCTATGTAAATCTTACAAACTTCACAGCCTATATTTTTGTTGAAAGTAACATAAAAATACGAAAATTGTTTCTTCATGATCTGGTTTAGTCCGCATAACATCTGAGTTGTCAGTGAAAATCTACACATTATTCATTCAATGCTGCAGAATCACATTTGATTTCCACCCCATGAACAGTCACCATCCATAAGGCAGGGAATGGAAATAGATTTGTACACCTTTCTTCCTTATCACACACACCTTAAAGTCACCAATCCACTTAGTGTGCATCTTTGGGATAGAGGAATAAATTGGAGTACCCAGAGAAAACCCATGCAAACAAGGGGCGGACATGCAGACTCTACACAAAAGGCATCCCAGCTGAGCAAATAAGTTCACTGGCAAGTACTGGACTAGCTGCCCTTGCAGGCTATTTTAAGCCTAGCCAATTTCTCTCTTACAGGCAATAATCAAACCCTGTACATTGTGCCTATAAGGTAAACACCTTAACCATTATATTAACCCACTATATCAACCCCCCATCCCCCAATATTCACCTCAGCAGGAAAATATTAATCTAAAAGAAAAAAATCTTGATGACCCCTCTACTGGAAAGATTATGGAAAATGAAAGGTTGACTGAATTTTATCTTGTGGCTGCCTTGGACATAATTGGTTTGTTCTCAAAGACAGTTTATCCTTCTGAAAAAAAATAAGCACAGAAGATTCACACACACAAGACCACAGTCCAAAGATACACTTTTTTTTGTTCTAAAAACCTTTACCGAATTAACACTTGTGACACTGGCAAATTTCCATTTATACAAAAGTAATCAAACTGTATTAACAAACATTATTCTTCACATGTACTGCTACATATCGTATAACCCAAGCAACATTACATACATTATTCAATTCCTGGCCCTTTTTTAAACAAGAAACATCTTTACTAAACCATCTTACTACATAAGCAATCATACATTTATATAAATGAAAACAAACTACATCAATGCAAGCCTAGTTGCAAGCATTTTACATCACAGACCATAGTGACACACTCCGATCTGCAATCATTATACATATCCCTAACCAAGCATTTTTAGTTAATTACATACCTCATTTAAGTCCTGCCTTTTTTTAAACCTCATTCCTCTCCTGTATGTATTGCCCCCACAATTCCCATTTTTCCTGTGTAGTTTGCTCCCACTCTTTTCTAAAGATCCCAATTCCAGTTGTTTTATCTCTGTTACTATAGTCACTACTTCTAATATAGTTGGTTTAGATTTTGATTTCCATTTTCTAGTAATTGCTTTCTCCCTCGTCACACCAATCTACCCACCAAGCATCTCTGACAGTGCATCCCGCATGTAATCCTTAAAGCCTGGCAACCCATTGCCCTCCCAGAAAATATGTTCCCAAGTACGTCTTTCTTCCCTGTCACACCTCCAACATTTGCTGTCTACCCGAGGAAAAATTCTCTGGAGTCTACTTGGGGTAAAAAATAACTATGTAAGCATTTCCAAGCAAAAATCCTAAATCTTCTAGATTTTGTTGCACATTTGGGAGACAGACATATATCCTCCCACTGTTGCTTTGTGAATTGCTTATCTAATCTCTCTTCCCAATCCTTTCTAACCTCCTCTGGCTGAATATTACAGTTATAATACAATATTTTATATGCTCTTCTAATTATTCCTTTTGTAATGGCAGATTCTGTTCCAGATTCTGCTAAAAACTCTACCAGTGCTGGTCTTTCGTTTAGGACTCCCCTTTTTCTTTCTCTTTGCCTATTCTTTGCCTATACTCTGATATCAATCCTTGAAAAGGAAGGCAATCTCTAACTTGCAGTCCAAATAAATTCTTGGCCTCTTCCCATTTTATTACCTTTCTCTCCAGTTATTTGCTCCTAATACTTTGCTAATACTTTGGTTCCTTCACCAGTTTTATCTAATAAATTCCAGCACCCTCTTGCCTATTGTCTATATCCCTAATTGCAGTCATCCCTATCAACAGCATCTTCTTTCTCCAGTCCCATGTTAGTTAGTTCTTAGAATACTTTCCGCTACTTTATGGATATAATATTCTGTACGATTGTTATTCTCCTTAAAGGCCTGCATCCAAAATCCCAGTCTCTCTGTTTCTTGAGCTTCTCCCTGTTTCAACATCATCCCTTTCCACTTTGAATTAAGTGTTTCTGCTTGTGCTATGTATAGCAGCCTTAACTGTGCAGCTCTGAAATACCCCTTAAAACTGGATAATCCCAATCTGCCCTGTTCTACTGAAAGAATCAGCAAATCCCACTCGACTCTTGCCATCTTCACCTCCCAGATAGAGTTCTTCAGCTCTTTATTAATTGCTATCCACAACTTCTCCTCTGGTTGATAAAAATATGCCTGACCTGTGTATAAAACTAAAGGGACTAAAATATTTTGACTGCTTGTATCTTACTATCCCATATAACAGAGCTTCCATTTTCTCAGGTTTTGTATTATGTTTTGTTTAGTCTCTTCACACATATCCACAACTGCCACACCAGAATCATTTTAATCCATACTCCTAAATATTTCATTTTATCATGGTCTCATAAATATGGATAGCTCAAAGACTCTTGTACCTAAAATAATTTTCAATAGGAAGAGTGTTCACCAGGAAATATCTTGCAACTCTGCAAGTGCAGCTAGTTCAAAAGGAAGAATAATCCGGTTGTGTAGAATAAAATACAACTTCTGCGAAGCAAGAGAATCCTTAACTTAACAATCCTGTGCTGGTTTGTGATTGATAGTGCAGTTGCCTGGTAGGAGAAGTTTTATTTGAATTTATATTTTATTTCCTACCACTGTTTTAAGTTTGAAGGAAGGCATAGATAAGCTTGTTGACAAGAAAATTTACTTTCATTTATATTTTGTTGTTTTACCTTCAATTTTCAGTGTTGTTGTTAGAAAGGGATAGATTTTAGACAGGCAAACTCTAGCTATCCTAAGGGACCTAGTCAGCTATAAATTCACACAGACTGCACAAAGCTTATCTAAACAATCTTATCTTGGTTTGTAATTTATTGATCTTTACTGTTAAAAAGAAGTGGGACTGTGAGCGACAGTGAGCAGAAGCTACTGCGCGCTTTAGCAGGCGATGTAAAGGCATTCCAGCTTTTGAGCGACTTTCACAACTTGTATGGTCAGAGCAACAACTTTACTGTACTTAATTTAATATTGAGTTGTGCACTGTTTGTGTGACGTTCCCTTAGAAACTGATTTAAGTTCTCTTTGAATTCTGTAGTAAATGACTTGATTAGTCTTTTCTTTTACAATTTTTTATTCATTTGCAGCTGAACATGGATTCCTTAAATGAGTATGCCAATAATGATATGCTAAAACACAAACATCTTTTAAGTGTAACAAATGCTATATATATATTTAAAGGTAACACCTGATAACACTGGTGATCTGCATTCCTCATGTCAAAAGCTGCATGATTTGCTTATTATTAGTAGTAAATCTAGACCTACTGATGATGACTGCATTTGTGCAATTGACACTGCTTGGAGAACTGTTGTTGCATATATTAATGACTGGACTGATGAGATAAATAATGTTAGGTAAAGAACAAACAGAATACACTTAGGAAATGATGCGTCTATTGCCTGTAGAGATCACTCAACCCCTATGGAAAAAGATAATGCCACTGACAACTTTGGAATTCTGGATACAAGCGTTCAGCAATCTGAGGATTCAGAGTGTATAGAAGGAAATAAAAAAAGATAGGAATACGTTCACAACAAAGATGAAAACGAAACTGATAAATGTCTGTAAAGAATACATACTAAAAAAATATACTGCTTTATGTAACACAGAGATACAGGGAATGATAACATTTTATTTTATCAGAAAACCCTCAATCTACAGAAAAAGGCATAATTTTGTTTCCAAAACAGAAAGTAGAAAGAGAGAGGCCAAAGCCGGGTGAAAAGGAAGAAATCAAAAACTGAACATGGAAAGACTGAAAGAACATTACTGTAAGAAAAAAAGAGGAGAAAGTCAGACACAGACAACATGGGTCAAGCTGCGGATGTACAAACCCAGTTGGATGAGAACTGTATGCTTGCAAATGTAATAAGCAATGAAAACATTTAGATTAATAAGACTAATGGTGAAGACCACCATTCCTTTGTAACAACTGCTAGAGCAGATATTACTGAATTACAAATTGAAGATTCTTCAGTCTGGTCAGAAAGATGATCTTGTAATTGGATATTCAATTATTAGCAGAACTGATATTTACATTTGCAGAGAAGATAATGAACATCAAATGTAAAGCCTGTCAGGAGAAAAAATAAAGGATGTGAGGCAGGCCTTAATGTAAGGAAGTACGTCTCTGTTTTTAATTATATAAATGGAAATGAACTCATCTGCAAGGACTCTCAGACTGCTAACAGAGAATTTACAGGCTTCTTAGAAAGCACAGCTTGTACACATGTTAGGACGCATTTTTTACATATTACATATTGAAAGGAGAGTCATGAATAGAAAAAATAAAATCTGCGTAAATACTTGCATGAAAAAAATGCCCCATTTTAAAAAATGAGAATGTGTAGAGCATCCAAGCCTAATTGTGGGGACATATTTGTTCAGACAGGTTGGCATGCACTTGTCAAGATCAGAGATGAGAATTTTTCCAGCCGATTTTTTTGCGAGGCTTGACGAACACTTGGCTGGATTTTTGCCAGGTCAAAAATTTAAGCTCACAGAAACCAATATTTGATGCATTTCTGATGGTTGTTAATGTTGGAAGCATTAATAATAAAGTTTTTTTATTGGAAAATTTGTTACGTTCCCACAAGATTGATGTTGTTACTGTTTGTGAAACATTGTTACAGAACAATGTCTGGAAACAAGATCTGTCAGGGTATAAATGTTATTACTGTAACATTCTAATAAAAATCAGGTGGAGATATTATGATATGGATTAAAAATAGTTATGAGACCGGTGATTGTTACATGTTCAACAATAACACCAGTACTATAGATTGTGTAACTGCGACAGTAAAGACAACCCTAGAACATATAACAAATGATGGAGTGTATAGACCACCAAAGTCAAGTGATGATGACCTAGAGGAATTCATACATTTCTTGCATAAAACACAGGTGGGAAGAATAATAGTGGCTGGGGACGTAAATTTTCCAGAAACAGACTGGAATAATATTGATTCAACAATATTAGTAAGGAAATTATTCACAATATATGTTCAGGAACAACAAATGTTTCATTCTGCAAAAACACCTACCAGGGAACAAAACATACTAGACATTGTCTTCCTAAAGAAATTACTGTTACTTTGTGTCATGTTTTACCACCGCTGGTGTGCAGTGATGATGGAGTTATAAAGGCTAATTTGTTGCTAGGTAATTCTGTCAAATTAAAATCTAAACCAATGCACACAAGATTAATAACAGATTATATGGAAGTAAATTACTCAGTATGTAAAACTAACTGGAGTGATGTGTTAAGTGGAAAACCTGCAGAAGGCATGTGAAAAGTTTTGAAACAGAAATTATTTGAATGCAAACAAAAAAAATGTTTAACATCAGGATCAAGGCACACATCAGAAGGATATATTTTCATAAGAACAGGACACTAGACTAACATGAGAGAAAAAAATATATAACAAATGGAAAGGAGGTTGAACTACAATGTTGAAAAATGAAATAAGCTGGACAAACGAATTAAGCTTAGTGTGAGACAAGATCAAGGAAAATCTGAAGAAAATTTATATAAAGATATTCATAGTAGGAAACCATGTTATAGATACCCAAGATGTGGAAAGAGTAAAGACATACAAAATGATAAAGTGTTTGTACATTCTAAAATGTATTCAGACAAAAACAATTACAAACATATTTACAAAATATTATGCAAAATAGTTTAGCTCCATAAAGGGGGTGATAAGTTGTTCTACGGATATCCAGTAACTTCAGACACTGAAATCAGATTATATTGAAAAAGAACTATACAAAATGCATCCAAACAAAGCAGAGGAAAGCGATGGAATTAGTAATAATGACCTGAGCGCACTTCAGCAAGAACTAAAATTGCTGACTTTTAGCGAAACGATGTTTTGAATTACACTTAACAGATGGAATTAGTGTTATACACTTCTGTTTCTTCTGAAATGGATTTTAATTCACACTCTTGTATTCTGTCAATGTGTGAAGCTAATAGTACTAGTACTGTAAAAGTGTCCATTGTTATTTCTGAATTTGCCAGTGATTCTGTTGAGGTTTGTCCCTGTTTCAAGCGCTATGGAATGAGGCTTCCGATCCTACTTTGAAAATTAAATCACTACCTTCAGCACTTGACAGACATAACTTACGTAGCCTACAAGTGGGGAAAAAGCGGGTCAGAACAGCAGTGGTTCACTTGCTTGAGTGTCACACCGCAAAAGCGTACTGAGCTCAGAAAGGAGTGCGCTGTGCTTCAGTACAATTGTAAGATGTAGCAGTAGGTATGGGTTTATTAGAGACTCAGACTTTACTAAACAATTCATAGTTTATTAAATAGTGGAATGCATGTGAGTGAAGTAACATGCAAGTCGTAAATGCCCACTCCAGCCTGTCTTCAAGACGCTCATCACGTTACTACTCTGTTTAAGGCATGACAGAAGTCATACCTTTCTGAACTGTCCATATTTTCGCAGACTGTCCACATCAGATTTTTGACTCGTGATTTTGTTGTGTTCCTCATAACATTTGTGGTTTTCTGTCAAAATCATTGACGACTGAAGTCACTACATCATCCCTCTCAACCTCTTAACACAATACATCTGGGCAGTGCCTAAAATAATGGGGAGGACAAGGCCCATGACAGGGACACATGTTAAGGCAAAATGTGTGGTTGATGTCACAAAATACATACTACTGTGAGGATAAAGACAAAGTTAGCAGGAAAAAATAAGCCGTACTAAGCGGACATCAATCGAACGTTCTGCCTACTGCCCCATTAACGGAAAAGTACCTATATCTATTATTTACTAGGTCATATAAATATGGGGAGATTCCTCAAGATTTGAGACATGCACTTATTAAACCTGTCTTTTAAGGGAAAGGGAGTAGGACAAACTCAAAGTCATACAGACCCTTAAGTCTGCTTTCACATTGTGGAACAACAATGAAGAAGGTAATACTGGATAAGTTATCAGAATCAGAAAGGTTGAGACTTGAAACCATATATCAGCATCCATATGATGAAAATATATCTATTACCACCTGTAACATGATGTTCCATAACCAAATAACAGCTATGAATGAAAAATTGTGCTGTGGTATAATTTATATAGATTTAACTTCAGCATTTGATAGGGTCATACACAAAACCAAAGAAAAACTAGGTACGGCTATAATCTTGATAAGACAGACCAGCTTCACGACTTACAAATAGGACATGGCAGGTATTTATACAGCAACTGGACAGGTGAAATGCTTTCTTACAGTCAGGGTGTCTCCCATACTTGTTTAAATTGTAGCTTTCAAATCAATCTTTTACAGTCTGTATGCTGATGACCTGAAAAGTACAGTTGTGTACACCTACCATAAATGTAGATGCTAGAGTGTCTTCACTGTTGCAGTCATGACTGTAGGGTTCTCCCCTGCCGGCAGGCAGCCCTCGGTCGGCCAGAATCCCAAAGTCTGGGTCCGGCGTCGACTGTTCAACCATGCTCCCTGACGTCAGAGCGCCAGGAGTACAAAGCCGACAGCCGACGCCATCTTCTCCAGTTTTTCTTGCCCCAGATGTCAGGAGTCCCAAAATGATAAAGGTCCCATACCCTTTGCAAACACACCTCAGAAGAATGGAGAAAAAAAGGAACCATAAAAAGGTAAAAATAAGAGGGGACAGGAGGGAGGGAAACCCAGACTGCAACAGTGAAGACACTCGAACATCTACATTTATGGTAGGTGTACACAACTGTACTATGTTCATCGTGTTTCATTGTTGCAGTCATGACTGTAGGGTAGAATCCCAAAGCTGAAAGAAAGGGAGGTGGTCATAAAGAAGAAGGGGCGACTAAAAGGCCCTGCAAGACTGCAGAGGCAAAGCCCGCCCTAGACTTAGAGTAGAGAGGTAGATTGTAGTGCTTAGAAAATGTATGCACTGAACTCCAAGTTTCAGCTTCCAAAATGTCCTTGGTAGGAACTCCCCTGAGGAAGGCCGCAGAAGTGGCAGCAGCTCTGGTGGAATGAGTCCGTATACTCCCTGAGATTTGCTTTCCATGGTGAGAATAACAAAATCTGATTCCATGAGCAATCCATTTAGAAATGGTCTGTTTTGAAATGGCTTTACCTTGGGAACTTGAAGCATAAGAAACAAACAATTGTTCTGATTTTCTGATGTCCTTGGTTCTGTTCAGGTAAAAACATAGCTGTCTGTGTACATCCAAGGAATGTAAGATACTTTCCCCTTTATTTTGAGGAGTGGGGAAAAAGGTTGGCAAGTGTATAGTTTGATTTAAAGCCACTTTGGAAACCACCTTAGGCATGAAGGTAGGATTAGTCCTCAAAGATACCCTGTCTTGATGAAAAATAATATAAGGTTCCACAGCCATAAGAGCTTGTAACTCTGAAACCCACCTGGCAGAGGGTTAGGGCTAACAGGATGGCTGTCTTCTTCCAAGATAAAAACTTGATGTCAGAAGAAGCAGCAGGCTCAAAAGGAGGAAAGGTTAGTTTTTCCAAAACATAGTTGAGATCCCGAGGAGATCTAGGAGGTCTTAAGTTCTTAGCTCCTCTGAGAAACTGTCGCATGAGCTGGTGGGAAAAGATGGGAGGGTCTGTATTATAATGAGCAGAAATAGCAGAGGCATGTATCTTAATGAAAGAGAAAGAGAGACCCTTATGTAAGAGATCTGTCAAGTAAAGTAAAATTAAAGTAATGTTGGGAAGAAGAGGATCAGAATCCTGAGCCTGCATCCAGGAACAAAATATTTTCCATTTTCCTGCATAAGATTTTCTAGTGCTAGGACGTCTGGCTTCTAAAATGACATCCATAACCTGCTTGGGCAGCAAAGAAGAAATCAAAGGCCCTGGATTAACCAGGCCGCCAGGCTGAGAGTTCTGACATGAGAGTGTAGAACCCGACCCTGATGTTGGGACAGAAGGTTCGGAGACTGAGGTAAAACCCAAGGGGGCTCCAGGCATAGGTTTTTTAGAGTTGGATACCAAAACTGCCGAGGCCAATTTGGAGCCAGCAAGATGATCATCTTGGGCTTGTCCTGTTTTATCTTCAATAAAACCCGTGGAAGAAGAGGAAGAGGCGGAAAGGCATATCCCGAGAGGTTCCTCCAACTGAATGACAGGGCGTCCACTTTCCAAGCTTCTGTGTGGAAAATCCTGGTGCAAAAAGTCTGTAGCTGATGATTGAGATGGGATGCAAAGAGGTCTATGTGAGGACATCCCCAGACTGCTGTTATCAACCTGAATATTTTGGTGTCCAGCATCCACTCGTGTGGATCCGAAAGATTTCTGCTCAGACTGTCTGCCAGGAAGTTTTGTTTCCCTGGTAGAAACTGAGCTTGAAGATCCAGACTGCAAGATAGAGCTGTGTCCCATAGATCCATGGCTAGTCTGCAAAGGGGGTAGGAATGAGATCCCCCTTGCTTGTTTATGTACCACATAACTGTGGTGTTGTCTGTCCGTATTAACAGTTGTCCTGGTTGTATAAGATTCCTGAAGGCCAATAGAGCTTTCTGAATGGCTAACATTTCCTTTAAATTGATATGCAGGTGCTTCTGATCCTTTGTCCAAAGGCCCTGCAAACAATTGCCCTGAAAATGGGCTCCCCAAGCATAATCCGAAGCGTCCGTGGTTAGAATCTGAGAGGCAGGAGGCAGACGGAAGGGCTTCCCTTTGTTTAGAGCACATGCCCTGGACCACCAAAGAAATTCCTTTTGAAGGCAAGGAAGAACGGAGATCAGTACGTCTAAACTGTGGCAATGCTGAGACCATACACTTTTTAGGTACCACTGTATTTTCCTCATGTGTAGTCTTGCATATGGTACAAGAAGGATGCAGGAGGCCATGTAACCCAAAGCCTGCAGGAATTTCCTTGCAGATAGATGAGTTAAAGTTGCCAAGGTTCTGAAAGTTGAAGCCAGCTGTAACTTGTTTTTCGGATGTCAGAAATGCCATCTGGGTTGTGTTGTTTAGAAGTGCACCCAGAAAAGTTATCTGTTGTGATGGTGTCAAATTTGACTTTTTTATGTTTACAGAGAATCCCAGGAACTTGAGGAGGTTCTGTACAAATTCTAGATGCTGGAGTAAGACATCCTTGCTGTCTGCCTGAATTAGACAATCGTCCAGATAAGGGTAAATTTGAATTCCCTTGAATCTGCAGTAAGCTACTACTGGAGCCAGGCATTTGGTGAAGACCCTGGGCGCAGTAGATAATCCAAAGGGCAGCGCAGAGAATTGAAAGTGCCTCGATCCGGCTTTGAACCGGAGGTATTTTCTGCGATCCTGCCTGATGGGAATGTGTAAATATGCCTCCTGTAAATCCAAAGTTACCATCCATGCATTTTTGGACAGCATTGGAAGTAGCTGCTGTAGAGTAAGAATCTTGAATTTTGGAATCTCTAGAAAGGTGTTCAAGACCGACAGATCCAGAATGGGTCTCCATGAGTTTTGCTTCCTTGGGACTAGAAAGAGCCTTGAATAAAACCCTTTTCCCATCTCTGAAAGAGGAACCAGTTCTATGGCATTCATGGCCAAAAGAGCTTCCACCTGGTTTAAGGCCTCCGTCCATTGATGTTTTGGAAGGTCTGGCCATCCGCTTGGCCTTGGCAAGGTATGAAAATGGAATTTGTAACCTCTTAAAACCACATCCAAAACCCATTTGTCTTGGGTTATTTGAGTCCAATTTTGATAAAAAAAGAGAGAGTTTTCCTCCGAGAGGGGCTTCCAGGCAAGAAGTTCCTGTAGCCCCACAGAGGGAGTCATTGAGTTTGTTTTCTTTGAGATTGTGACCTGTCCTCTCCTCCCCTAGGGGTGAAAGCAGTCCACTGTCTTGGTCTATAAGCAGCTTGTGATTGAGGCCTCCCTCTGGAAGGTCTGTATCTACCCCTCTGAGGACTGTCTGAAGTGGGAAAGGACCAATTTTTTGAAGGCCAATTCCTGCTAAATCTAGGAGGCTGTACTTGTAAGAAATCTTTAACTGTTTGCATGGATTCCGCTTTATCCTCCATCTTTTTAATCACCTCTTCAGCTTTCGATCCAAACAAAACATTATGCTGAACAGGAGCATCCAATAATTTTGCCTTTACCTGTTCAGGTAAATTTTGTTCCTTTAGCCATGCATGCCTTCTAATGACTGTGCCAGAGGCCGCAGCCCTACAAGAAGCCTCCAAGGCATCAAATCCGCAGTGTAAACCATGCTTCCCAACCTGTTCAGTGGCATGCAATAAGTCATGTAATTCCTTATCATCTGCACAGGCAGAAATGGAAGTAAGCTTTTGTTTTAAGACAGACAATAGAAATTGCTGGTATTTAAACATATGAAACTGACAGTTTAAAGCCCTAATGGACAAAGTAGCAGAAGTGTACACCTTTTTGCCCCATCTTTCTAAGGAGCGAGAATCCTTTTCAGTAGGAATAGGATTTTTGGCAGAAGCAGCCTTAACTCCCTTAGGACCCTGAGAAATGGTTTCAGGGTCAGCAGAAGGGTTCTTGTATAAAAACTGATGGGAATCAGGAACCCTGTAATATCTATCAGGCTTAACAGGAGCAGGAGGAAAAGAGTCAGGGGTTAAGTTAGCCTCCAAAAAGGCATCATCCACAATATCCAAAACAGGAGGAATAGCCAGGGGTCTATGCTGGGGAAGAAGAAGAAATTCCCTCAGTCTTTTCTTGGATTCCGAATACTCCTGTCCTTCCCAGTGGAAATGTTCCCTCATTTCATGCAAAGTTTCCCCAAAAGAGAAATCCTCAGGGGGAGAAGCTGAAGGAATGGATTCTTCAGCATCAGAATCCTCATAAGGAGGAAAAGAATAATCCTGATCAGAAGAAGAAACTGAGGAAACAGAAGCCTGATCAGAGGAATCATAAGAAACATCCTGCCTTGGCCTTTTGTCTGGAGGGGGAGGAGAACCCCTAATCATAGTAAGTAAATCCTCCGCCATCTTGAGTAACTGTTTCTGTGACTTGGGAGCGGTTCAGAAGAGGCCTGGGATGTAGTCTTTGATTTTGAAGGAGTCTTTGCCTTTGTCTTTGGCTTTGCCTTTATTAGTAGCTGAGTAGGCCTGAAAACCCCTTCGGAAGCCGGTACCTGCACAGCGGCTCCGGACCCATCCGAAGGAGCATTGTCCGAAGGTCCTGCAACAGAAATATTAAAGGCCTGGTTGGCTCCTCATGAGAGTCCGTTTCGGCCGTCGGTTCTGAAATGGCCGACGACAGGGGCTGCAAAAGCGCCTCACTGACGACGGCCGAACCTGAAGCTGGATCCGCTTGTGCGCTATCATCAGATTTGGACCTCGGAGGCCTGTCTTTATCCTTGCGACATTTGTGAACTCCGGTAGCCGGGACCGTATCCGAAGGCATTTTGTAGTTAAAGCGCCTACCGAAGTAATGAAAAGCAAAATCGTACCTTCGCTTAACTGTACGTTGATTGAATCTAGCACAAAACCGACAACTAGCTAAGTCGTGGTCAGGGCCCAAGCAAGGAATACAGTAAGAATGAAAATCCTTATGAGGTATTTGTTTCCTACATGAAATACAATTATTAACTTTTTCTGACATCGGAGTGGAGCAAGAAAAAAGTTTCCCCAACGGGGTACTTAGCTTTGAGTGGAGAAGAAAGTCTTCGGACCGAAGTATATCAGTAAAATTCGTCAGGAGTCAGCCGACCGGCACTTGCGAACTGCTATCACCGCACGGCAAGAAAGACTGGAGAAGATGGCGTCGGCTGTCGGCTTTGTACTCCTGGCGCTCTGACGTCAGGGAGCATGGTTGAACAGCCGACGCCGGACCCAGACTTTGGGATTCTGGCCGACCGAGGGCTGCCTGCCGGCAGGGGAGAACCCTACAGTCATGACTGCAACAGTGAAACACGATGAACATCTAGGTAAATTGATTACATGTTGCAGATAGGGCATGCCTGCAAAAGAACTTGACTAAATTGACCACTTGGACACAGGAGAATAATATACTGATAAATGCATCAAAAACTAAGCCTATGAGATTTGGGAGACATAAATTGAAAGGTGGATATTTAATATAGCACACAGTGATTGAAACTGTAGACTCATTCTTGGACCTGGGTACATCTGTAGATCCAGCTGTGAGTTTTTCTAATCATGTCACCCAATTGTTTAATGATAGTTATGTAACTACAGATTGTATAAAAGATTTATAAAATCAAGGAAATCAAACACGGTGAAGTCATTGTTTGTTAGTTACATTAGACTGAAACTTGAGCACGGAATAATATGGAAACCTTATACGAAAGCATGAGTAAACTAGAAAGAGTACAGCATAAATAAACCAAGGGCATCCATGGATGTGAAAATTTATGTTATTAAGAAAGACTAAAATATCTGAACTTGTACAGTGTTTCACACAGATACTTAACAGAAGACCTTATTCAGTTATATAGGGCATTTAGAGACAACTACCTCTAGTAATGTTTGGGATTATCAAACAGTAGTAGAGAATCATCAGATAACGTATGTAGATGCTTCTATACAAAGGAGAAGTGTACTGCTCGATTCTCTGAAAGAGTAGCGGATGAATGGAATCGACTAACAAATTACATTAAAGCAAGCACTAGTTTAGATATTTTTAAGAAGAGCCTGGACACTTGTTAAGGGAACAACTGTTTTGGTATAGTCACAGCCTAGAAAGTCATTAAAGACCGTGCGTGAAATATTTGTATGTATGTATTGTGAACAAAAACAATGTAGAACACAGCAAACCAATAAAAAGCAGATGGCAAAGAGCAGTGTAAAATCCAAATAGACTTTTATTAGAACACAGGTGAGTGCTTTCACGATAAAATCGCTTCTTCAGACCATACAAAAAATCAGCAGCATCTCAAATATTTAAAATGCAATCAATTAAATATTTACCAATAAAAAACATTCAAGTACAATAGCCATACAAATTTAAAGGCACAACCATAAAAGGCTATTGCCATAAAAACACACATAGCAGTATACTTATTTAAGAAGCTTTCTTACTTTCATAACTGGCTTAAGAGGTACTGATTCATTCAAACCTGCACCTCTATGTGCTGATAGTTTAAGAATTCATCTTAATTCTTTCCCTTCTGTGATATATATATATATATATATATATATATATATATGTATGTATGTATGTATGTATGTAAAATTAAGAAGAATACGTAAACCTAAATAGAAAATTCAAATAGACAACAAAAAAATATGGGTATAGGAGTAGTGAAAAGAACTAGTTCTTTATTCCATTTGCATTTATAAATGTCATAGTACTAGGCCTCTGGGCAGACATTAAGAACTAGACTACCATGGTTCGGTATGGGCAGTCCACAGCTTTTATCAGAAATGCAGCAATCACACGGTCAGAAAAAGGGACTATAATTCTGAGTAAGGCTTACTGAACTGAAGGGGCTAATGACAGGCCACAGACACAGGCTTCTCCAGATGATGAGGCTTGAGCAGAGGAAAGAACACTCATCTAGGCCAACACTGGGCTATGACAAATTTTGACTTGTTCTGCCTGTTTTTGGAATGAACTTTTGAATAGGATGAAAGAAAGGGAAAGTTTAAAGAAGTCCCAGGGGCCATTTCTGGATAAAAGCATTCCAGGGACATACCCCCAGAGGGTGAATGAGGGATAACGCCAGCACTTGGTGTTGATCAGAGATGCAAGGCTTCTCCCTGTGACATAACATTGCCTTGTTGATGATGGGTAGAAACCACCTGTGATGCATTAAGCAACATCTGAGCCTATCCATTAGAGAACCAGGTTTCCTAGGAACAACTGGGGATCTGAAAGTGGTCTGCAGACTCTGCCCATTTCCCACACTCACATCATTTCTCATAAGGAACCATTTTCACTCCTTGCAACTCCTACATCACTGCAGCCATGCACATATATTTGGCGAATACCCGGAGGGCTGAGATACGACTAATCTGAAACATCTTGCACTGACAATGATTGCCTCCTATCCACAAGTGCAGAAAACTAGAATCTTTTGCAATCTTTATGTGGAGGTAGGAATAACGAAGGTCTACAGAGTTCTTCCAGTCTCCTTCTATAAGACAAAGAAAGGCAAACTAATCAGTGACCACCAGAAAAGTTTCTTCTTAGATGAACTGGTTTAAGGTACGCAAGCCTAATATGGCCTAAGGTTTTTTTTTTTTTTTTTTTGGTTTGTTTTTTTGAGGAACTAAAAGGGAAACATGTCAATCCCTTAAGAGAAAATCTACCGAACGGCAAGTAGTTTAAAACAAACTTGCTGAAACAACTTTCGTGAACCTCAAAGATGTACTTTTTGCAGGGAGCAAGCCCCTTTCACCCTCCCCTCCATATGAGGGAACACCCACCCCAACCTAAGCAACCTCAAAAAAATTCACTCTTAGTGAAAGTTGTTTCAGTAGCATTTCTTTGACCAGCAGCATCCAGTAGATGTGCTGTTTATACAACGACAGGCTCCCACAACAAAGTACTTTGTTACAACCCGACCCTTTGTTGTCTGGATGGCTCTTTCTGTATGAAATTTAACACTTCTTTTCTTGCTAAATTCTTTTAATAGACTGGTGAATAATGTGGGAGGGAAATGTATAACTTGTGGATAATAATGCCCTGTGTGATGACCGTCCATGCAAACAAGTGGAGGGATAGATGACACCTGACTGCCAACACACTGGAACACAGTTAAAGTCTTGGGCAGTAAACTATTGTCCACATGAAGGACAGCTGCAGTACTCTCCTGTTGCTGCAGCTGATGGTTATTGCCTCTCTGCCAGAAATTATTCTGGAAATTACCATGCTTAAGCTTGTTCTTTCCAGACTTCTATTTAAATTACTTCTGTCCACCATATCAGAATCAGAGCTGTCTTGCTCTACTCTACATTCCCAAACAGGTGCACTCTGGAGTTGGAAATTCAACAATAACAGCAGGAGTATTAGGCACACAGAGTGGCACATACTGATCAATCAATAGCAGTAGTATTAGGCACACAATGGCACATGCTGATCAATCGGCATCGAAGGCATTGACACCGGCACTGACATACTCTAGACTGACGGGATCATCCCCAGACACCTGAGACAGTAAACTCTACAATGCAATGCAACACTTAGAGAACTGGTGGCAAAACAAAATCTGACAGCTAAATCCCTGGCAATGGGAGATAACATACTCTCCTCAGTCCTTTACTCATTGCCAAGAATGTTAAACCCATTTGGTCAAAAGGCCCAGTCTGCTGACAGTGGTATTGACAATGACAATATCTGTAAGTTCTAAAGCTGACCTTGACAGATTAACCCTGAAACCCAAAGCTGAAGATGCTCCTGACATCAACAGCCACACCATGGAAGCAGTTGACTTCAATGGTATGTTCATTACAGTAATGCTTGACCCCAAGTGCTGTGTTCCTGACAGAACAAATGCACTCAACACCGACAAGACTGCTGATGTCAACACCAGTGCCTGCAGGCTCTACTCTGGTTTTCTCAGAACTGACACAGAACTGTGTTTAGTGAAAACTAGGATGAATGCAATGATAAGGGAGGTAGGGAATACAGGGTCTATATTACATATCCGAAAGCTTAACTGTTCAAATCGCTAAAGATCAACCTTTAGCGATCGAACATTTAAATGTTCAAATATGAATAAAAATTAAAAAAAAAAAAGAAAACAAAAGAAAAATAAAAAAGAAAAACTAAGCAAGCCCCTCTGCAACCCCCATGTAGGGGGCTGCAACAGTGTAGGAAATGGGAAAATTTCCATTTCCGCACTGTAGTGCACTGAAGTGCAATCTCAGAGTTGGTATATTTAAGTAGCGGGGGATGTGGGGGGGTGCAGGGGGGCTTGCCCCCTGCTTAAACCCTTTCCTTTTTTTATAATTGTTTTTTTACATATTCGAACATTTGAAAGTTCGATCGCTGAAGGTTGACCTTTAGCAATTCGAACATTCGGATATGTAATGTAGACCTGGAATGCATACCTCTATCCTTCCTAGTACCAGTGGGGGAAAAAAAAAAAGTTATGTACTCACCATAACGTTCCATGTGAGTTGTTCCATCTCGCCTTCATTCTTCACTGATGGGTTCGGAGCCAATCCTCGGCTCCGACACCACCGACTAGCAAGCTGAAAGTTTTCCAGTAGCTCAAGACCCAACCCCTTATCCCACAATGCACTGCTGGAATTACCTCAGCTCTTGTTTGCTGCGTACCATATAAAAATACAATAATTATTCTGTCTAGGAATGAAGACACATTGAAAAACCAGGATGAAGACAGCCTCCAGGTCAACTGTCAGCCAGGAGGGGGAAAGAGGGAGTGATGTAAGAATGAAGGCGAGATGGAGCAACTCACATGGACCATTATGGTGAGTACATAACTTCTTTTTGTGAAGTTGTTCAATCTCGCCGTTCATTCTTCACTGATGGGTAGCGTCCCTAGCACCCTGATCTTGGGTGGCTCACGGAAGTACACTCTTCAGAACCGTAGAACCAAATGAAGCCCTGTCCCTGGAGGCCTTATCCACTTTGTAATGAGTTATAAAAGTGTGTGGTTTAGACCATGTGGCTGCCGCACAGATGTTGTCCAAAGGTAATTTGGCTTGAAAAGCTGAAGAGGTAGAAACTGGTCTGGTTGAATGAGCCTTCACCTGACAAGGGCATATTATGACAAGAATAGGTGTAAGTGATACAATCCGACAGCCACTTAAGAGTTGTTTTGGCAACTGGTTTACCTTTTCTGGCCTCAGAAAAAGACAGAAAAAGCTGATCTGATTTCCCAATGTCTTTTTTTCTGTCTAAATAAAATCTAAGTTGTCTGTGAACATCGAGTTTGTGCAACATATATTCCAATTTGTTGGTGTGATTGGGGAAGAAAACGGGCAACTCCATGACTTGATTGATGTTAATCTCAGAACATACTTTAGGCAAAAAGGATGGACTTGTCCTGAGAGATACTCTATCAGCATGAAAGACCATATAAGGAGGCTTGATGGATAGGGCTTGGAGCTCTGACACTCTGTGGGCTGAAGTGATGGCTACTAGGAAGACAGTTTTCCACGATAGAAATTTTAGTTCACAAGATGATGCAGGCTCAAAAGGAGGAAGAATGATGCGAGATAACATAAAATTCAAATTCCAGGGAGAATAAGGTGTCTTCACTGGAGGACTCATGTGAAAAGAACCTTTTAGAAAAGCTTTAGACAATTGGTGAGCCACAATATTCAAACCATCGATCCCTAGATGGAAATTAGATATAGCAGTTAATTGCACTCGCACCGTGGCAGCCGCTGCTCCTTTGTTGAAAATTTCTGTCAAGAATTGTAAAATAGAAGACAATGGCGCTTGGTAAGGGTCAATGTTATGGAAAGAAGCCCAAATGGAAAATCTCTTCCACTTACTAAGATACAATTTTCTAGTGGAAGGCTTATGGGAAGCCAACAAAATTTGACTAGTGTCATGGGAAAGATTATAAAGCCTGGCTATGCGGGGAATTGGAGCAGCCAAGCGGTTAGCTTCAGTGTCTGTAATGATGGATGAAGATCCCCTGACGGATGTGTCAATAAGTTCGGAACTGGGTCCAGGATCCATGGGTCTTCCTGAATGTGATGGTAAAGAAACGGAAATCAAATCTGCCGAGGACAATGAGGGGCTATAAGGATGATTGTCCGTCCCAGCGACTTTGCTTTCTGTAAAAATCTGGGTATCAGAGGAATTGGGAGAAATGCGTAGAGGAGACTTGGGGGCCAATCATGGACAAGAGCATCCCTCGGGGAGTGACCTGGTGTGGGAATCAGGGCAAAATAGCTTCTGCATTTGTTGTTATGAATGGCAAACAGGTCGTAGGAAGGCTGGCCCCATTTGCAGAAAATCCTGTCCGCAATCTCTTGTTTGAGGGATCATTCGTGGGGCAATAAAATTGCCTTGCTCAGTCTGTCCGCTATGACGTTGGATTTGCCCGGGATGTGTGTTGCTAACAGAAAGCGCTAGGATGACACTGCCCACTGCCATACTTTGAGGGCTTCTCAGCAAAGGGGATAAGACTTGGTCCCGCCTTGCTTGTTCAGGTACCAGACCACTGACATGCTGTCTGTCTGTATTGCAATTGTCCCTAGAGGAAGAGAGTCCTGAAAGTATTGCAATGCTAGAAGTACTGCTTTCATCTCCAGGACATTGATATGCAGATGTGATTCTTGATCTGTCCATGTGCCTTGGGCAGTCCTTCCCTGAAAAAGCCTCCACCCTATCAGGGAAGCGTCAGTGGTCACAGTGGCAACTGGAGAGGGTAGCATGAAAGGACATCCTACTGTGACATGAAGAGACATCAACCACCACTGAAGATCCTTCTTGCAGGAATTTGTTATCAGGATCGTGTGATTCATTGGAAGTTCTTGATAAGACCATTGCATGAATAGAAGCCATTGAAGGATTCTCATATGCATCCTTGCCAACGGGATTGCCAAGATTGCTGCTGCTATCAATCCTAGTACTTTCAATGCTTCTGCAGCTGGTGCTCTGTTCTTTGATATCAAGGACATGATGTGTTGGCGAAGAATAGAAACCCTTTCTAATGGAGGATGAAGAGTGGTGGTTGACGTGTCTAATTCTGTCCCTATAAAAATGATATGCTGCAATGGCAACAAGGCAGACTTTTTGAAGTTGACTGTAATGCCTAGCCGATTGCAGAGTGTCAGATTAGCCTCTCTCACTTGAAGAAGTTGATGCCTGGTGGTGGAGGTAAGGAGCCAATCGTCCATGTATGGAAACACATTGAATCCTAGATGCCTCAGGTGGGCCATGACTACTGCCATGCACTTGGTGAACACTCTGGGGGCTGTAGTGAGACCAAAGGGCAGAGCTCGGAATTGATAATGATTGGCTCCCAGCTGTAAACGCTGGTGATCCCTGGATGGCCTGGCCATCTTTATATGGTAGTACGCATCCTTGAGATCAATCGAGCACATCCAATTGCCTTTCCCTAAAAAAGGAAGTATGGACTGTAGCGTGGACCATTCGGAAAGTACAGTTTTGTACCTACCATAAATGTAGATGTCCGAACTGGATAGCATCTGCAGTCATAACAACTGGGTTGTCCTGTCGTCAGGCAGCCCTTCAGTCGGCCGGATTCCAAAGTCCGGGTCCGGCTTCGGCTGATGTCGCACTTCACCCGACGTCATCTCTGTTGGTCTTCGGGTATAAAGGCATCAGCTGACGCCATTTTCCGCAGTGTTTCTTGCCCCAGATGCCAGTAGCCCTCTTGTAGGCTAAAAATTTTGGATAAATGCCAATGTTTCCAAAAAGATAGTGGTAAACACAAAAAATAAGCATGTATGTACATATATACAACAAATACACCATAAAAGACTCCCCCCACCAGCTAGCTATTAGGAGGGTAAACACCCTAGGAGTACCACAGAGGGGAAGGAGGGAGGGTAATCCTGACTGCAGATGCTATCCAGTTCGGACATCTACATTTATGGTAGGTACAAAACTGTACTATGTCCTTCATGGATGCATCTGCAGTCATAACAACTGGGTAGAATACCATAGCCAACTAGGGGGGAGGAAGAAACTAGATTATGGTGTGTTTAGGATCCCTTGCAGTACAGCAGTGGCAAACCCTGCTCGGGATCTGGAATATAGAGGCAAATTATAATGCTTGGCAAATGTATGCACGGAGGTCCAAGTAGCCGCCTCAATAATGTCTTTGGTTGCCACTCCTCGTAAAAAGGCTGTGGTAGTGGCTGTTGCCCTTGTAGAATGAGGTCTTATGTTCTGTGGAATTGGTTTTCCATGGAAGGAGTAACAGAATCGTATGCAATTTCCTATCCATTTGGAGATTGTCTGTTTGGAAATAGCTTTTCCTTCCCTTCCTGTTGCATAGGCTACAAAAAGCTGATCAGTTTTTCTGCTACTTTTTGTTCTGTCCAGGTAGTAGCGTAGCTGTCTATGTACATCCAAGGTATGCAGTATTCTTTCCCCTCTGTTTTGTGGGTTGGGAAAGAAGGTAGGTAGGTGGATTGCCTGGTTTAAAGACACTCTGGATACCACCTTAGGCATAAATGTAGGATTAGTCCTCATGGACACTCTATGCCATTAGGGCCTGGAGTTCAGAAACCCTCCTGGCTGAGGTTATTGCCAGTAGGAAGGCGGTTTTCCATGATAGATGCTGTAGGTCTGCTGTTGCTGCTGGCTCAAAAGGTGATAGTGTCAACTTTTCTAGCACAAAGTTCAAGTCCCAAGCTGGTAATGGTGGTTTCCTTGGAGGTTTTACATTCTTGATTCCTCTGAGGAACTGTCTGAGTAATGGGTGTGAAAAAACAGGTGGATCAAAGCTGTATTCTGCTGATATAGCTGATGCATGTATCTTGATGGAGGAGTAGGACAGGCCTGAATGTAGAAGTTCTGCCAGATACTCCAGAATGTTAGGCATATCTATGTTTGACACATCTTTTCCTCTTTCAGTACTCCAAATGACAAACCTTTTCCATTTTCCTGCATAGTTCCTTCTTGTTGAAGGTCTGCGGGCTTCAAGAATAATGTCTTTTACTCTTTGGGAAAGTTCTGGATTAGCTGCTGCTATGTGATGTTCCATGCAGTCAGTTGCAACGTTTTTAGGTTTGGATGCATGATGTTGTAGTTGTTCTGAGTTAACATCAAAGGCATCAGGGGTATTGGCCACATATTGTTGTGAGACATGCTCCTCAGCAGTGGGTACCAGTGTTGTCTTGGCCAGTTTGGAGCTATTAGGATTATCCCTGGGCGTTCTTCCTTGATTTTTAGTAATACCTTGTGTATCAAGGGAAGAGGTGGGAATGCATATGCTGTTAGGCCTTTCTAGCTGAAGGAGAGCGAATCCACTTTCCATGCTAGTGGGTGGAATGTCCTTGTGCAGAACTTTTTGAGCTGGTGATTGAGAGGGGAAGCAAATAGATCTATCTGAGGCATTCCCCATTTCTTTGAGATGGTCTTGAATATGTCCGGGTGTAGCATCCATTCGTGGGCATCCGATGTGGTTCTGCTTAATATGTCTGCTAGAGTGTTTTCTTTTCCCGGTACAAATATTGCCTGTAACTGGATGTTGTAGCTGAGTGCCAGGTTCCACAGCTCCAAAGTCATTCTGCATAGGGGGTATGAATGAGTGCCTCCCTGTTTGTTGATGTACCACATGACTGTGGTGTTGTCTGTCCTTATCATCAACTGGCCCTCTTTGAGAAATGGTCTGAAGTTTTGGATTGCCAGTTTTACTGCCAGCATTTCTTTTAGGTTGATGTGCAGGTGAAGTTGATCCTGCGTCCACAATCCTTGCACGCATTTGTCCAGCATGTGGCCCCCCATCCTAGGTCTGAAGCGTCTGTTGTGATGGTCTGGCTTGCTTGACATCTGCAAAAGGGTAGCCCTGGGTTTGACTGGCATGCTTGAGCCCACCATAGGAACTCCTGTTTTAAACATGGAATTAGTGGGATTTCTGTTTCTAGGCTGTGCCTGTGTTGGGACCATAAATTCTTTAGGTACCACTGTAGTTTTCTCATATGTAGTCTGGCAAGTGGAACCAAGATTATGCATGATGCCATGAAGCCCAAGGCATGCAGTATTTTTCTTGCTGTTAACTTGTTCTGTTTTGTTAGTGCCAAGAAGTAAAGAGGGAGTTCTCTGTTTTTCTGCAGTTAGGAAAGCCATTTGTTTTACTGTGTCCAATTCCGCGCCCAAGAATGTCCTTGTCTGGGATGGGATCAGCCTTGATTTTTGTAAATTGACTGTGTATCCCAGTGCTTGTAGCAAGTAAATGACCCTTTGTAAATCTGTTGTCAGCTTGCTTTTGTTGTCCCCTTGTAGCAGGCAGTCGTCCAGGTATGGGTAAATTTGAATTCCCTGTAGTCTGCAGTGGGCGATTACTGATGCCAGGCATTTTGTGAATACTCTGGGCAGTAGATAAGCCAAAGGGCAATGCTGAGAATTGATAATGCTCTGATCCTGCAAGAAATCTGAGGTATCTTCTGCAGATTGGTCGAATGGGGACGTGCAGGTATGCCTCCTTGAGATCTAGAGTTACCAGCCAACACTCCTTGCCCAGCATGGGAAGAAGTTGCTGTAGGGTCAGCATTTTGAATTTTGGGACAATGATGTATGTATTTAAGGTGGACAGGTCGAGAATAGGTCTCCAACTTTTTTCCTTTCTTGGAACTAGGAATAGTCTTGAGTAGAATCCCTTTCCTTGTTCTGTTGTTGGCACTCTTTCCACAGCTCTCATGTTTGCTAACTGCATTATCTGTTGTAGAGCCTCTGTTTTTTGATTTGGAGGTAGATTTGGCATTCCTCTTTTGACTGGTAAAGTGTGGAAGTGGAACCGGTAACCTTGATCTATGGTTTGTAAAATCCACTTGTCTTTTGTGATATAGTGCCAGTTCTTTGAAAATAAGGTTAATTTGCCGCCTAATGGAGCTGCTATTTGTTCCCTGGTAGGCGGATTTAGAGTTAAGTCACTGTGGCTGTGTTGTTGTAGTGGCAGTGGTTGTGTCTGTGCCTCTGTTGTTACCTTGCCACTGTCGTCCTCTGTAGGCACCTCCTCTGGATTGGTTTCTGCCTCTGGAACGCCTATTCCTGCCCCTTTGGGATCTTGTGGAGTCAGGAAAGGACCAATTTTTGGCAGGCCAGTTCCTGCTAAACCTTGGGGTTGGACCTTCAAGAAATCTTTAACCGTTTGAACAGATTTTGCCTTTTCTTCCATTTTCTTCATTACCTGCTGGGCAGGTGTACCAAACAAGCTGGTCTTATCCATAGGAGCATCTAATAACTTAGCTTTAACATGATCCGGTAAAGCTTGTTCCTTTAGCCATGCATGCCTTCTTATCACTGTGCCAGTCATGGCTGATCTAAATGAAGCCTCCAGTGCATCATAGCCACATTTTAAGGAATGGTTACTAACCTGTTGTATGTTATTTACCATTTCTAATACATATTTCTTATCAATTGATTCATCAGAGGATAGCTTTTTCGTTAACTGATCAAGGATAAACTCTTGGTATTGTATCATGTGAAATTGACAGTTTAAAGCTCTAGCTGAGAGAGTAGCTGAAGTGTAAACCTTTTTGCCCCATCTGTCTAAAGACCTGGCTTCCCTTTCAGAAGGAATAGGGTTTTTAGCTGTGGTCGCTGACTACTGCCTTGGGACCCTGGGATATAGTTTCGGGGTCTGCAAGAGGGGCCTTGTAAAGGTGGTGATGAGTGTCTGGTACCCTGTAAAATCTGTCTGGTTTGGCAGGGGCTGGAGGTAAAGAATCTGGTGCAGAGCAGACATCATTGAAGGCATCATCCACTACAGAGAGCACAGGAGGTATAGCTAAGGGCCTGTGTTGTGGAAGGTGCAGAAAGGTTCTAAGTCTTTTTCTGGAGTCTGAGAAATCCTGCTGCTGCCATTGGAACTGCTCTCGCATGGCATGTAAAGTTTCCCCAAAGGAAAATTCTTCTGGTGGGGAGGCAGCTGGAATGGATTCTTCAGCATCTGAGTCTTCAAAATTGGAGAAAGGAGCCTCTGGCTGGTCTGTTATGTCTGATTCATCAGCAGAATCATCAGAGGACACAGGCTCGGGGGGCTCTGCCCTAGGTCTCTTCTCTGGGGGCTGAGAGGCCCTGTCTGGGTGAGATTGAGATCCCCTAATCAATGAAATTAAATCTTCTGCCAGAGTAAGCATTTGTGAACTAGAAGAGGGCCGGGTTGTAGGGGGTTTAGCAGGCACTTTTCTAGTAGTTTTGGCTGCTTTGGCCCTGGCAAAGGCCTTAATGGACATGGCTGCTGGAGGCCTAGCAGCACCACGTGCTGGGGTAGACACATCCAAGGGAATGGTGTCTGATAAGTCAGTAGCAACCACGGTAGTGGATAAAATTTCTGAGGCCGATTCAAGAGAAGTAGCAGGGGCCTCAGTGGTAGTGATAGATTCTGCTGTATTTTGATCAGTTTTCTCGGTTTCGGCCGAAACAGAGACACTCATGATTTGCTTAACCATGGTTTCGGCGAAACCGCGGATCATGAGTGTCGGTCTTTATCTTTGCGTTTTTTTAGCAGTTTGGGTAGTCGGAGGATCCGACGGCATAATATACGCAAAATCAGAACCGAAAAACTGTTCAGCAAACTCCGACCGACGCCTAAGCGTTCGTCGGTTGAAAGAAGCACAGGCCGAACAGGCTGCTACGTGGTGGGCTGGGCCTAAACAAGGCAGACAGTAAGAGTGGAAATCCTTATGAGGTATTTGTTTCCCACAGGTTAAACAATTATTAACTTTTTCTGACATCGGCTGAGGCAAGAGAGAGTCCCCAACGGGGTACTTAGCTTTAGAAGTCTTCGAAGTAGTATTCGGTAGGAGTAATCTCTGGATCCGACCGACCGGCACTTGCGAACAGCTTCTGCTTCGGGCGCCACGCGGCAAGAAAGACTGAGGAAAATGGCGTCGGCTGATGCCTTTATACCCGAAGACCAACAGAGATGACGTCGGGTGAAGTGCGACATCAGCCGACGCTGGACCCGGACTTTGGAATCCGGCCGACTGAAGGGCTGCCTGACGACAGGACAACCCAGTTGTTATGACTGCAGATGCATCCATGAAGGACATCTTCTCGTTCCTCACAAATTGGTTGAGTCTGCTGAGATCCAAAATGGGTCTCCAGTCCCGTTTTCTTTGAAACCGAAAATAATCTTGAGTAAGTTCCAAATCCTGTTTGGTCTGCCGGGACTGATTGGATGACTTTTTTCTAGCAATCTGCGTACCTCTATTGTTGCTTGTTCCCTGTGAATGGGTGGAACGTCCAGGATTTTTTTGACAGGAAGGGGCTGGGTGGAAAACTGTATGAAATACCCTCTGGAAATAATACTTTGTACCCAATTGTCATTTGTTATATCTAGCCAGGCTTCTGGGTACAATGTCAAGAGACCCCCGACTGTCTCCAGAGTAGGACAGCCAGGCTTCCCTTCAGGAGCGCTGGCAGGACTGACCAGAAAAGTGATCTCTTTCACCCTGGTGTTGCGGAACCTGTCTGCCGCAAGGGCGGCGTCTTCCACTGTAACACCCTCCTCTGCCTCTGGAGGAGGGCTCTCCACTTGCGTCTTGAAAGGCTCCTTGGGCTTTCCGGAACCACATCTTTCCTCCCCTCTGACCTTTAGGAAAGGGTCGAGTGGGTGTGGAAAAACGGACTCAGACGGCAGACAGAGTCTTTCCTTCTTGTTCACACCTGGTCAAAGTCTCCTTCACCTTTGGCCCAAACAAGGATGAGCTGTCAAACGGGGTATTCATAAATGAAGACTTGAAGGGTTCCGAGAAGGAACAGAGTCGCATCCAGGCATGCCTACGAAGAGCAATTCCTGTACCTGCAGCTCTACTCTAACCATCATCTGCGTAAGATATGAGACGCATGGACGAGTTAACTATCGAATTAAGGGTAGCAAGCTGGATAGCAACTTTGTCGGATACACTCGTAGCTAAAGCACCCCGGAGAGTATCTCCCAATTCCTTAAGGAGATTTCTCTGCAGTCTGGTAAAATGGGTCAAGTAGTTCAGTGATCTGAGTGAGAAAGTCGCTGAACTAAACATGCATTTCCCATATCTATCCATGATCCTAGATTCTCTGTTAGGAGGATGGATAGACAAGGAAGTCTCAGACATTTCCTTTTTGGTGGCTGCCGCCGCCACCACCATGGCATCAACAGGTACTCCCTTGGTCAAAAAGGACTTATCTACGGGGGCAGAAATAAATTTATTAGGCCTCCTAGGGACAGGTTCCATAGATTCTGGTGACTCCCACATCCTACAAGAGACCAGATCCATAAGCTCATCATAGGGCAGAGACACCCAAGAGGTGGAAGGTTGGAGACCCGAACGCCTTCAGGAGAACCGATTTGTCCTCGGTAGGGCTATTGGACTGCCAATCACCCCTCTGCCTAAGAATTTCAAGAATCTCCGCAATGGAGATGTCCTCAGAGGGGGATCTAGGGGACCCTTCTGATTCATCCAAGTCAGTGTCTGATGTTAGGGACTCCTGTGGGGAGTCCAAATGCCTCCTCTTGCATAATCTCTTCATGGGAACTTCTTCCGTGGAAACTTCTGGAGAGGTCTCAGAAGAGCAGGGAGCGCTCTGTGGGGCTACCTGAGGCTCTGGGTCTCTACGCTTGGGATGACCGGAGGAAACAAACTGACACAGGCACTTTACGGGAAGAACAGGCCAGACCTTGAAATGAGGAAGTCTTAGGAGACAACACTTGCCTCATGGCTTCGAATGCACCATGGCTCCGATGAGAAGGAGTCAACGGGTCAGGAAGAGCTGCGATCCCCTCCCGCACCGAAGCTGTGAGCTCCGAGCCCGAGGTAAGAGCCAAGCTCACCCGAGCCGAAGCTCCGAGAGGAAGAGTCGGCACAGACAAGTCGGTGTGACTATCCTCCCCGGACCCGACCTGAGAGTGTCGGCTCCTAAAGTCCCAAGTCGGTGCCGAGGATGTCCGAGTAGATGGAGCCGATGACACTGGAGCAGGTGTCAGCTCCAAGGGATCCACAATCATCAGGTCAGCCTCCTCCGGCTCCAAAGGTCCGGTATGGCTCGGAGGAGGCGCAGACAATTCAGGAGTAATGATCTTCAGCTCCGATGGTTGGGTCTGAGCCGACAGCAATTTAGCTAGGCCTGGTGCCTTTAAGAGTTACTGAACCAGCCAGTCCATATCCAGATCGGACAAGCTGACAGAAGACCTGAATAGATGGAGCTGATTGGAGCAGTAGAGAGGGAGGTTTTTCGGCAACTGGTTCCAGAGCAGTGTCCCGGGTCTGAAAAGAACAGACTGTTGGAGCCGGTCACAACACTTTCCGACTTTTTTCATTTCTTTGTCCTGGATTCTGAGGAAGATTTGGATGATTTACTGGCCCCATCCTGGTCAGACAATGCCTCTAAGAAAGGGTGTTTGATAATACCCCTATCAATTAACTTCCTCTTCCTTTCTGCAAGCACTCTAGTAGAAAAGGAGTGGCAGATACTACATGACTCCTGCAGGTGCACCTCACCCAAACAGTACACACACTGCACATGGGCATCTGTAACGGACATCTTTTACTCCGCAGTCTGGGCAATTTTTAAACCTAGACTTTGGATGCTTTTCCATTTCTTCAGACATAGCACTAACTACTATTCACAGATCAAAAAAGAGAAAAAAAACACACTACTTAACTATATAAGATAGTTAAAGTCAGAGAGGATTATAGCAACCCAATATCAAAAAGCCCAAAAGGGCAACTCTATCCAACAAATTGTAAGTAAAGGCCAAAGGCAATCAGTAGATTTTTACTGGGAAAAGGGGGAAAAACAGAAAACAACTGCTAACTAGATAAAGTATATAGTTATAATAGTAAAAGTTATAAAACTGAAATATAAAACTTGCTGAAAGTTGAAAACTCCCAATAATAGTCTCGAGCAATGCTGGAAACCAAGAGATCCGTGCCGCGGTAAACTAGATCTGGGGTAATTCCAGCAGTGCATTGTGGGATAAGGGGATGGGTCTCAAGCTACTGGAGAACTTTGAGCTTGCTAGTTGGCTGTGTCGGAGCAGAGGATCGGCTCCGAACCCATCAGTGAAGAATGAACGGCGAGATTGAACAACTTCACATCACAGACATTTTTTGCTTTACCCTTATTGAAGGCCTCAATCACCATCTCAGAGTCAAGCACAATGGGAAGAAGAGAATGATGCTGAAAGTAAAAGTCTGCAGTCAGAAAAGAAAATTTCTCAAATCCAAATCACTACAGGAAATTATACTGCCAAGTTCTAACTAATCTATCCAGAGTTATGCCAGTCACAACACTGACTGGGACAGAAGACACAAGAAGAATGGAAAAAAAAAAAAAAAAAACTCCTCCTGCTCAACCACTTTGGCTGGTCAGTACTCTGACCTAGGGACAAATTTATCACTCTTGTTAGAATTATCAGGCATATGTTTCTTCTTGTTGTCTTTGCCTTTTTCCTCATATTTTTCCCTATGCTTGCAACAGACATCTCTGACCAAGACCAATTTGGCCTGCACAGTTTGTACAGTAGACTGCAAAATGATGTTCAAGGTTAATGCTCCATTAGGAGTAACCAAAAACTCTTCTTTCATCCCAAACAGTTTTAATTTATTCTTTCTTTCTTCCTCTATAACAGATGCGAGGGTAAAGAATGCACAAATAACACATGAAACTAAAAATGCTTTTCCTCTAAACAGACACATCTATTTATTCAAATGAGGAATGTTACACCCACATTTAGACTTTGTAAAGACTGTCAATTTTTGCACTGAGCGCATATATACATGCATGCAACAGGTACAGGTACATGTACACACACACACTTTTAGCCTTTTCTGTATACCACTTGTTTACAAGGGTAAGTTTCTGCTGTAATGAATGGGTATCTGAGGGAGACATGACAATCTTGATCAGTTTGCAGTTATCTGCAAAGTTAACCAAAGGTCCAGAGTCCCAGTCTGGGAATCAGAGAAGAGGATGCTACAAAAGACAGGTCCCAGTACTGATCCCCGAGACATACCCATATTTACCTTCTCTCCTGTTGTCTTAACTACATGGGTTCTAACTTTCAGGTAAGTTGGCTATCCACCTCATCATGTATGAATCTTTTAAAACATCTAGCCAATTTAAACCAGCATGGGGTATAAAGCCAAATGTTTTCAACAGATCCAAATAAGCAGTTTATTTTTACTTACTTACTTTACATTTGTTTACCAAGAAAGTCCGACTGGACACAGGTCCTTTTTCAGCGGAGGCCCGGGAAGAAAAACTCCAGATACAAGGATATTGTTAGCATATATTAGTATTCATAAAGTACCAGTTACAGACATTTTAGAAGTTTAACAAACATAAAGGATACCATTTTGATGGCAGAAAGTACAAAAAGTTGAAGACATACATTTCATTTCATGGAAAAAAAAAGTCCCATTATAGATCATAATGCTACAGTTGCAGTTGAAATGATCGAAAGGGTTATACACCTACAGATGTAGTTGCTACAAATGCAACTGAAATGATAAAAGGGTTGTAATCTTAACAGATGAAGTTACTACTTGCTGTTATATAGGATAAAAAGGGTAGCAGATTTTTTGGTAAATCAGGTGGGCCTAACCAGGGGAGTAACAAGAGCAAAGCCAGGTGCCCACTACGTGAGATTTAAGGAGCTTTTTGAATTATGAGACAGAGGTGGTAGAAGTTATTGGGGTTGGCAGTTTATTCCATATTTTAGGAACAGAGTTACAGAAAAGAGATTTCCCAATTGCGTTACTGGCTTTGGTGGTATCTAGAAGGTGTTGGTTACTTGAGAGAAGAGATCGAGCTGTGGTGTATGGTTGAATGAGTTTTTGGAGAGAAGGGATATTATCGGGTTGGTGGAGAACCTTGTGGGCAAAAGTTAGTTGACTGAAGTGTAGAAGCTGTTGGTATTTGAGCCATTTAAGCTGTTTTAGTGATATACAGTCATGTGATCTATGTACAGTTCCAATGGCAAATCTTGCAATTTTTTTTATTGTAGGTTCCACTTGGTTTAGGTCCGTTTTGCAGAGACTGGTTAATACTGGGGAGGCATAGAGGAGGGTTGATAGGAGGTGTGTGTGGGCTATGATAGCTTTTGTGTTGTTTGTAAGAAATTGTTTATTTCTATACAGGACACCTATTTTCTTGTGAACTTTTTTGATGGTTTGGGATACGTGAATATCAAATTTTAAGTTGTCAATTTCGACTCAAACAGTTTAGTGTGAGTGCCTGGGGTGACCATAGTTTTGTTCCTGGAAAAGATTTTAAAGGACTGGGAAGATGAGAATTTAGCTGGATTCAAAAGAAGGAACCTAGTTTTGTTGGGAATTACAATCAGCTGGGAGTTAGTAAGCCAGGTTTCTACTGCCAGAAAGGAATCTTGGGTTTTGGTGTGGAGATCTTTCAGTGTGGGAGCAGCACATATTAGGGTGGAGTTATCAGCGTATTATACTACAGAGGCTTATGGTGCAGAGGTCCTGCGGTGGTTAGTGAAAAGACAATAGTAGTGGTCCAAGGACTGAACCATGTGGAACCCCTAAGGAGACTGGAAGAAGAGGGGAGAGCTGGTTTTGCCAATGGATGCCTTGCAATCATCTTGTTAGGTAGCTTTCAAACCATGTGATAGTGGAACTGCTGAAGTTTAGAGTGGAGAGAATACTGATGAGTTTATTGTGACCGATCATGTCAAAGGCCTTGTATAAGTCTAAAAATATGGCTGATACAAATTTGCTGTTGTTTCTGTGATGGTTAACTGTGTTAGTAAAGGATAGTAGTGCTGTGGTGGTACCGTGAAAGGGACGGAAGCAGGGTTAGGTGTTTGATAGTAGTTTGTGTGTGAGAAGGTAGTCCATTATTGGGTGTGCACGATTCTTTCTAGTATTTTGAATAAGGGAGATAGAATGGCAATTGGGCAATAATTAGTGAGTTCAGTGGAATTCCCTCCCTTGTGTAGTGGTAGAATGTGGAAGATTTTCCATACTATGGGTTCTTGGTGTTCAGATATTGAACGGTTTATGAGTATGGCTACTGGGTAGGGGTTATTGCTTCAGCTGCACTTTGTATAAATTCTGCTGGAAGGCTCTCAGAGGCTAGGGTTGTTGGTTTTAAGTTTTTGAAGTTGTTTTATTATATTTAAAACAGATACTGGGTGTAAGTTGAACTGGGAGGTGGAGTCTTGGGAGTTGGTGCTGTTTTGTGGAGCAAGAGAGGGAAGGGTTACTGACAAAGCCTTGAGAGTTTGCTAGGGATTGGACAGTTTCTGTGAAGAATTTATTAAATTGGGTTGCAATATTATCAGAATTGTTGGTTGTTGTTGGGGGTAAGGGTGGTGGATTTTCCTGGTTGAAGTATGATATTAACTGCTGCTCAGAATTTGTGGGGGGATTTTTTTTAATATTTATTTTGGATGTTTTGGTTAATCGCTGATTTTGTCTAATTGTATTAGTTTGGTTAATCTAATTGTTCATTTGGCACTCTGTTACATCTATAATGGGTTATAAAGAATACAGGATACAACAAAGAAGGAACTATAGCAAATATTTTAATGATAAAGTTTGTATAATTTTTGGATTTGTAAAGAATGAAAAATTCAGAGAAAACAAAATCACTGACTACCAAAATAAAATTTTATCTTGGAAAATTATCTCCTTGGAAAATAATGGAAACGTTTTGTATAAAAAATTTTAAGATATAGCAACGTGTCAAGATTTTTTGTATGGTAGTTTTTAGATATTCTTCCTGTAAAGAAAAACCTGGCATACAGGATATTGTCTAAAGGACTGGTATGCTTGTAAAAAAAGGAAATATCACAGTATGCATTTTTGTGTTGTGTTTGAACTCAAAGTGTGAAATGAAATATTTTAAAAGACTTTTTTTGTATGCAATAAAGAGTTGACTAATATGACTTTACATGGTTATTATGTGGGAAAAAGTAATGAAGTGCCAAAACTGACACTAACATGACTTAAATTTTGTAGGTAAGGGACAGCTGAAGAAATTCTGCTTAATAAAAATGGGTATTGGCTGACATTATAAACAAAAAAATCAGAATGTGGATATGACAGCAAAAGGGGGAGTCAAAAGAGTGAGATTTTGATTATCACGATTTAAAATTTAAGATTATGTTGAAGGAAAAATTAGATAAATATATGAATATAAACAAGCACAAGTGGTTCTGATAAAGTTGCAAAAATATAAATATGTGTATGTCAATAAAGAACTCCTACTCTTTTCAATAAGTGATGCAGGATGTTTTACATGCATGTGAGACACTACCACTAAAGCAGATGGAACTTCAGTTTAATGTCTCCTCTGAAAGACTGCACATAGGAATGCAGCAACCCCTCCCTCCATGCTGCCCTGTAGTATCAGTAATGGAAAAATAATCCAGTCACCTGAAGTGGGAATACAACCTGTAGCCTTCTGATCTTCAAAGAGCAAAGGTGAGTGCATGACCTGTTAAGCTACTGACACTACCTCCAATGAAGTATGCTGAACCTTCATAATTCCTGACCGGCCAGCATTGTGGAAGAGATGTGGTTTTAATACAGATATTCAAGATGTGTGCCAGAATTACAGCTGTGTACTTCTTATGTGTACCTTCGTCTCACTGACATTTTAGTGGATTCAGAGTGAACTCCCTCACAGAACTATGATGATATCAGGCAGATGGACAAACAGAGCGCTTCAAAGAAGAAAAGCTTCTGACCAAGCAAAATGTATTCTGTGCTTGTTGCTATCAAGTCTGATTCTCTGAGAACTACAGGACCTTATGGTGCCAGGGACTTGGAATAGCATGACCATCCATAGCCAGATCAGGTTTTGAATCAAAGCAGTGAAACATGGGAGGTACGGACATGTTTCTTGCAGAGGCTTGCTATATTAATTAATTTTTATTTCATATAAAATGTAGAAAAACAGCCACAAACCACATTTCCTTGTTTTGTCTTACATTTAATGCAATAGTTTAATAGGGGTATGTATATTTTCTTTCTTT
Source organism: Protopterus annectens (assembly GCF_019279795.1). Lineage (NCBI taxonomy): Eukaryota > Metazoa > Chordata > Ceratodontiformes > Protopteridae > Protopterus > Protopterus annectens. The sequence goes on along the minus strand of NC_056744.1, from coordinate 1,430,432,332 downwards.
TCCGAAGCTGTGGAATTAAAACACAAGTCAAAAGATCCAAAGATTTTAGCATTGCACTTTAATTTACCTTAACTGAGTAAGTAGGCAGCTTGTGTTTGGATCAAAACACTTTCTTTACATAACTGAAATGCCAAAGCCATTGTTTTTTTGACAAGTAATGTAATTTCCAAATTTCAAAGTCCTTAGCTCACAAATTGCTTGCTTTTCACTATACCTACAATGTATCTTAGTTTTGTATAACTGCATGCATTTTCTGGTTCACTTATTCAGTGTTTGGCATTTTATATTTTAAGTACTATTATGTTTAATACTGCTACCACATTAACATGACTTCTTAACAGAAAGTGACAGTAATCGTAATTTCAATTCAAGCAAAAAGCTGCAGCATGCAAAATGTAGCAATTAGCAGGGTACTTGCATTTTAAAAATATTAGTATGCAACAGAATGGGAAAAAAAAGGATGAAATGAACGGCGGACCTTCAAATAATAGGAATGTCTAATTAATTCATTTCATTTGTGTAACTGCTTGAGCAAATTTAATAAAACACATTTCTAATGTTTATACACTTAAGTGATGGAAAATATGGCTCTAGAAAGAGTAGCTTTATTGCATTAGTTTTCCCTTATACAAAAGCAAAAACATGTATTGCTCTCTAATTTTCCAAGTCTCAGGAAACCAGCATGAGCCTTTGCTTCCAAAATATTAAAATCTTGCCCAGGTTAAGTGCCCCCCCATCATAACATAGCAACTTTAGGCATAAAGAATGGGTTAGTACAGAGGTGAACTCTGTTTTATGAAAATCCAGGTATGAGGTATCAACTAATTGTGTCTGAAGTTAAGAAATATTTATGGATGAGGTAATGACGACTAAAAAAAAAAAAGGAGTATTCTAAAGAAGGAATTTTGTCGCCACATTTGCTGCAATTTTGAATGGGGGCACAGTTAGATTTTCTATTACAGAGTAAAGACCACAAAATAGAAGTGGATCCTTTAACAGTGGTACCACCCTTAATCAAGGCTTTACATACATTTAAAGAAGCAAAAGAGAAAGAATCTATTTTCTTGCTGGAAATCAGACAAGGCTGCTCAGGAAGACTTGTAAAAGACTGAAAAAGGCTGACCAAGTCCAGAACTGAAAATCTGGGCCCTATTCTTCTTTTTTGACAAAAAAACATCTGTTTCACTTTAGAAGAAAAGGAAAGGCTGTTAGCCACTAATGAAAGTGGAGAAGCCATGTAGAGATTTGAAGATGATGAATGCCTGGGTGTGGTTTGCCTAAGAGGTGAGAAGGAGCATCCTGAAAGAGCACAATGGAAGTGACTGCTCAAACAGGTGAAGCAACAGTAGGGAAAATCATACTTATTGAGGTCAGTACAGAGCTATGAGAATGGTGTTTGAGTTGTGCAGTCTGGTTTTCTATATAAAACTCACTATCAAAGGAAAAGAGGCATAAAGGCATACAGGGGGCCATTTCTGGATAAGAGTGCCCCTGACATACCTTCTAATGAAGTGATTAAGGAGAAGAAAAACATAGTGCATTGGTTAGGGACGCACCAAAGATGTGATGTTCTACTTGTAAGGCATTAGCACACAATGACTGCACCTGACCACAACAAAACAGGCTTCTGAGATGTGGATGGCTATTTGAATGTAGTCTGATAAAGACCACTTCCAAGCTTTACTGCTACTTTATAGAAGGGATATGAATGGATTCTCCCTACTTGCTGATTCACTGTACTATTACCACACTGTCAGAGTGGATGACTATCACAACCCAAGGAAGGGAGGCCTGAAAAGCTCCAATGGTCATAGGACTACGCTTCTCTGCAATCTACTGATGTCTAGGCCTGCTTTTATATGAGTCCAGACACCATGGACAGTTTGTCCATTACAATGCCCCACCCAGAAGGCAGATGCATCCATGATGACTGTACTAAGGGACTGAGTTATCTGGAAGGACTTCTCTCTGTCAGATTAGACTGGTGCAACATCACAGGTATTTTGCATGGAAGGGATCTAATAATGGAGGCCACTAAAAAACTGCAGTTCACTGCAGTACCCACAAGTAGCACCTTGCAAATGGCACCATGGGAACAACAGATGCCATTAGAAGATCCAGCATCCTGTGGTAAATAATGGCAGAAATTCTGAAGAATCCCACGGGCAAAACCTTTGTGTTGGAGAAACTTAATCCTTTCTAAAGGAAACTGTACCTTGCACTGTAAGGTGCCTAGGCTACAACCAATAAAAGTGAGTAGTTAAGATGCATTTAATTGGGATCTCACATTGCTGACTACTATTTCTAGAGACTGGAACAGTTTTAGTACACGCATCCATGTAAAAAAACAGGTTTTAAAGAGATAAAGCAGCTAGAAGCCAGATGTCCAAGTAGGGAAAATTTTTCTCTCCCTGCAGCCTTTGGTTACTTGCCACTACAGACATACATTTGACGAACACCCTAGGGGAGGAAGAGAGACCAAATAGAAGTGTCTTGAACGGATACAGACCGATTCCAAATTTACTGGTGATCCTGACACAGAGCAAGGCATCACAGGGGAGTAAAGATCCACCCAAACTCCTCTGGATAAACAAGGAAGGACTGACTGCACAAGGTTCTTTTGGGATCAACATGTTTAGGGCATTTACATTTAGAATGGACCCGATGTTCCTGATATTTTTTGCAATAAAAAGAATATGGAATAATATCAAGACATGTTCTGGTCTTGCAGTCTTTTGGATGGCTTTTTCTGTAAAAGGCTGAGTGCTTTCATTTCTCTCTATACAGGTTTGACAGATATATGTATGAAAGTAATGACTGTGGAAGTGTCTAAGGGAAGAAATTAAATATTGTATCCTTTGAGTATGACCGCCAAAATGCACCTGTCCTTGGTAAAAGCTTGCCAAACAGGAAAGTAGGGGGACCTTGAGCTCCAGATTGCTTCCAGAGTGGGAAGTCAACAGAAACGGCCTCAGAATTGTTATTGTTCACCCACGGCAGTCAATGGCCTCTTAGAAACTGCCAAGGCCCCTTCCCTCTAGGACTGGAATCCCCGTTTAAATTGCCCTTGGTTTCTCATAGACTGTTGATTTTTGTTCTGCTGTGCTGCATGCTAGAAAGTACAGCTAGGTAAGAACTTACCATAACAGTAGATGTCCTACTGATCAGTGCTGCAGTATTCCAAACACATGGGTTATCTTCACTGATGTCCAGCTAGGGTACCAAACCTTAATCTTCCATGGATCTTACTTCTGATGTAATAACCTCAGTTTGCAAGTGTACTGGTATATAGACAGATTTATGACAATATATCCTTGAACCACCTCCAAGCCAGCAGCCTCAAGACCACCCCTCCCCCCACTAAGAAAGTTTCTGGTCAGCTAGGAGGGACAAAGCAGGACATGGTAGAAGCCCCTCTCAGATAGGGCAGAAAGACAGAGACAAAGAGGTGCTATCCCTAACAGAGTGGAAGAATCGTTGAAAGGAATACTGCAACAGTGATCAACAGGACATATACTTTTACCACAACTGTACTGTGTCCTGATTGAGATCACTGTTGCAGTATTCCAAACAGATGGGTGATTCTCAAAGATGAAGGGAGGTCCAGCAATGGAGACATGAACTATCCAAGAGGCCTCAGAGGGCTGACCTAGCAAAGGGAACTTTGAATCTTGAAAAAGCATCAATTCTGTACAGTTTAGTGAAGGTTTGTACCACAGACCAGATAGCCACTTCCAGGAAAGTTCTAGAATTGACCCCTTTGTAGAAGACCCCTGAAGGTGACACTGCCCTGGTAAAGTAGGCTTGAGGGCAGGAGGGTAAAGATTTACCATGGTGAGAATAACAAAAGGAGATACATTTTGAGATCCAGCTTGCAATGGCTTCTTTTGATACTGGTTGGCCCAGTTTGCAGTCCATGAATGAAACAAACATGGTCTGATATATGAATAGATTTTATCTTGTCCAAATAAAAGCTCATATGTCTGTGTACATCTAAGAAATGCAGGAGTCCTTCTTTCCTGTTTTGTGGGTTGGGAAAGAAAGTAGGGAAGGTTTATGGTGTGGTTGAGGAACATCTCTTTCACTACTTTAGACAAGAAAGAGGGGTTAAGCATCAAGATTATTCTGCCCTTGTGAAAAATAAGAAAGGGTGAAATGGCCAAGCATGCATGCAGCTTTGAGATTTTCCTAGCAGAAGTGACAGTCAGTAACAAGACAGTTTTCCAGGTAAAGAATGTAAGATTTAATGAAGTGGCTGGTTCAAAAGGAAGCAGAGTAAGCATTTCCAATACAAAGCTGAGGTCCCAAGCAAAGGGCACAGGCTTCCTTTGGGATCTTGGATGTAGTGCCCCTTTTAGGAATTGTTTCACCTCCAGCTTAGCCACAACAGGTACACTCAGAGTAAGAAAGGCAGAGATGGCTGACAGGTGGGCCTTGATGGAGGAGTACATGAGACGTGCATTCATGAGTTTTCACAAATACTTCAGGATGGAAGGCACCTCTGTTTTTGTGGGCTCCTGATTACTGCTATGATACCAGAAAGAGAATCTCTTCCATTTGGATTTGTCTAAGTAGGATTTTCAACTAGTGGGTCTCCTTACCTCCTGGAAGACCTGAAGTTCATCTGCTGTAACTGGTGCCTAAAAGGTATCAAAACCCTATAAAGCATAGGATTAGATTTAAAGATAACAGATTTGGATGAAGTAGTAAACCCTGATGCTGTATGATAAGATCCTTCTTTTGTAGTAATTTGTGCTGGTTGCCCTGGATAGATGGAAGAAAAGGGTGAATCAATGTTGCCTTGGCCAAAAGGGTGTCACCAATAAGAGTCTTGGTCTCTCTTTTTTGGACTTTTATTAATAAATTTCGAATTGAGGGAAGGCATACAGATACTTTCCTGCCCACTGGAAGGAAAATGCATCTGTCCTAGATGAGGGACAAGGGGTCTTGGTGCAAAAGAGGGGGAGTTGTTTTTTGCTCTCTGAGGCATCCCCCACCTATGAAGGATGTCCAGGAAGACTTGTCTGCTTAGGGTCTATTTATGAGGGTCCTCAATGGACCTGCTTAATGCGGCCACTAGAACACTATCCTGTGACTGGATGTATGTGGCGAGTGGCGATGTGCTCTTCTGGGTGACTAGATCCAAGCACTCTGTGCTAATCAGCACAGTTTGTATGTCTGGTGCCTCCCTACTTTTTTTGTACCATATGACTGCTGTCTGTGAATACTTGCAGAAGGCCTGGTTTTCAGATGTGTGAGAAAACCTGAAGTGCTAAGATGACGGTCCTCATCTCTTTCAGGTTTGATGTGCTCCTCTGTGAGTTTGGGTTGCCACCTACCCTGAACTCTGTGGGAACCTGTCCAGGCCACCCAGGCCTCATCCAAGGCATCTCATAGGTTCATAGATTAGGTTCATAGGTGGTTACTAGGCTATTTACCCGAAGGTCTTTATAAGCCTGCCTACATGTACCCAATACAATACTAGAGAAACCCAATATAAAGGATATTGTCTACACATGAGATCTTAGTTAGCGATGACTGCCCATATCTAGGAGGTTCACAGGTGAAATGCCCAGCAGGAGTTTATGGTTTTACATTCAGGGTACACTTAAACAGGGTCATAGAGGGGCTCTGTTTGATGTGAATTGGTAGCCTACTCCAGAGGAGTGGCAACCTCTGAGAGACATATCTGTCTCTCCAGTAGGTTCTATTTATGTTACAAGCCAAGTTAAGGTCCCTGGAGTGGGTGACCCTTGTCCCATTTGACTTAGGGTCAAAAATGAAGAGACCCTAGAAAGGGGAATAAATGAATGTAACCTCAGTGTTTCTGTTGAAATGTGTAACCCTCAATTACATGTACACTAATGGAAATTTAATGTCAGATAATGTAACTCTTAGCTGAAACCTTTTGCGGTAATATATGCTATACTCATCAAAGCTGAAAAAAGGATGAAACAGTAGCCATTTGGAAAACTATTTTATCTTTAACTGGGTCTTAATGCAGCTACCTCAGCCACTGGTGCATTTCAACCACTGGAACTCCACTACATAAAGTAGGTAGTTTAACACCCTTACAGAATAGTGGAAGATACGTAAACCCACTTCTCTAGTCAGTCTGTTTCCTTGGACGTCTTACCAGTGGGATGGTCCCCAAGGCTCTGGAAGATGGAAACTTTTTTTGAGAACAGCTGCTGCATTTTACATTTCTGGCTTGACTGTCTCAAAACAATCAAGTCTCTGGGTGACCAGTGGCTCCAATCTGATGTTCTAAGCACAGTTTTCTGATACCACATTGGTGGACATCTTGAGTATGTTTGACCAATGAAGGGACCACCTATGAGGACTGATGAGTGGACCAAAAAGCCTTCTGCAAATTCCCTTGAGTGAGCCATCCCCCTTTCTGCCATATCATTACCAGAATTTCCCTAAACATGGAGTCTTCAGGTGGTATGCTATGGAATCTACATTCTCCTTGTTGCGGATATTCAGGGTGGGAGAGTTCATAAGGGAATTAATGTTTCCTCTTGTACATCACTTTTCTTGGCATATTTGGAGGAATATAAGTGTTTAAAGGCTGGAACCACAGAAGAATGAAGTAGACCTAGAAATAAACATTTTATATGCAGTGTTAGCCAAACTGGTGACACTTGGAGACTTACACAAATGACCAAGAACTCTGAAATTAGTCATTGTTTTTAATAATTTTCTGAACACCTGCATCAGTTTTCCCAGAAACAGACTCACAGATTTGTGAGAGAGAGGCATAGGTGAGACTCAAACTTTGTGGCACTTTGGTTTCCTGGGAAGCTTATTAGTGGAAGAAGCCAACACAGACCGCCCCTGTTTATCTAAAGCCAACAAAGTTGTAAATTATTTTTTTCTATTTCTTAATGTATTGGCAGTAAAATCATGACAATTGGAACACGCGAGTATGTCCTGCTTCTCTTCCAAACAATATCTCTTATCTCTGCGAGTATATATTTTAAATTAATGATCTATTGTTAAATTAGAGAGATAAAATCAAGGAGATAGAAAGCAAGTGAAAAAATACTACCTAACAATCTGAGAAACATAGCAAACTTTTCTTTTTGAAAGTTTAACATGAAGGTGTCTATAAATAGAATGCCTCAATAAGGCAAAAAGAAGGAAAAAGTAGACAAAATTCCACAAAAATCTGAAAAGGCTTCTATAAGAGCAAATCAGAAGATAATCATAGATGAGTGCTACTAAAAGACAGTTACTCACAGATTTTGTATTTTACCAGGCAATCTAAATTGTGGTAGCCTGGGGGCAAATAAACACCTAAAACTAAGTGGAGCAAGAGAGATCTGGAGAGGAATGGCACCACTGTGAATTCTGGGTAAGGATAGGCAAAAGAGCTACCTGCATCTGCTTCACTCATCCAGCTATAACAAACTAATCCAGCTAACTCTCTTTTCTAACTATACTCAGTCTCTTCTCCTACTGCCTAAAAATACCTCTAAGACAAACTGCTCTCACTAACTATTAAACCCAGAAACCTCACATCGTACAAGGAACTTTTTACAAGACCTCATCACTAGCCAGGTATGGCTCTCAGTTTTACTTCTACTGTAAAAAAGTACAGTGTTTGGTGCCTGGAATTCCAGTTTTTATTCCACACACTGTTCAAACTAGTCTACTCCCTATAGTTTATGTTATGATCTTTAAATCTCTGCATTGTGATGATTTTAATTCATCTATCTGTATGCTTTACATTCTACAAGTTTCATTTTTGTTGTTCAATACTAAACTCTGTTTGCACACTACTCTTACTCCCTTGTTGTGACTGAAAGGTTCACTGTGGATCAGTCTAATATCCTCATTAACAAATGTAAATTAATAAATATGATAAACTAACAATCTAAAGTACTAAATATAAAAGTCTAAACAGCACAACAGTGCCTTTTAGGCAAAGTAATGGGTTACTTGTAAAACTGCAAGTAAACACAAAACTGGGAAGCAAGTAAACAGAGATAACAGAGATTACAAATATAAGCATGTGAAAATATGGAAGGGGTAGGGTACCCCCATTAAGGCAGTATAGGTCAAGATGATGGAAAAATGTTGTGTCTAGTTTAGGAGCCATTGCACTTTCTTTCCTCACAAACATATATTAACACTTGTACACATGGATTTTTACTTGTGTAGTTTTACAAAAAGACAAACTTGAAGTTCTCATATATGACACTAATGCTGAGGGAGCAAAGGATCACCGTCACTGTACATCCATAAGATGGGGAGGGATGAAAATGAACATAAGTGGGCAGTACTTCAGTGCATTAGGTTTCATGACAGTATAAATGAAATGTTTTAAAGCTGAAATGTTACTTTGGTAATGACTTGCTACCCTGTGGTGGTGGCTGGTGGTATGATCTCTGATGTTGTCTTACTTACCAAACAATTGGACACAGCCAAAGCTATCACTAATGAAATGTACAATTTAAATTCAAAAGCAGAAGCGGCAGTAAATAGTTCTCTAGACATCAAAATCTCAATTAAACATTAAAGCCCTCCCCCTCTTCTTTTCTAGAAGAATGACTACTGAGCAAGTTGGCACCCACAGATGAATGTGGTCAATTTTCAGCAGAATTTCATCACAAGGAAGCCCAAAGTACAGTGATGAGCAAAGGATGTTACTGGCTGTCACGGCCAGTTCTGTAATTAGGAACACAACAATGATACTAGAAATGAAACCAGACTTGCTCATGGCCAGTTACCAAAACAGCTACTTCGTCCTACGTCTCATCTATCCATGACACATGCAGTAGCAGTCTTCCTAAAAAGGTTAAAGATAGTGTACAAAAATGTTATTTTTAGTAATTCTAACAGTTGACTGGTTCAAACTATATGCATTACTCATACAAACAGCACAGAAAACTGTAACATTCTAATAAAAAAGCAGTGAAATCTGAAAAGGCAATGGAGTTATTACCAAGAATCTTACAATATAATATTTAACAAATAGTATTTTAAATCTTATATATACATATCTATGTATATATATCTATATCTATATATCTATATATATATCTATATCTATATCTATATATATATATATATATATATATATATATATATATATATATATATATCTATATATATATATATATATATATATACACACACACACACACACACACACACAATGCAGCTGTAAGATAAAACAGGCAATTAAAAAATGTGGCCTGTACTGATACATGTAGCACAAATCGTGTCCATTCTAGGGGAAGCTGTAAGACGGAATTAAATGAAGTTAACGTTTTTAGTTCTCTGTCTTGTACAATTGGTTTACTGCTTTTACTTCTCAAAGTATTTAACTACAATTCAACACCTGACTTTGTCAAGATAATTCATGACTGCAGCAAACCTGCTGAAAACATATTTCTCTTAAGCTTAGATGCTAAAACACCCAACAACATACTACAGAATTTGCACAATAAAACCGTAAATTGTTAGCTTTGTTCAAACAACATAAAGCACTGTTTTAGACAAAACTCCGGAGGATAAACAATATATGCCATTACTACTATTACATGAAATAAATTAAGCTATGCTGACCCATTAACACAGTGATACCTATGTCCATGAGCATCTCTATCAGTCTTAACTTGGCCAATTAAGGCAAGAGAGACATGATGAGGCTTTTTCCTGCTTGACCCTTCCAAGGATCTAAAAAGAAGGTTCTAGTGGCACACCCTTTTCATAAACTCTGGTGGAACCTGCAAAGCTACTGCTGGACTCAACCATATTGGGTCTGGGGCATATGTGCAGATATGATGCGAATATTCCACTGTACACCAAACCACATAAGCTTTGCAGGGACAACTAAATGTGGGTACAATAAACGCACATAGTACATGGCAGCTTAACACAGATGTCCACAAAAGCTCTTAATGAAAACTGTCTAGCAGCACTGCTCTGCAAAGGATGGAACCAAATATTAAGCTTTACGAGGTCCAAGAACTGTACTGATATAAGTAAATACCACTTGTAAAAGGTCAGAATAAGTCTTCTACAACTTTTTTTCTTCAGTAACAAGAAGTGGAGTACATGTAAATCACCCGCATATGTTTCAGTGGGAAAACATCAATATCGATAAAATACACAGACAAATAATGTGCGTGTTGCATGCAGTACAACAGTCAAGAAACTTTTTTAAATATATTTGCTGACCCCTATCCCTGCTCCCCTTCCAAACTATCCATCCTCTACTGTTCCACTCCTTTCCAATAACCCCCAGTGTACTGGGGATGCTGGAAGAGCAAGTCAAGAAACTTCTGGGATTGCAGTAGCCATTGGGGGATGTAGGAGACTTTTACATATGCTCCTAACTATCTTGTGCTACTAGTGGTTGGTCACTTCCCTCAGCCTTCAAGTACTCTTGACAGCAACAGCCAAAAATCATGGCTGTTAATGATTTCTTTACATGCTCCTAACAACCAATTTGTTCTTCAGCTGAGCATGAAGTTCATTATTGTAAGCCAGTGGGGGTGGGGTCCATGGTTTCATACACCTGTGGTGATGAACAGATGTCCTGAGCCTCTCACTGGTGAGCAAACACTCTCCAGCATCCCTAGTGCAAAAGATGCACTTCTGAATCTTCCTCAGACAGAGGTGCTATGTTGGAACCTCATCCACTCCCTCCCTCACAGAGATGGGTATCTTGGCACTGGTCACTCACATCTACCCATTTCTGGCTAGCACCTGCAACAGCTAGACTGCAGCATTTTCTGGGGCATGATTAGGGCCAAAACCTTTATGCAAGCTGCACTGTTGACTTTTGGTTATTAAAGTTTTACCTCAGATCTTTGTAAAGATTAGTTCAGGGAATATACCATACTAAATATTGATACCTGCAATGAATCTATGGTTACTAATAAGTGTGGTAAGACAGCACACCTAGCTTGCATATGCTTAATATTTAACTATGATATGCTGTTCCTATTATAGCATGTGCTTTTCCCAAAATAGCTCATTAATTAAATCAGCTGAAAATAGAATTTACAGACTTATTAATCTGGTAAACAGAAGAGATCATCATTTTAATACACTCAACAAAACTAGCTGGCTCCCTGCTTCAGCCTTTTTTTCTAAACATCCTTGCACTCAAACTACTGTATCAGAGATACTGCCCACATTCTCTGGCATAAACTGAGCTTAGAAATTTTATTTTTATTTATTTTACATTTGATTACTGACTTAGCACAACAACCCCCTTTCAGCAGAGGCCTGTAGAGAAAAACCCTATAAAACATTATTACAGAAATACATCAACACTAGTAGAGTTACTGAAATGTACAACACAACAGAGACAAAAAAATTAGAAACATACAATATAAGACAGTAAACAGAAGATAACTAATATGCCATAAAATAGCATAATGGAATCTAAAACATTGGAATAAAATGCAATTCATCACTGGTAATCATGCACTGCCCAAGTTCCTGTCATTTGAGAATACTTTTGTTAAATTAATAGTTTGAGAGCTTTCCTTGGGTTCTGCAGTTGTGCCTTGAGTACTGAATTAGAATAAGAGACTGAATGGTGAGTTTGAATAATGTTGCAGCATAATTAATTTTTAGAATGCACTTAGAAGAACTGGTTACACAGTAGGAGTACAGTGAATTGCCAGCTCTATTATTTCATTTAGATATGGATAGCAGAAAATTTTCTTCACTACTGTGATGCCCCACCACTGGCCAAGTAATCAAGGAGCCTCAATCCTCACCACTAGCACCAGTGGGGAATGTACATTGGGAGGACGTCAAGTACACATACAGTATTTCCAGATGCAGCTCTCTGCATCACATGCAATTTCCCTTAAGACCACACAGAGAGCAGTCAGTCAGAGTCTGTTTTCTCCCTCTTTCTCCAGATCCCCAATAAGAGTCCCCACTGGCGCAGCTATAGAGCTCAGCTGAGTGGTCAAACCAAGACCTCCAACACCCCCTCTATCCAACCAGTGCATTGTGTACCTGCCCAAGTAACCAACGCATACTCTTTGAGGTTTGAGATATATATATATATATATATATGCGCACACACACTTGGAAAGGTTGGCACATGTTTACTAGCTATGCCCCCTTCTGCCCAGACTATAAGGTAGTTATTAAAGTCCCTTAACAAAGGGTGTCCAACCTTACTCAGTAATGTTACTATCAATACAAATGGCAGTTTGACCAAGAGCAAGGCTATAAGGAGTGGCCTACACAGTGTCACCAAATAAATATGCAAGTACTTTCAAAACTTAAATATGTCTCACAAATATCAGCCACAGTGACAGGTTTAAATATATTTAATAATAAATAAGAAAAGATCAAGAAAATATTCAGTATATAATCACAGTAACATCAGAGTTCAAAATCAGAGAAAATATTTAAAACAACATTGCAGGACAGTCTCAAACAAAGAAAAAAAAACATCTAAATTAACATTTGCTATATTCCTGACTATATCTTGAGAATTACTACATCCTAGTTAACTTACTTATAGATTAAGCAAGGCAAATGTGGTGAGTGGGTCTTCCAGCTGATGTTGTCAGATCAAAGAAAGTACAGAATACTCAGTCTCTCTCAGAAAGTTCTTAAATTAATATCTCAAATATTACTGCTGGGATAGCTTGCAGGATGACATCACTTCTTGTCATCTGACTCTATCCCAGGTAAAACCCCCATTGATGCAGCTGGTAGCATTTAGCAACTACCTGTGAAAATACATAGACAAGGCTTTTTTTAAATCTAAGGCAGATCCCGGAAGTCATAAAACAATAAAACACTTCCAAGACAATACTGTGAACCTCTAGTCCTAGACTTTGTTTTTATTTATTTTATTTTACATTTGTTGACCGGGCTAGTCTAGCTGGATATATGTCCATTTTCAGTAGAGGCCCGGGGAGAAAAGCTCCACACAGTTTCAACAATGTTAACATAAACAACATAATACAAAAAAAACATATTTATACATTTTTACTATTACTAAACAGAGTTCTCTTATTATGAGTACATAATAAGTAATGTATAATTAAATAGGCTAGAATAGTTAATAAGACGGTACATTTATGTGTTGTTAAAAAAAAAAAAGTAGTCAGGAAAAGAAGTTAGTAAAAGTGTGATATATATAAAGGAAAAAAAGATAAAAAAATATAGGGGTGGGTTGTTAGGTGTAGTAATGTGATATGAGTGTAGTTTAAAAATGTAGTGTAGTATGGAGTGTGTGGAGAGGAAGAGTAGTAAGTAAATAGAAAAAAAAAAAAAAAAAAAAAAATAAAATAAAGAATATAAGGTAAAAAGTAGGTTCAGAGATGAGAAATTTTAGATGAATAAGTCAATGAAAGTGGTAGTTTAGGTGGGTTTTTTTAGAACATTTTGGTTTTAGGTGAGTTTGTTTTTATTTTTAAATTTATTTTTAAATTAAATTTTTTTATTGGAGTTTGAAGTTCATTTTTCCATGGTTTAATGGAATTTTCAAGAAAATGATTTGTTTGCTCTGTTGATTGATTTGTTGATGTTTTGTTTGTTGATGTTTGTTTTAGATTTGATAATTGGTTATTTTAGGTAATTTGAGGGGATTTGTGGATAAGATTTGTTATAAGAGGTGTTAGGAGAGGATTGTGGATCAGATGATTGATTATATTAATTTTGTATGGCTGAAGAAGTTCAAGATATTCCAAGTGAAAGAGTTGTCAGAAGTGCAAAGTTGTATCTTCTGAAATGATTATTAAATGCTCTGTGGGTATTTTATTTTTTGCTATGTTATTATACATATTTTTGATATTTATGAAGCATAAAGAGTGGCATGGTGAAGGAGGTGGTTGGAGTAAAATGGTGATTGGTAATATGAAGAGTGGATTTGAGGAATTATTTTTTCATTTTCAAGTGAGAGTTGATTTTTTAGTTTTTTATTTTTTTATTTGTTATTTGCCTCTTTGTTTTGATTGTTAGATCTTGGGTTATTAGTGAATTTATTAGTAGTGGTATAGAGAGGTGATGGTGTGAGATAGGTATGGGTTTGAGAAGAGGGAGATTTGTGGTTTGGAAGAGGTGAGAAGGTAAGAGTTTTTAAACCATAGTTTGTAGGAGTTAAATGTGTTTTGAGATAGGCAGTGAGGATAGAGATAAGAGTGATGATAGGATAGAGTGTGTAAATGATATGCAGATGATGATGTGGCAATTTGGATTGCTGTGTAGGGTATTGGATATTGATGTGAGAAATTGATAATATGTGAATGGTGAGAAATATTGGTGTATGTTGAAGAGGAACTCAGAGAGAGTGTTTTTTTGAGTAGTATGGATGTTTGTGGAGTAGATGTTAGGAGTTATGAACCAAGTAAGATGGTAAGATTTAGATGATTTATCTAGAATTATTAATGAGATAGTTGGATTTAGATGTGTCGAAGAGCATGATAGAGAACCATGAATGAATGTTTGTCTAGAAATGGTTACGGAGACAGTGTTGAGTTATGTAGTTCAATAAAAAAGAGGCATGGAGAGCCAGTGCTATGGGAGGTTATGGGCCATGTTGCAGGTTAAGGAGAGGGTTGTTATGTAGGTGGGAGGTGAGAAGCCATGTTGGGTCTTTCCATTGTGAGTTGGATGGAGAAGGTGGTCTATCAATTGCCTATGGAATAATGTTTCCATGATCTCGATAGTAGAGATAGTAGGGCTATGGGACTTAGTAGGGAGGGAGAGATGGGTATGTCTTTTCAGTGGGGAATAATGTAGAGAGGAGGATGGAGTTTTTTGACTTAGTGGTTTTAATGTATATATTATTCTGGAGTATGGAGAGTTAGTCAGTAGAAGGGGGGAGTGGCTGGAGGATATTTGGTTGGGAAGAGATGAGATGGAGAGAGGGTACATGGTTTCAGTTTTTGATGTATAAATGGTTTTTGATAGTTGGGAGAAAAGAGGATGTTGTGCTGGAGAGAGAGAGATGTTTGAGAGGTGTTTCTTGTGTGTTAGAGTTGAGTTTGAAGCGGGTTGATGAATGTTATTATTGAAAGAAAGTATTGATTGTGGTTTGTTGGTTGGGTAATTTGTGACCATTGTATTTGGGTTTGTTTTGTGTTTATTGTGTTTTTTTTTGTTATTTTTGTTTTTGTCAGTTATTTTTTGTTTTTTACTTTTTTTTTCAGTTGTTTTATATTTTGGATGTCATTTTTTTTTTTAGTTTTTTTTTATTTTTGCAGGATTTTTTCAGTTGTTTTTTTTTTTGTTGGATGTTTATGGTTTTTTCTAGATTTTTTTGTTTTCCTTAAAAATGAATGTTGGATTTTTGTTTTTGTTTCTAATGTAAGGTTTGTAGGAGCATTATAATTGAAGTAATAGGTTAATAGATTAAGGGTAATTTTGGTAGCTAGGTATGTTACAAGGTGTTTTATTGGGGAATAATTCTGAGTTTTCAGTTTTCTAGGTTCTAATTGTTTTTAATATTTTTCTGGTTCTAATGTAATAAGGTCTTTAGTTGGTAAGAGGTTGTTAATTTTTTGGTCAGGTTGGTAGGGGGTTAGGTGGAAATATTGGTCTTTAGTCGGATGATGTAGGTTGAGAGTGGTAGGTTATTGTGTCTGTTACTGCACTGAAACTGAATGATAAAATCCTTTTATTACGTGCCCATAAAGTAATTAAATTTCAGCTATTTTTTCTGAAGTTAGCTTCTGGTCTGGTGTTCCCATTTCAATTGTTAAAATATACACATCTAAACAGTTACAATAGTGTAGGTACATTTCTGTTCTAATCCAGTAGGGTAAACTGTGGGTACATATTTAAGCTCAGTACTTTGTAAAATACCATAACATACAGTTCTAGCACAGTTGTAACACAAACATTTTATATGAATCATGTTGATATTCACAAATGACGTATAATTATTTACAAAATTACAGACAGCTGGGCTGGCAGTATTTCCATTCGTGACACATCTCCCCCCTTGAAGACTCAAGCTAGTTTTTTCAAGTGACCCTTGAAAAACATTGCTTGAGAGGGCTAAGCATATCTGGGAATACCTTACACTATTCCCTGTCTTGAGATTCCAGCTGCCTTGGCATTTCTAATCCTAGTACAATGCTGCACTGTGCTATTGTATGCCTGCAACTCTAGGCCCCACCACAGTAATGTGGATTTTGCTGGCTGGCTCCCTGTAGCCATAGATCCCACTCAGACTCCTCTTGCCTCTTACTGCAGAGACTTAGCAACAGGGCCTCCCTATCATGGTAAGGTTTCATGGCATTAACACGGTACAATTTGTGCCTCTGCCTCCTGCTTAGCAGTTCTACTATGTAGTTAACAGCACTGACTTTCCTTACCACTTTGAAGGGTCACTTCCAAGCTGCTTGCAGCTTGTTGTGTCTGATAGGAATGAGAAACCATTACCTGCTGCCCCACAGCATACTCTCCAGCTCAAATATTCCTGTCATACCAGACCTTTTCCTGCCAAGTACTCCTAAGCCAAACCTATGAGTTCCCTGAGCCTTGTCCTGAGGTTTAGGACATATGCCACAACAGACTCCTGGTGAGATTCACACTCACCCTCCCACTCATCATGAATCATCTCTAGAAGTCCCCTCACCCTATGCCCATACAACAACTCAAATAGTGAAAAACTTGTGCATTCCTGGGGCACATCTCTGTAAGCAAACAGATGGGGCAAATATTTATCCTACTTCCTCTTAAACTGGTCTGCAAATGCCCACAGCATGGTGTTTAGTGTAGAGTTTAACCTCTTAATCAGACCATTAGTCTGGGGGTAGTACGGGGTGGTCTTTAAGTGCTTCTCCCCACAGTGTTTCCACAGACAAGACAGCAGGTCTGACATGAAATTGGCACCTCTGTCTGTCAGTACTTCTTTTGGGAAACCTATCTTGCTGAAAATCTAACAAAGCATTTGCCACATTTTCTGCCTCAATGGAGGACAGAGCTGCTGCCTCTGGGTATCTGGTAGCATAATCTACTACCACTAGGATATACTTTTTCCCTGTGGAACTTGGGGTACTCAAAGACCTCACAATATCCATAGCTACCCTCTGAAATGGCTCCTCTATCACAGGCAAAGCCATCAAAGGAGCCTTAACCTTGTCTCCTGCCTTGCCTACCTTTTGGCAATGCTGACATGTCCTGCAGTACCCTGTTACATCTCTGGAAATCCCAGGCCAAGAAAATGTTGCATAATACGTCTCTTGATATGCTTTATGCCCATATGACCTGCAAAGGGAATATCATGGGCTATGGCTAGAAGTACCACACAGTAGGCTGGCTCTGGGACCTACCAACTCCTGTATTCTCTCACCCTCTAGCGCTCCCCCAGGGGTCCACTATCTATATGTAACCATTTGTCCCAGTATACAGATTCCAGTAGCCAAAAAGTGTGTGTCAAACGTGGAGAACACCAGAACCAAAAGCACAAAATCCACATTTGCCCAAAAATAAGTAAGGAAAAGGATCTGGATTTATTAATCACACTGAGATAAACAGCCACAAGTTAAGTGAGTTCTGAAGAAGTCCAGAAGAGGACAAAAGCACTTAACTTGTGGATTTTTATCTCAGTGTGATTAATAAATCTGGATCCGTTTCCTAACTTGGCTTTTGGGCTAATGTGGATTTTTGTGTTTTTGGTTCTAGTATACAGATACCTCTTCCCTTGAGAATCAGGAGCCTCACTAGCTACCTCCCTTAGACCTTGTAATGTAGGGTCTGAGAGCTGAGCCTGTCTCAACTCTCTCTCTGTAACCCTTCCCAGCTCCCTTCCACAGAAAGTCTGGTATACTCTGACAGTGGTACCTCACTGTCAGGCTGGGGTACTACTAATATTCACACTCACCTCTGCCCTTGCAGTCACTCTATCCAAGGGAACATCCGTACCCACAAACAGCTGTGGCTCACCTTCAGTCTCACTGTTACAGGGTAGCTTCCTCTCTGAACTAACCACCACACCGGTCCTGGCTTCAAGTCTGCAGTCTGTCTGGGTCTCCCTAGGCTGGTCTCCAAGCCTGACTGCATGTAACTGCATGCACACAAGGTACTGTATTATCAAAATAATTCCCTATCAGGACATCTGCAGGGATATCCTCAAACACATGTACTTGCTTGCTTCCTTTTCCTCCCTCCCAGTCAAGGTGAACCCTGGCCAAAGGTATTTGAAACAGAGTCTCTCCTAAAGCTCTAACTGGAGTAGACTGCCCAAGCAAGTAGTGCTTCTCTTTAACCAATGCAGGCTTCACAATGATTAGGTCAGAGGCAATGTCTGTCTTAGCAGTAGCCCATTTCCCATCTACTAGGACAGGATATAACCTCTTGTGGTAGTTTGGTACCCTTGTTGTCTCCAGACAGCTTACTGCTGACATTCTGTCACTTCCACTTACTGCCTCTCCCATATTTTGTTCCCCACCTTGCCTCTGTGGACATCTATATGCTACATGGCCCCACTGGCTGCATTTAAAACATTTAAGCCTTAGTCCTGGCCATGTACCTGAACTACTAGCTTCCCCTGCTATGGCGGACTCTGTTAGGGCAGTCTAGGCTGCCCACCATGGGTTTCCTTAGACCCATGAGCAGCACTGGGAATCCCTTTCCTGTGCAGTGATGCCCTGCTTGCTAGATATACGTCTCCTTTTTCCTCAACTCATCTGTGGTATTGCATTGCCTATCGGCTAACCAGATTCCCTTGTCCTCAGGCAAAGTGCTAAGGGCTTTTTCCCCTCACCAAAATGTCTGGCAGCCCTTCAAAAGTGGTAACCTGACACCCACTCTCCAATCTATGAAAATAAGTGCTTAACTCAGCAATACAAGTCCTCCTTTTTCCCCATGCTCACTAAACTTTTTTCTATAAGCTTCAGGTGTTAACTTAAAACACTCTAATACATAACAGTATTATAATTTAAGCAATCAGTATCAGACAACTTAGAAATAGCAGTTACAGCTTTACCATGGAGTAATGGGGTCAGGAACTACACCCAGAGGCCTTAGTTAACATTATACTGTTTACAAACCCTTGCAAACATATGAATAAAACTATCAAAATTATCAGCTTCTGTAAATTGTGGAAGAATTTTACTGACCTTTGTTGCTTCTGGGGTTTGGTTACTCCCTTCCCCATTACCTTCATGACCCTGGCAAAGAGTCAGTATCTCCTTTTCATGTTGCCTCTTCCACTCATTTTCTTCACCTTCCAGATGCTTTAGTCTCTCTGCTGTTTCTAATTCCGTTTGTTTATCCTGCTGCAGTCTCTCTGCTGACTTCAAATTCAAATGTCTGGCTTCCAGTTCAAGTCTCTACCACCAGATAGATTTTTAAGTCTTTTGTGGAAAGGTTGAACTGTCCATTTTCTGAGAGTTGCACGTCCCCACGGCCAGTCTGGTTGTCCTCCTGATTGCTGGTCTGTGATGCAGCTGTGACTAAGACTGCAATCATCTCTGGCTTTAGTGAGGTTGGCATGTACCAGTCCCTTTGTCTTGGCACATCTCAGCCAAGTGGATCCTTGTCAGCTTGCCATAACTCCTCTGCTGTCATCCTTGCCTGCTCTCCCTGACTAAGCTAACAAAAAATGAATAAAACTGTTGTGATATGAAACTCTGAATGCTCACTGTATGGCTGACTGAGAGTACACAAAAGTACAGTTGTGTACACTTACCATTAATATAGATGTTCGAGTGTATTCACTGTTGCAGTTATCCCACATGGGTTATCCGCCTGTAGGTAGCCCTCAGTCGGCCCGAATACCACAGTCTTGGGATTTCTGCATCGGATGCTGTCGCTTCTTTCATGACGTCAGGTCGTCAGGGTAAAAAACAGGCAGCCGACGCCATTACATCTGTTTTTCTTGCCCCAAATGTCAGGAGCCCCCAAACAGGAAGCTAGTATATGGCGGAGAACACCACTAGTAAAAAGTAAATACCAATGCCATTACAAATGGCCATAGAGAGGAGAGGAAGAAAGATAGAGAAAAGCAGGGGGCTGGAGGGAGGGAAACCAAGACTGCAACAGTGAACACACACTAACATCTACATTTATGATAAGTGTACACAAAGTACAGTTGTGTACACTTACCATAAATGTAGATGTTCGAGTGTATTCACTGTTGCAGTCATCACATTTGGGTTATCTGCTTGCAGTAGCCCTGAGTCAGCCTGATTAACAAAGTCTTGGGTCCTGCATCGGTTTCTATCCCTTCTTCCGTGACATCAGGTCGTCAGGGGTATAAAACATGCAGCCGACGCCATTACATCAGTTTTTCTTGCCCCAGATGTCAGCTGCTCCCCTAATGGGAAGCAATTAAATCTATGAATATACAAGGTTATACCTCCAACAAAAAAGCAAATACACCAAAAAGTTTTTGAGCATAGTAAAGGAGAGGTAGAAGTACAGCCAAAAGAAGTAAGGGGGCTGGAGGGAGGGTAACCAGGACTGCAACAGTGAATACACTCGAACATCTACATTTATGGTAAGTGTACACAACTGTTCTATGTGCTTCGTGTTTCACATGAGACTGTTGAATTTCTTAAATTTGAGATGAAGTTCTCTGACAAATCCCTAAGTTTCTTGGATATACAGTTGATGCTTACAGATCATGGTTTACAAACTAGTGTCTATAAGGAGGGTGTCCAAGTAAACAAATATCTCCATAAAAAAAGTATGCACGCGAGGAGAATCTTCAAGAGTATCTTAAAAAGTCAGTACTTAAGAGCCAGTCGACTTAGTACAGAGCTGGAGGTATGTAATGCTCAGATGCAGGAAATGACTACGTTTTTTGGAGAAGGGATACAATATGACAGGAATAGAGACAGCTAGGAGGGATGCTCTGACACTAAGGGACACTGTAGCCAGACCCTACTTTTCTGTTAAAGAGGATTCCAATAGTGACACTATGAGTCCTGGTAATGGACAACCCCTTAGATATCTCATGACATACAACAGAATCAGCAGAACAATTGAGAATGTTATAAGAAAAAATTGGTTTGTACTGAAATCTATAGCTGGTCATGAGAAATGGCTCTCAGATCAACCTATGTTTACCTATCATAATTGTAACAATTTGAAACAACTTTTATGTTGCAAAGATTTATCTTTGAATAATACACAAGGAATTGAGTTTAAGAAAAAAGGCACTTTTCCATGTTATAATTGTTCAAGTTGTACGAGTATTAATTAGTGCCCAGAATTTATACATCCTATGAGTGGCAGGAGATTCATTTTTCACTGTACAGCGACGTGTAATACCACTGGTATTATATATCTTGCCACATGTAAGAAATGTTCAGGATTTTATGTGGGCAAATCAGTCAGGTGCCTGAGGGATAGAATTATTGAGCATAGATTGGAGATTCGTAGGAATATACCTACTAACTCACTGGCTTGCCACATTTCTGCAATGGGTGCTGCTCATGAATTTGACTTCAGGGTCATATCTATTGTATACCCAGGTATTAGACGTGGAGACCATGTTAATAATGTGGACATGAAAGAATATGAATGGATAGTGAGGCTTGAAGCAGATAAAGACCCAGGCTTAAATAAACAAGTTACACTAAAACCTATTCTAAAAAATAAACAAAGGAAAATTAGAAGAAAATGAGAGGAATATATGTATATACTTCTTATCCCTCTTATCATTGTTTCTGTATCTTTAAGAACTGGGTGTTCACCTTAATCAATTAATGGTGGTGTCATGTGCTATTAGTATAAATGTTGGTTTTAACTGTTCTTTTGCGTAAGACACTGAGGAAGGATGTTTTTTATACCCGAAAGCTTTGTCGTTTTTTTAATAAATTTTATTTGGCTTGATGGTGATTTTCTTTTTGCTATATCTGGGGTCGCCTATTTTCTTGTCAACATGTTGAAAAACCTTGGTTCCAGTTTCCACTTGTGTGGGTCCATGAGGTTTCTGCTTAGTTCGTCTTCCAGTGTATTTAGTTTTCCTGGCAGGACTTGAGCTTGTAGATGCACTTGGTAGCTCAGGGCTGTGTTCCACAATGCCATAGCTAGTCTGCAGAAGGGGTAAGAATGGGTACCCCCCTGCTTGTTTATGTACCACATAACAGTGGTGTTGTCAGTCTTTACCATTAATTGCCCTGGAAGAATGTGGTCCTTGAAGGCTGTCAGAGCATTCTGTACAGCTAACATTTCTTTTTGATTGATATGTAGGTGCATTTGACATGGATTCCATTTGCCCTGAATGCACTTCCCCGCCAGGTGAGTCCCCCATGCATAGCCTGATGCGTCTGTTAGGGTTTGGGCAGCAGGGGGTAGTGTGAATGGTAGTCCCTTGTTTTGGTGGTAGGCCTCTGCCCACCAAAGGAACTCTAGGCGTAGGCAAGGTATGATGGGAATCATTGCTTCTAGATCCTGAGAATGTTGACACCATAGGCTTTTTAGATACCATTGTAGTTTCCTCATATGCAGTCTTGCATATGGAATTAGAAGAATGCAGGAGGCCATGAACCCCAAGGCTTGTAGTATTTGCCTTGCAGATAGCAGGGTTTTTGTGGCCACTTGCTTGAAGTAGGTTGTCAACTGAATTTGTTTCTCCGGCGTGAGGAAAGCCATATGGGAAGTTGTATTCAAGCTTGCTCCCAGGAATATAATTTGACAGGGTACCAGGTGTGATTTCTTTTCGTTTATGGTGTACCCCAGACAAGTTAGTACCTTTTGTACAAAGGCCAGATGATTCAAAAGTATGTCCTGGCTTTCTGCCTGAATTAGACAATCGTCCAGATATGGGTATATTTGAATATTTCTTTGCCTGCAAAATGCAATGACTGGAGCTAGGCACTTTGTGAATACCCTGGGTACAGGAGATAAGCCAAAGGGCAGTGCAGAGAACTGATAATACATGCAGCCTGCTTTGAAGTGTAGGTATCTTCTGCAAGATTCCCTGATTGGGATGTGCAGGTAGGCTTCCTTTAAATCAACTAGTGTTGCCAACCAAGCATCTTTGCCTAGCATAGGAAGCAACTGTTGAAGAGTCAGCATCTTGAATTTTGGAATCCCCCAAAAGGTGCTTAGAGTAGACCGGTCCAGGATAAGACACCATGAGTTGTCTTTTCTGGGTACCAGGAAAAGTCTCGAGTAGAAATCTTGTCTCTTTTCCTCTTCTGGTACCAACTGAATAGCCCCCCATGCTTGAGAGAAACTTGCTTTTGGGCCTCTGACCACTGATTTGGGGGTAGATCTGGCCACCCACTTGGTGTTGGTAACATGTGGAAGTGAAATCTGTATCCCTGGGACACTATATTTAAAACCCATTTGTCCTGGGTAATGAGTTCCCAGTTCTTGGCATGAAGAGCAATCTTTCCCCCCAAAGGGGAAGTCAGTTGAGAAGTGCTTGGAAGTTTTAAAAAGAAGTCATTGAGACAGTTTATCATGGGGGGGGGTTATTACTCCCAGATTTGGAAGTGGAGGCCCCCCACTGCTTAGTCCTGTGCATACCCTGGGACTAAAGCCTGCGATCTCTGCTGGATCTGGGTTTGGACTGAGAAGGTCTGGAAGAGGCAGGAAATGACCATTTCTTGGAAGGCCAATGCCTACTAAACCTTGGAGGTTGTACTTGTAAGAAATCTTTAACAGTTTGCATAGAGTTAGCTTTTTCCTCCATCTTTTTAAGAACTTCTTCTGCCTTGTTGCCAAACAGGCAGTCCTGGTTTAAGGGAGCATCCAGTAATTTCACTTTAACATGATCTGGCAAGGATTGCTCCTTAAGCCAAGCATGCCTTCTAAGCACAGACCAAGTTACAGCAGCCCTGCAAGATGCATCTAGTGAATCAAAACCACATTGCAAAGTATGTTTTCCAACCTGTTCAGCTGAATGCAGTAAATCCTGTAAATCCTTATTTTCAGCACAATCAGGAATCATCATCATTTTCTGTTTAAGCAATCCAATAATATGCTGCTGATACTTTAACATATGAAACTGGCAGTTTAAGGCCCTAATGGCCAAAGTTGCAGAATTGTATACCTTCTTACCCCATCTATCCAGTGCCTTGGAGTCTCTAAAAGAGGGGGTAGGATTTCTGGCAGTAGTAGCTTTAATGCCCTTGGGTCCCTGTGAAATGGTCTCAGGATCCACAGTAGGGTTTTTAAAAAGGAACTTGAGAGTGGCAGGGACCCTGTAGTATCTATCAAGTTTTCTGGGAGAAGGAGGGAAAGAGTCAGGGGGCCAAGCTAGATTCTGAAAAGGCATCATCAACAAAGTCTAGTACAGGAGGTATGGCTAAAGGCCTGTGCTCGGACAGGAGTAAGAAATCCCTAAGCCTCTTTTTAGAATCAGAGAAATCCTGACTTTCCCAATGAAAATGCTTCGTAAGAGTATGCATGGTTTCACCAAAAGAGAAATCTTCTGGGGGAGAAGCAGACGGAATAGAGTCCTCAGCATCAGAATCCTCATAGGTAGATAAGGGTAAATCCTGGTCATCAGAGAAAACAGAAAATTCAGAATCCTGGTCAGAAGTATCATAAGCAAACTCAGTCCTAGGTCTCTTAGAGGGGAAAGGCTGGCTTCCCCTGATTAAAGTAATAAGGTCTTCAGCCATTCTTATCATTTGTTTTTTAGGCATAGAGGCCTGACCATGCGATCTGGGCGTCAGTTTTCAAGGCATGGTTTGAGTTTTAGGCCTTGAAGAAGATGATGGCGTCGGTTTAATACGCAAGTCAGTAGGCCTGAATACACCCTCAGAAGCCGGTGCCTGCACAGCGGCTCCGGACCCATCCAAGGTACAGACATCCACAGGTTCCATAGTTGAAGCATCTCGCGGCATACCGAATGGGTCTCAGTGGAGGCCTGTGAATCTGAAGTAGCGGGTATCAGGGGCTGCGAAAGCCCCTCACTGAGTACCGGCAAACTGGAAACTGGCTTAGGAGAAGCATAGTCAGCAGCTCTGGACCTAGGCGGCCTGTCTCTGTCTTTATCTTTGCATTTTTTCGGAATGTCGGTAGTCGGATGGCTTACAGAAGACATATTAGGATAATAGAACCAATCACCAAAATGTTTAGAAGCGAAAATATACAGACGACAGATAGTTTGTTGTTTAAATAAGGCACAAAACCGATAGCGAGGTATGTCACGGTCAGGGCCTAGGCAAGGAATACAGTACGAATGAATATCATTATGAGGTATTTGCTTTCCACAATTAATGCAGTTATTTACTTTTAATGACATTGGGTAAGAGCAAGAAAAAGTTTCCCCAACGGGATACTTAGCTTTTAGTTGAAGACTTCGGTTCTGAAACTTGAAAACGAAAATTTCAGGAGTCGGCCGACTGGCACTTGCGAACTGCTTCTGCTTCGTGGCAATGTATGGCAAGAAAGACTGATGTAATGGCGTCGGCTGCATGTTTTATACCCCTGATGACCTGACGTCACGGAAGAAGGGACAGCAACCGACGCAGGACTCAAGACTTTGTTAATCAGGCCGACTGAGGGCTACTGCAAGCAGATAACCCAAATGTGATGACTGCAACAGTGAAACACTAAGAACATTTGTACTGTGTTCTAAGTGTTTCATTGTTGCAGTCATCACACTTGGGTTGATTCCCAAAGCTGAGTAAGGGTGGAGGCAGTCAAAAAATGTTAGGGCTGGCTAGGCTGGCTAGTAGGCCTTGTAAGACTGCTGTAGCAAATCCAGCTCTGGATTTAGAAAAAATAGGCAAGTGGTAATACTTGGTGAAGGTGTGCACAGAACTCCAGGTTGCAGCTTCCAGAATGTCCCTGGTAGGGACTCCCCTGAGAAATGTTGTAGAGATGGAAGTAGCCCTAGTGGAATGTGGTCTGATCCCCTGTGGGGTAGGTTTTCCATGGTGCTTATAGCAGAAATGGATGCAGTGTGCTATCCATTTAGAAATGGTTTGTTTTGAAATGGCCTTGCCCTCTGCCCCTGTAGAAAAGCTGACTAGCAGCTGGTCAGATTTTCTGAAAGGTTTAGTCCTGTCAAGGTAGAACCTGAGCTGTCTGTACACGTCCGAGGAGTGCAGGATCCTTTCCCCTTTATTCTGAGGGTTAGGGAAGAAAGTTGGCAAATGGATGGATTGGTTTAGAGACACACTGGACACCACCTTAGGCATAAAGGATGGGTTAGTCCTGAGGGAAACCCTGTCAGTATGGAAAATAATGAAGGGTTCCATAACCATTAGTGTCTGTAACTCAGACACTCTTCTTGCTGAAGTTATGGCTAAAAGCAAGGCTGTTTTCCAAGAGAGGAATTTTAACTCTGCTGAAGCAGCAGGTTCAAAAAGGGGGGAGGTGTGAGCTTTTCCAGTACAAAGTTAAGGTCCCAGGCAGGGATGGGTGCTCTCCTAAGGGGTCTTAAGTTGTTAGCCCCTCTCAGGAACTGTTTGATGAGAGGGTGAAAAAATAGAGATGGCTCAGTATTATAATGAGCTGAGATGGAGAGGCATGAATCTTAATGGAGGAGAAGGATTGGCCTTTGTGGAGTAGCTCTGCTAGGTAATCCAGGATTAGAGGTAAGGAGGGCACGGCTGTGTCCTTTCCTTGAGACTGATTCCAAGAGCAATATCATTTCCACTTTTCAGCATAGGATTTCCAAGTACTGGGCCTTCTGGCTTCAAGGATGACGAACAGCACCTGTTTGCTGAGGGTTGCTGGTGGTGTATTCAGGGGATAAGCCAGGCTGCAAGATTTAGGGTTTGCAACTGTGGATGCAAAATCTGCCCCTCATGCTGAGACAACAGGGTAGGACTCTGGTGAAGGTGCCAGGGTAGCATTGTTGTCAGTGTAAGAATGGGTACCAGTGCTGGCGTGGCCAGTCTGGGGCAATAACGATTGCCCTTGGCCTGTCCTGTTTTATCTTGAGTAGTACCTTTGAGAGGAGAGGCAGATGGGGAAAAGCATAAATTGAGATGTTTTCCCATTGGAAGGATAGGGCATCCACCTTCCAGGCTCTGCTGTGAGGGTTCCTGGTGCAGAATTTGTTCAACTGGTGGTTCGCGGGGGAGGCAAAGAGGTCCATCTCCGGTGTCCCCCACCTCTGGGTTAGAAGGTTGAAGGTGCTGGGCTCCTATTTCTACTCGTGCGGGTCTAGGAGATTTCTTCTTAAGTCGTCTGCCAGTGAATTTTGTTTGGCTGGCAGGAATTGAGGTTGTAGATGCACTTGGTTGCTCAAGGCTGTGTTCCACAGGGCCATGGCTAACCCGCGCAGTGGGTAAGAATGGGCCCCCCCCCCTGCTTGCTTATGTACCACATAACTGTGGTACTCTCAGTTTTTATAAGTTGCCCTAGAAGGATTAGGTATTTAAAGGCTGTCAGAGCATTCTGTACAGCTAGCATCTCTTTTTGATTGATGTGCAGGAGAATTTAGCCTGGGCTAAAGTGGGCCTGAATGCATTTGCCTGCCATGTGAGCCCCCCATGCATAGTCCAATGCGTCTGTTGTCAGGGTTTGGGTGGCGAGGGGTCGAGTGAAAAGCAGTCCCTTGTTGTGGTAACATGTTTCTGCCCACCAAAGGAACTCCGCCCTTAGACAAGGTTTGATTGGAATGACTGTTTACAGGTCCTGAGAATCGAATCTTGGCACCAAAGATTTTTTAAGTACCATTGAAGTTTCCTCATATGCAGTCTTGCATATGGAATTAGCAGGATACATGAGGCCATGAACCCTGGGGCTTGCAGAATTTTCCTTGCAGATCGCTGGGTTCTTGTGGCCATTTGTTTGAAGTAGTTTGCCAGGTAGACCTGTTTTTCTGAAGTGAGAAATGCTATCTGGGAAGTTGTTTCCAAGCTTGCTCCAAGGAATACAATCTGTTGACTGGGCACCAATTGTGATTTCTTTTCGTTAATGGTGTACCCCAATGACGTGAGAAGGCTTTTTACAAATGCCAGGTGCTGAAGTAGCAATATACTGTCCGCCTCAATCAGGCAATCATCCAAGTATGGGATAATTTGGATATTTCTCTGCCTACAGTATGCAATGGCTGGAGCCAGGCACTTTGTGAATACTTTGGGTGAGGTAGATAAGTCAAAGGGAAGTGCAGTGAACTGATAGTGCATAGAGCCTGCCCTGAAGTGTAGATATTTTCTGCAAGACTCCCTGATGGGGATGTGCAGATAAGCTTCTTTTAAGTCTAGAGTGACTAACCATGCATCCTTGGTTAGCATAGGGAGAAGCTGTTGCAGGGTAAGCATCTTAGGTTCATAGGTAAGTACTAGGCTATCGGCCCTGGGGCCTATACAGGCCCAGCCAAAAAGGTACCCTGGCTTTTGCCACCCAAGAAAATTATTTTGAATTTTGGGACCACCAGAAAGGTGTTGAGAGTTGATAGATCCAGGACTTGGTGCGAACAACCCTCTTTTCTGGGCACCAGGAAAAGTCTGGAGTAAAAACCCCCGCCCCCTTTGTTCTTCTGGAACAGGTTGAATAGCTCTGATATTGAAAAGGGAAAGTACTTGCTTCTGAGCCTCTGCCTACTGGTTTGGAGGAAGGTTTGGAAACCCACTTGGGGTTGGCAGTGTATGGAAGAAGAATCTGTATCCCTGGGATACAATGTTTAGGACCCATCTGTCATGAGTAATGGACATCCAGTTTTTTGCATGAAGGGCAAGCTTTCCTCCTAGGATCACAAGTAATTGGGCAGGGCTGGGAAGGATAATAGAAAAGTCACTGTGAACTTTTTCCATAAGGGAGTGGCTTATCACTCCCTGTCGTTGAGGTGGGGGCAACTCCATTGTTTAGATCTCTGCATAGCCTGAGACTGTAGTGTGGGTGGCCTGTTTCCCCTAGGTTTGGTCTGAGAAGGCCTGGAAGGGGCTGGAAAGAACCAGTTTTTAGAAGGCCAAATGCCTACTGAATCTAGGTGGTTGCACTTGTAAGAATTCTTTAACAGTTTTCCTGGATATAGCTTTTTCTTCCATCTTTTTAGGAACCTCTTCTGCTTTGGTGCCAAATAAACAGTCCTTATTTAAAAGAACGTCTAGTAATTTGGATTTGACATGATCTGGCAAAGTATGTTCCTTCAGCCAAGCATGCCTTCTCAGTACAGACCCAGTGAATGCAGCCCTGCAAGATGCGTCTAGGGCATCAAAGCCACACTGCAAAGTATGCTTACTAACTTGGTTTGCAGAATGCATTAGCTCTTGTAAATCTTTATTTTCTGCACAATCTGGGAGTAACATCATTTTTTGTTTAATTAGTTCCAAAACATGCTGCTGGTACTTCAACATGTGAAACTGGCAATTCAATGCCCTGATGGCAAGAGTTGCAGAGGTATATACCTTCTTACCCCATCTGTCTAAAGCTCTGGAATCCCTGTCTGAAGAGGTAAGGTTTTTGGCTGCAGTAGCCTTAACACCTTTAGGTCCCTAGGAAATGGTCTCTGGATCCGCAGTAGGATTCTTGAACAGAAATTTGTGAGAATCAGGTACTCTGTAGTACCTGTCAGGTTTCCTAGGGGCCGGGGCTAAAGTACCTGGAGTAAGACTGGATTCCATAAAAACATCATTTACAACATCCAGGACAGGGGGTATAGCTAGAGGCCTGTGCTGAGGCAACTCTAAAAATTCTCTTGAGTCTCTTTTTGGACTGAGGGTAGTCCTGGCATTCCCAGCGGAAATGCTCTCAAAGTATTAAAGGTTTCACCAAAAGAAAAATCCTCTGGAGGGGAGGCAGAGGGAATGGATTCCTCTGCATCTGAATCCTCATAGATAGATAAGGGCATGTCTTGACAATCAGAAGGGTCAGAGTCATTGGACTCCTGGTCTGTAGAATCAGAATGAAACGCAATTCTTTGTCTCTTAGCAGGGGAAGGTTGGATTCCCCTAATAAGGATAATAAGGTCTTCAGCCATTTTAAGCATTTGTTTTTATGGCATGGGAGCTTGTGCATGCAATGCGGTTGTCTGTTTTCTAGGCGTAGTGCGTACTCTGGGCCTGAGAAACTCGGTAGTTTTAGCTAAAAACAAAGTCGTCGGTTTAATTCGAACATCGGAAGGTCGGAATACACTCTCAGATGCTGGTGCCTGCACAGTGGCTCTGGACCCATCCAAGGTAGAGACATTCGCAGGTTCCATAGTCGAAGCATCTCATGGCATACTAGACTCTGAATGGGTCTCAGCAGAGGCCTGCGAATCTGCAGAAGCTGGCATTAAGGGCTGTGAAAAGCACCTCACTGAGTACCGGCGGACTGGCAAGTAGGTTAACGAAAGCGTCGTCGGCAGTTTTGGACCTATGCAGTCTGTCTCTATCTTTACGTTTTTTCGGAAGATCAGTAGTCGGATGGCTTATCGAAGCCATTACAGAATATGGAGAACAAGAGAGAAAGAATTTAGCGACACAGATAGCCCGACGACAAATGGTTCAGGTGTTAAACAAGGCACAAAACTGACAGTGAGGGACGTCATGGTCTGGGCCTAAACAGGTGACGCAGTAAGAATGAAAATCTCTGCGAGGTATTTGCTTTCCACAGGCAAGACAATTGTTAACTTTTTCTGACATCAGTTAGAGCAAGAAATAAGGATGCCCAATAGGGTACTTAGTTTTAGAAGACTTCAGGTTTGAAACTGGAAAAACGAAAATTTCAGTTTGAGGACGACCAGCACTTGTGAACTGCTTATGCTTCGGGCTCCTCCTCGGCAAGAAAGACTGATGTAATGGCATTGGCTGTTTGTTTTATACCCCTAACGACCTGATGTCATGGAAGAAGCGACAGCATCTGATGCAGAAATCCTAAGACTCTGGTATTTGGGCCGACTGAGGGCTACCTGCAGGCAGATAACCAGAGTGTGATGACTGCAACAGTGAAACACGAAGAACATCCTTCTTTATTGACCACTATTTACAGGGTATAGGAATTCAAAATCCACGTCACTAAATCCTAATATGTGGATATCCCACCACTGCCAACCAATATATATGATGCCCAACCACTGGCCCAGTAATCAAGGAGCCTCAATCCTCATCACTAGCACCAGTGGGGGATGTACACTGGGTGGGTGACAAGTACACACACAGTATTCCCAGATGCAGCTCTCCTTCATCAAGTGTGATTTCCCCTTAAGAGCACACAGAGACCACAATCAGACCACAATCAGTCCGGGGCTGGTTTCCCTGTCTTTCTCCAAATACCGAATAAGACTCCCCACTGGCACAGCTATAGAGTTGAGATCTCAGCTGAGTGGCTAAGCCAAGACCTCCAGCACCCTCTCTGACCAATCAGTGCATTGTGTCCCTGCCCAAGTAGCTGATACACACACATACACACACCTGGAAAATGCTGGCACAGGTTTACTAGCTATGAAAGGTTTAAATTTATTTAATAACAAAAGAACAAGAAAATAGTATATAATTACAGTAACACCAGAGTTCAAAATCACAGGAAATATTTAAAACAACTTTACAGGATAGTCTCAAATAAATAAAGAAAAACATCTAAATTAAGCTTTGTGATATGTGTGACTGTATCTAGAGAATTACTATATTCTACTTAACTTACTTACAGAGCAAGCAAGGCAGATGTGGTGAGTGGGTCTTCCAGCTGATGTTGTCAGGTCAAAGAAAGTACAGAATACTCAGTCTCTCTCAGACTTCTTAAATTAATATCTCAAATATTACTGCTGGGATAGCTTGCAGAATGACATCACGTCTTGTCATCTGAGAGTAAAGAACAGGTTAAAATGGACTTCAGTGGAGTTTTTTCTGAAAATGTAAAATAAATGTTCTGCATTTCAGTGTGTACATTGCACGCAGTTAACTAACTTGGCAAAAAACATATAGCTTGGCATTCATTGTTAATAAGAATCAGAAGTAAAATATTTTATCTCTTATAAACTATGCAGCTTGTGAAATAAGAATCAGAAGTAAAATATTTTATCTCTCATAAACTATGCAGCTTGTGAAATTTATTATCTACAAGACACTATAAAGATTGGGACTTGTTCTTTTGTATGAGAGACTGATTATTTTAAGCTGAAGTACGTTTTGATGTATATACCCTTCATTGTTAAGCTAGATGCAATCCTCATGTGCAGTAAATGAATGTCGTAACAGCAGAACTGTGTCTTCACTGAGTAAAAGTACAGACTACCTGAATAGTGTAGTACCACTTTAACAGTCTTTAACAGGTGGCCAATCTTACTCTGTGGTAGTTTGACCAAGAGCAAGGCTATTAGGAGTCACCTACACAGTGTCACCAAATAAATATTCAAGTGCTCTCAGAACTTAAATATGTCTCACAAATATCAGCCACAGTGAAAGGTTTAAATATATTTAATATTAAAAGAACAAGAAAATACTCAGTATATAATCACAGTAACACCAGAGTTCAAAATCACAGGAAATATTTAAAACAACATTGCAGGATAGTCTCAAATAAATAAAGAAACACATCTAAATTAAGCTTTGTGATATTCCTGACTGTATCTAGAGAATTACTATATCCTAGTTAACTTACTTACAGAGAAAGCAAGGCAGATGTGGTGAGTGGGTCTGCCCGCTGATGTTGTCAGGTCAAAGAAAGTACAGAATACTCAGTCTCTCAGAGAGTTCATAGATTAACATTGCAAATATTACTGCTGGGATAGCTTGCAGAATGGCATCACTTCTTGTCATCTGACTCCATCCTAGGTAAAACCCACATTGATGCAACTGATAGCATTTAGCATCTACCTGTGAAAATATATAGACACGGCTTTTCTTAGATCTAAGGCAGATCCTGGAAGTCATAAAATAATACAAACACTTCCAAGACAATACATTGAACCTCTAGTTCTAGACATTATGCCTGTTATTGCACTGAAATTGAAAGATAACATCCTTTTAATAAGTGGCCATAAAGTAATTTAATTTCAGCTATTTTTCTGAAGTTAACCTCTGGTGTTCCAGTTTCCATTGTTAAAATATATATACATCTAAACAGTTACAAGAGTACAGGTACATTTTTGTTCTAATCCAGTAGGGTATGCTGTGGATACATCTTTAAGCTCAGTACTTTGTAAAATACCTTTCAACACACCCTTCTGTACCAGCAGTTTGATATACACATAACATACAGTTCTAATACATTTGTAACAAGCATATAAATCATGTTGATATTCACAAATGACATATAATAATTTACAAAATTCCAGATAGCTGGGCTGGCAGTATCTCCTTTCATGATAACTACATTGTTGTCTATTACGAGCATAGTTTTGGAGAATGCATGTTAGACTGGGGTATTTGTCCAACTTGTATGTTACACTATGGGCAATGAGGAGTTGTTAGCATTGCAAAGTTGTGGTGGTACTCCATCCAGATGAACTGTTTTAGGGTAAGGTACAGATAAGCTTTATAAGGGGAGTTTGCATCAAATCTAGCTAGTTTATTATAGCACTGTTCAAGTTATTTTGAATGTCTGACCGAAGGGGGGAGGCATACAGAAGGGATGGTAAAATGTTTTAGCAACTATTTCCCTACTTCTTTTGGTTAGAAATGCTGTCAATATGTACAGCTGACAAAGCTTTTGGCAAGTTTTTTTGACAGTTGTTTGAAAGTGGAGGCAGAATTTAATTTAGTTGTCAATGGTGATGCCAAAACATTTAGTGTCTAAGACTTGTTCTACTGGGGGTGCTGTTTAATAAGGTGTTATGAAAGTGGGACCTGCTTTGGTAGAGTGACTTTGGGGTGAAGAGGAGGAGACTGGGTTTCTTTGTGTTTAGTAGTAGATGTGAACTGTCTAGCCATGCTTCCACTGATGTAAAGGTTTCTTGAGTTTGTTCCTGTAATAGTTTTAGGTTGGGTCTGTACAGTTGAGGGGAGGAGTCATCCTCATAATTTATGAGAGTGGCATGTCTGGTTACTATGTGTAGATCGTTGATGAAGATACTTAAAAGTGGTCCTAACACGAATGATTATGGTAATCCTATAGTAACTGATAAAAAGATGGAGCATTCCTGTTGCCACTTAACTGCTTGGCAATAGCCAGACAAGTAATTTTGAAACTAGCAGAAAGTGGTGGGGGAGAGGCCTGTGCAGGGGTGTTTGTGCAGGGGTTTTGCATGGCAGACAGTATCAAATGCCTCTGATAAATCAATAAATAGGGTAAGCAACTAGACTGCCTGAGTTTCTACTTTGTGAAATAAGCACAGTATTTCTACCATGATTGGGCTGGAAGCCATGTTGAGTAGGGGAGAGTAGATTGTTGGTAAACAGATAGTCAAGTACTTGGGTGTGTATACATTTCCCAAGGATTTTGAATAGTATAATATATATATATATATATATATATATATATATATATATATATATATATATATATATATATATACACACACAGTTACAAAACTAGGCGAAAAAAGTTGTCCTGAACTCCAACACTTGCAATAATAACAGGAAATCTGTGTCCAAAGCCAGATGAAACTTGCCAAAAAAAGTCCACAACCAATAATTCCACAGGAAAGAAGTTTATTTAAGCGCTTTTCATCTCAGATATTCCCAAGACTTCTTCAGAATAAAAAGACACTAACATCCAGCTTTTTTATATAAAAGATAATTGGTATACAAACAAGCAATCAGCTCATTAACTGGACCAATTAAATTGGTCCAATCTAACATCTAAATTCTTAAAACTAAGGAATCCATAAGCAGGCCTTTCTAATCTGTGCCCTTTGTTTTAAAATAAAATGTCATTTAAACCAGGCTCAGTGAAAGAATTTAATAAAAATTTTACACTTTAACTCACAAATGTCAACATTAACTTCCCACCATCCACCTCTTGGTGATTTGTGTACAACTTCTAAAATACCAAACAAATTTTTTTTTTAATTACTACATGTTTTAGAATGTCTACTCAGTGCATTGGCATAATTTTTTTGTGCAATGGCATAAGCATGTTCATATATGCATTTTCTTAGCTGTCTTTCTGTTTTGCCGATATAAAAATATGTACAAGTCTGGCAAACAGCAAGATAGACTAAGCCCTTAGTAGCACAATTACCTGAAACTGCCTATGTATTCCTTAGTTTTAAGATTTTAGGTTGAACCAATTTAATTGGTCCAATTAATGAGTTGATTGCTTGTTTGTATACCAATTATCTTTTATATAAAAAAAACTGGTTGATAGTGTCTCTCTATTCTGAAGAAGTCTTGGGAATATCTGAGATGAAAAGTGCTTAAATAAACACAGTTTTCCTGTTGTTATTGTATGTGTGTGTGTGTGTCTATATATATCTATATATCTATATATATATATATATATATATATATATATATATATATACACATATATATATATATATATATATATATATACACACACACACACACACACACAGACACACACACACACACACACACACACACACACACACACACACACACACACTTTTTCCCTGATGGAGGGAACATGGCATTCAGAAATAGATCTGAATTTGAGTAGAGATATAGGACAGTTTGTAGCACTGACTGTGACTCTAAGATATATACCGATGGGAAACTGTTACTGGCCAGACTTGCGTTTTTTAATTTTGATAGATATTTGGCTACTGTGGAAGTAGAAACCGGCTTGAGTGAGCACTTTTGTGCATCAATGGAGGTGTTGGGGTTGGATTAATTAAACGATTATGGGTTACTGGTAGGGGTGTTCTTAATTAGAGATGATACCATGGTAGCGTTGTTGCCTCGCAGCAAGAGGTTCTCCTGTTCGATTCTCGGCTGGAGTACCTTCTGTGTGGAGTCTGCATGTCCTCCCCATGGTCGAGTGGCCTCCGAAAGACATGCGTGAATGGGCATGCCCTTTGCTGAAGGTTGGGTGTCAGGCTGGCAACTCGGCACCATCAAAATCTACTGCCAATCATTAGCGGACCAGAGTTCCGCTGTGGCGACCCCTAACCCGGAAAAGCCGAAAAGACAAACAACAAACACATTGAAGGAAGTAGTTATTGAAGTTGTTAGCAATTTCAGCAAATAACTGTTCTGGGGAAGTATTAGGTCATGGGGAAGTATTAGGTCATGGGCATTTACCAGGGTTTATGAGGATTTGGACTGATGTCAGAAAGTTTAGGGTTCTTTTGATAGGATGATAAAGTATTGCTTTTTGTCTGTTGCTATACTTGGCTTTATTTCTTACCTGCTTATATTTTAGTAGGTTTTTTGGGGTTTAAAAGTACTTCCATGCTTTGTCTATGGTTTTCATCAATTGCCTGTTAAACAGGGATAACCAAGGTGTGGGATTATGCTCGACTCTTATCCTCCTAAGTGCAGTACATATGTTTAACATATTAGTGAAAATGTTAAATTTCACTGTGTCCATGTTAAGAGGGAGTGTTTTGAGTTGGTTTCAATTGTATTGTCTTAGTGAAGAGACAGTTGTCTGCAACAAAGTTGGATAGGCTGTAGATGGTTTTATAGAGATGCTGTTTAGGTGTAGAGCTTGTGAGTTTAATTACATATCTAGGGATGTTATCACTAAACTTATCAGGTAATGTTGCAATTTCAGTAATATCTGAGGGTTTGGACAATGGTATCCAATCAAGGATGGAGGCTTTAGCAGTATGCATACTGCATCTGGTGGGGGAGTTTATAAGGTGGGAGTATCCTAAGAGATTAATGGTGCTAGTGGGAGTATTGGATAAAGTTTCTGTCCAGTCTATGTTTAGATTCCAAGAATCTCGTCTAGCGGTATAACAGAGGATACCAAACATATTACATCTTCTGCTGTGGAAATATACAGAGGATGCACAGGTGCTTGTGTGAGCTGATTTGCAGTGAAAATACGAATATCTCTGCATTACTGAATGTTGGATTATGATGTTAGTATAGTGTTAGCTGGAGTTCAGTTGGTTATATAACAACTACGCAACCTCCTTTTTTGTTTTTGCCTATCTACTCTTAAAATAATACAGCTAGGTGTAAGAATTTTGGTGTCATTGATTTCAGATTTTAACTAAGTTTCTGTAATTGTAGAATATCTGGGTTATGATGGGATATGAGAGCACGCAAGTCAGTTACTTTGTTGTGGGCACCTCTGGCATTAATACTAAGGAAACTGAGATTATGGGTATTCGTTTTAGAAATGTGGAGGCAAGGTATTAGAAGGGCTGTCTGTTACTCTAGCTATGTATGTTGGTCTAGGGTTTGGGTGTATAACACAGCAAAGATGTTAAGTTGAGAGGGGAAGCAGAGACAGGAATAGCCATTTGATTCTGATTTTGATGTTTGGATTGTAGGCTGGGCACTTTTGCTTACGTACTTATAAGAAGATTGTGTGATACTTGAGACCATATTATTGGTGGAGGTATGTAATTAAGCTAGAGTTCCTTGTTTGGGTATGAAGACACTGTTTAGTGGGTTTGGCTAGTGTGTTGTGTGTGATACAGGCAGGAGTGAGCAAGCAGAAACCGTTAAGATATACACATTGCAGTGATGTACAGCTTGACAGAAATCTGCTTTAATATGAAGATAAGGAGTGCAGTGACTGTGATGTGAGGGTTTAGACTGCTGGTTATATGGGAAGTGTATGTGAAAGTAGGAGGTCAGGTAGTTAAATCAATGGTAAGAAAGGGACGGTGTCCTGTGTGAAATGAGACTAAGAGTTGGCAAACAGAGTTAATAACAAGTATAACGTGATATATAGGTGGGGGAGTGGTGAAAAGACAGTAAGTGGTGTATAATGGGAGGTGTGAGTAAAAGGTGCTGTAACACTACTCTATGGGATGTTCCTCCTGCTACACTACTGCTAATTAAGGTGGCTGTACGTTGAATTTGAATTCTGAATGCTTTTTAAAACTGGTATTTTAACAATTGTGTACAGAGGCAATGCATCACAACAGCATTACATTAAAATAGTTACTTATGTAATTGAAGTGGGAGTCATTGGGAATTGGTGTAGGAGAGTTTAGCAGGAAACACTGGCGACTGCGTGCACATGTATATTATGGAAATGTTCAAAAAGAGGTAGGAAACATTAAATTATTCCTGTAAGCAAAATCAGTGTGCATTATGAAATTTTTTTATGCTTGGACAGAACTTAAATGTAGTTTTACAGAACAGACAGCAGCAGATTAGTTATTTGATATAGTTTACCTATAACACTTCTGTTGAGAAGACTCAAAATTAAACATATTGGGGATAATTTCTAGATTAGCCCTCTGTTACAAGCAGGAGGCCTGAAGTGCAGTCAGGAATTCAGAAACCCAGGATTGAGTAGAGGGTGTTGGAACACTACTTTAAGGGCTGTTCCTGTTGCTGTGCTACAACTAATTAAGATGGCTGTTCAGTAGATTTAAATGCTGAATTAAAATAGGCATTTTGACAACTGTGTACAGAGATAATGAACCACTAGCGCCTTACACTAAAACAGTCAATGTACTGTTGCAACTGGGATGTTTGAGATCCTGCTGTTAACTGGCCACACTATGTTCTTGTTTACAGGAGTAGTTGGACCCACTGTGAATAAAATGACATAAAAGAAAGAGAGGACATTTAACTGCTAGAAGAATTCACAGGCCATTGTATCCAGTCACACTCTGGCTACCAGTGAAAAGGCATTTACAAATCTGTATAAGCATGCTGGAATTGATAATCCCAGTTGTTTCAAAAAGTGACAAATCCCCCCTTACTGATTAAAACAAATGTAACTGCTTTAGAGACACTGGCTGATACTTCTAAACCAGTGGACCCTCACACCCCCTAATACTTATGTTTATTGTCACATTTGCTTTCCTTAGAATTACTGTGATACTTTGGGAGGGAGTCGTGATTTTATTTTTCTAAAGAGAACAAAAAGCTGGCACAGGTTATGTTCCAGCAGTGTAAAGGAAATACAAAACAAAAAAAAAAAAATCACTGTATACTGAGGAAACAAAGAAAAGCTGGGACTCGAAGTGAAATAATAAAGGTTTAATACACATTTATTATTCTTTTTCCACTCACAGCAGTAATCGTTACTGTTTTGCATATTACAATTCCTTATATTGGCAATGTTTCTACTATAAATAGTTTCACTTACAAGTGTTCCATTATATACTTACACAAACTGTAAATTATTACCCATTGATGAGCATTTGCAAGTCTTCTGAATAACTGCTGTTATGAACTCTTATGCCTGTATGTTGTTTTGCCTTTATGGCCCAAGTTATGGTTATACAGGGTACCTGGACCCATTCACTTACCCAATTAACAACTGTTAAATTGTTAAATAAATCAGTAAGCAAACATAAAAAAATCTGCCAAAACACATTTGAAAGTAACATTTTACAACATTTTATGACACTTCAATCTTGAAAAGGCTAGTTTGCATGTTATGATGTATCCAGATTTCTAAACTATTTCCAAGTGGTACGGTTGAAATTCATGATTTACAATTTAGCGTCTTGAAGACAATTAACAAGAGGACTGGCAATTACAGAGACCTGTATATGACTTGCCTAGAGTCCACAGCTTGAGTATAACTAATGTAAATAAAGTACAACATTCAACCACTAAAATAATAGGAGTCATTGCATATTCCAAACAATCAGAAAGAGCAATTTTAATCACAGTGGCGGCTGGTGACTTCAAATTAAAGGAGGGCTGCAGAAGACAGCTGAATGGGTGGGGTGAATGGGGTGTGGCCAACTAGAAAGGGGTGGAGCTATGTTCAAAACCACAACAACTGGAACTTTAATTAAATATGCTGCCCTGGGTGCCAAACCGTCATTACGAGAGTCCAATCAAGACAAAATGAAGTGTAGAAGAAAAAAATATTTCAATGGATTGGCTACATGGCAGCTTACTTAATATCTAGTTGGAAACACAAAGGTTGTGTGGCATGAAAAAATAAATTACTTTTTAAATACATTGCTGGAATGCCAGTCAAAATCA
Organism: Protopterus annectens; assembly: GCF_019279795.1. NCBI lineage: Eukaryota > Metazoa > Chordata > Ceratodontiformes > Protopteridae > Protopterus > Protopterus annectens. The sequence goes on along the minus strand of NC_056744.1, from coordinate 1,430,392,547 downwards.
AGTATTAAAAAAAAAACAAGCAACACTCAACTCAAACCACTTTTCCTTGTAGTGCAATTCAGATTATAATTTATATTCAGCTTTATAAAATTACCAAGTAACCAAAAACCAAAAACCAGGAACTCATTTTTAAACTTTGCTTGTATAATCTTGGAAAGTTGCTAGAATAGGATGCAGTGTTACCACCATACATTTTACAGCCAAGTCTCAAACCCAGGACCTTGTGCAAAACAGTCAGAGAAACATACCACTATGCCACAGCAGCCGTTTTGTGAACATAGCTCTCAACTTCTTAGCAAAAGACACCTGGACAAAGCCAGTAATGGGGGAATACAGCCCCCAAACATATTCAGTGAATTCAGTTCTTGCCATAGCTCTCGGCCTTAGCACAAAAAACCTGGATGAAGCCAATAATGGGGGAATACAGTCAAAAAATTAAGGACAAATTTCAAATATCCAATCTTATAAATTTAGAAAATTGCTAGAATAAAAAGTTTTGTGTTACCATGTACTTTCTGAAGAATGTGAAGTCTGAAATTCAAATGCCTGTTATTTTTATTTAACATGTTAACCAGGAAAGTCTGAATTGGAACAAAAGCCAACTTTTAGCAGAGCAGGGAGAAACACTACAGACATATTGACTCCACACAGAAGGCACCCTAGCCAAGAATCAAACCAGAGAACCTGTAGCTGTCAGGCAACAATGCACTATTGACTTTGCAAGGGAAAAACAAACATTCAGAAATCACAGATTTTATGAGGAAGAGAACAAATATGAGGCAAAAATCTGTTTCTATTTACAAATGGTGGTGGGTAGGAAAGTCAGGCCCTTGCCACCTGCACTTAAGGTACAGGGTTCAAGCCTGACCTCTCTAGCCACCAGCAGATAGTGACTGGGGCATTTCACACACACACACACACACACACACACACACACACACACACACACACGCACACACACACGCACACACACGCACAAAAAGTAAAAGTACTGCTTACCTAATGAATTACCCTATTCATAAAACAAGTGCTGAGGAAAAAAGTATATAAACTACTATCAAATTTTTCAGATTTATGACCTCAGATTGAATTAAAATGATGAAAGCAATATAACGTAATCTTTAATTATATCTAGAAATTGAAAGAGAAAAAATTGTGACTATAACAAGCTATTAATGAACCAAAAAGTGGTAATCACGCAGAGTGCATAGCGAATATAGAGCCGTAGAAACAATTTATTCACACCTCTCCTCTCAGTAAGTCAAAATGTAGATTTTGGGGTTTTGACCATATGACTAGATACTGTCAGCTGACTTGTCAAAGACAGTAATCGAAATGCTGAAGTCAGTGACTTGCCATGCTGCTGATCCATGTTCTACTGTGCTGCTGATGCAGGCTATGACAGACTATGAACAGAGTTAAGGACCTTTCATCTATGTAACAGGCATGGTGCTCCAATTGTCTCACATAGTATATGTGAAAGGAAGTGACATCTGAAGAGAGACGTTATTAAGTTAGGGTTGTTTCTTATGATTTATATCACCCTTCATATGTCAATGCCTTTGGCAGACTGTATGACTGGATGAGATTCTACTGCATGGTGTCTCATATGTGTAAAGCAATTCTGCACTGTGCTGTGTCCATCATCTCACATTTCTGTCTAAAGCTCATCATTGTATTTGACATCAGTGCAGCAGAACCCAGGTCTCCTGCACATCAAGCTACTCATAGCTGCTTACAGCTGACTGCCTTTTCTGAAATGGCTTATTGGTGGCTTGTCACCTGCATGTGTCAGAGGGCTACACAACTAAGGAAGGAGTTTCTTATATAACCACAGATATAATTCAGACAGCAAGCAAAGTTAAAAGTGCAAGCTCCTTAGGTTTTCACAAAACACCTGGTGGTGTCTTAAGTAGAATCAGGGAAAGAGAATAATAACATAGTAATTGGTGCTGCCATCCGCTAACAAATAGACTCAAACCAACATAAGATCATCAAAATGGCCGAGTCCAAATGGAGCAGCAATACTGCATCCCAACAGCTTTCTCCACTGGTGGTAGAACTTAAACAGAAGTGAATAACAAATTGCATGCAGCAAGGAAAATTCCAACGGAGTTCCAAAACATCTGTTGCTACAAGTAATATTTATTAAGCCACTAACTCAAATTCAGACATACTGTCTTACAGTCTTAGTACAGCAAAGACACCAGAAATGAGTTGGCAAATGAATCTCTCTACTCATCATCGTCGAACAAAAATAATTGTTCATTCAACCCGTTTCCAGGGATAGTTACAACTGCATAGACTTCTGAGATCTCTGTTCCTACATGTTTCCCAGTCCGGACTGCTGCTGAAACAGTCTGTGCATGCTCCCAGACTCTCTCTGCAGCAGTCCGGACTAGTGCGCATGCGCGAAAGTCCGCGAATTTTAAATTTTTTTTATTTTTTATTTTCTTTAATTTCTTTATTGTTTTATAGCTGGGGGGCTGCAGTCCAGCAGTCCAATAGCACGGGCCACCCCTGTTTAATCATTGAATCTAGAATGGATCAATCACCCACAGTAACTGGACAGTGTGGAAAAAAGAAACCATTTTTGACACGGCAGAAAAGGAAGAAAAGTACAGTTGTGTACACTTACCATAAATGTAGATGTTCGAGTGTATTCACTGTTGCAGTCATCACATTTTGGTTATCTGCTTGCAGTAGCCCTCAGTCGGCCTGATTAACAAAGACTTGGGTCCTGCGTCGGTTGCTGTCTCTTCTTCCATGACGTCAAGTCGTCAGGGGTATAAAACATGTAGCCGACGCCATTACATCAATTTTTCTTGCCCCAGATGTCAGATGCCCCCCTAATTGGGAGCAATTAAATATATATAAAATACAAGGTTATACACCTCCAACAACAAAGCAAATAAACCAAAAAGCTTTTGAGCATAGTAAAGCAGAGTAGAGGAACAGCCAGAAGATGTCAGGGGGCTGGAGGGAGGGTAACCAGGACTGCAACAGTGAATACAGTCAAACATCTACATTTACGTAAGTGTACACAACTGTACTATGTTCTTCATGTTCACTGTTGCAGTCATCACATTTGGGTAGATTCCCAAAGCTAAGGATGGGAGGAGGAATTTAGATAGCATTAGGACCAGCTATAAGGCCCTGCAAGACTGCAGAGGCAAAGCCAGCTCTGGATTTAGAGAAAATTGGCAAATGGTAATGCTTGGTGTAAGTATGTACAGAACTCCAGGTAGCAGCTTCTAGGATGTCCCTGGTAGGGACGCCTCTAAGAAAGACTGTAGAGGTAGATGCAGCCCTGGTTGAGTGGGGTCTGATCTCATGTGGGATAGGTTTTCCATGGTGCTTATAGCAGAAATTAATGCAATGGCCTATTCATTTAGAAATGGTTTGCTTTGAAATAGCTTTCCCCTCTGTCCCTGCAGCAAATGCCACCAGCAGTTGTTCAGATTTCCTTTGCGGTTTAGTTCTGCCCAAGTAGAATCTAACTTGTCTGTGCACATCTAAGGAGTGCAGTATCTGTTCCCCTTTGTTCTGTGGATTAGGAAAGAAGGTTGGCAAATGGATGGACTGATTAAGCACCACACTGGATACCACCTTGGGCATGAAGGAGGGATTGGTTCAGACGGATACCCTGTCCGCATGAAAGATGATGAAAAGTTCCACTGCCATAAGGGCCTGTAATTCCGATACCCTTCTAGCTGAGGTGATTGCTAAAAGGAAAGGTGTTTTCCAAGAAAGAAATTTTAAATCTGCAGTAGCAGCTGGTTCGAAAGGAGGGAGACTGAGCTTTTCCAATACAAAGTTAAGATCCCAGGCTGGGGTTGAAACTCTCCTGGGTAGTCTTAAATATTTGGCCCCTCTGAGAAACTGCTTGAGCAGTGGATGAGAGAAGAGGGGAGGTTCTGTGTTATAATGAGCTAAAATGGCTCAGGCGTGAATTTTGTTGGAGGAAAAAGACAGACCCTTGTGAAGCATCTCAGTTAAGTATTGTAAAATCTGAGGTAAATTGGGTGCTGCTGTGCTCGTCCCTTGAGATTGGTTCCAGACACAGAAGCTTTTCCATTTTTCAGCATAAGATTTTCTAGTACTAGGCCTCCTTGCCTCTAAAATGATATCCATCACTGGTTTACTGAGGGATGGTAAAGGAGAGATTAGGAAATTAGCCAGGCTGCTAGGTTCAGAGTTTGAAGCTGAGGGTGCAGAATCTGGTTCTCCTGCTGAGACAAGCAGGGTAGGAGTCTGAGGCAGGTGCCATGGGGTCAACAGTGATACATTGCGCAAGAGGTGATACTAGTGTTGATGTGGCCAGTCTGGTGCAATCAAAATCACCCTTGGTTTGTCTTGTTTGATGTTTAGTAGTACTTTGGAGAGCACAGGCAGAGGAGGAAAGACATAAACTGATAGGTTTTTCCAGCTGAAGGACAGAGCATCCACTTACCATGCCTGTTTGTGGGGAGTCCCTGTGCAACATTTGTCCAATTGATAATTCTGTCGGGAGGCAAACAGGTCTATATCTGGGCTCCCCTATTTGCTTGTCAATATGTTGAAAATCCTTGGTTCCAGTTTCCACTTGTGTGGGTCCATGAGGTTTCTGCTTAGTCCATCTGCCAGTGTATTTAGTTTTCCTGGCAGGAACTGAGCTTGTAGATGCACTTGATAGCTCAGGGTTGTGTTCTACAATGCCATGGCTAGTCTGCAGAGGGAGTAAGAACGGGTACCCCCCTGCTTGTTTATGTACCACATAAAGTACAGTTTTGTACCTACCATAAATGTAGATGTTCGAGGATCCACATTGCTGCAGTCCTAACTATTGGGTAGTCCGCTGTCCAGTCAATACCAGAGTATATTGACGTCGGTCAGGGCGCATTAGACTGACGCCAGTACGTCAGGGTACTAATGCACATGACCGACGTCATATCCTCAGTCTTTTCTTGCCCCAGATGTCAGAAGACCCTAAAAAGACAAGGCCCAATATACCTGCACCAGAAATATGTACAATATATACAAAAATATATACAAAAATATCAGCATATAACCTCACCTACACAACCACCCCTAAACACAGAGGGAAGGAGGGAGGATTGCAGCAATGTGGATCCTCGAACATCTACATTTATGGTAGGTACAAAACTGTACTATGTTCTTCATTCCACATTGCTGCAGTCCTAACTATTGGGTAGAATCCCAAAGCAGAGGTAAGGGAGGCTGGCAAATCATAAAGAAGCAGGAGCTGACAACATGCCTTGCAAAATAGCTGTGGCAAAACCAGCCCTAGACTTAGAGTAGAGAGGAAGGTGATAATGCTTAGAGAAAGTATGCACTGAACTCCAAGTAGCTGCCTCCAAAATATCCTTAGTTGCCACCCCTTAGAAATGCTGTTGAAGTGGCAGTAGCCCTAGTGGAATGAGGCCTAATCCCAGCTGGAATCTCCTTGCCATGATGGGAATAACAAAATGCAATGCAAAACCCAATCCACCTAGAAATAGTTTGTTTTGACACAGGCTTGCCCTGAACTCAAAGCAAAAGAAACAAACAACTGCTGAGACTGCCTAAAATCCTTAGTCCTGCTTAAATAATAACGCAATTGCCTATGTACATCTAAAGTGTGCAAAATCTTTTCCCCTTTATTTTGGGGTCTGCATAAAAGTAGGCAAATGAATAGTTTGGTTTAAAGCCACACTAGAAACCACCTTAGGCATAAAGGAAGGATTAGTACGTAATGATACCCTATCCTTATGGAAAATCAAAAAGGGCTCTACTGCCATAAGGGCCTGCAACTCAGACACCCTTCTTGCAGAAGTAATAGCCAACAAAAAAGCAGTCTTCCATGACAAGTATTTCAATTCAGCAGTAGCCGCAGGCTCAAAAGGTTGTAGAGTAAGTTTTTCCAACACAAAATTGAGATCCCAAGCAGGAGTAGGAGCTCTAATGGGGTCTTATATTCTTTGCCCCTCTAAGAAACTGCTTGAACAAAGGATGCGAAAACAATGGTGGGTCACAATCATAGTGAGCTGAAATTGCTGCAGCATGAATCTTAATGGAAGAGAAGGACAAACCTTTGTCCAATAACTCAGTAAGATATTGAAGAGCCACATTCAAATTAGGCTCAGAAATCTCCAAATTCTTTGCTGTACTCCAAATTAAAAACCTCTTCCATTTTTCATGACACTTTCCTTGTACTAGGTCTTCTAGCTTCCATAATCACATTTAAAACTTGTTGAGGAAGTTGAGACCTGCTGTGTTTCAACACAGAATATGCCAGGCTGTTAGATGAAGTGAGTGAAGCTTGACATTGAGCAGATGACCGCCCTTCTGAGATAACAGATGTGGAATCAAAGGTAAAGGCCATGGAGGCTTCCTTACCAGACTCCTTAGTAGTGGGTACCAGTGTTGCCGAGGCCAATCTGGAGCTATTAAAATCATCCTTGGCTTGTCTTGTCTGACCTTTAAGAGCACCTTTGGAAGAAGAGGCAGAGGTGGAAAGGCATACACATGAAGATTTTTCCAACTGAAAGAAAGAGCATCCACTTTCCAAGCTGTGTGATGAAACCCCTTTGTGCAAAACTTTGGCAGCTGGTGGTTTAGTGGAGAAGCGAACAGATCTATGTCTGGAGTTCCCCATGACACTGTCAATTTCTGAAATACATGAAGATCCAGTTTCCACTCGTGGGGATCCATGATTTGTCTGCTTAACACATCTGCTAAGGAGTTCTGTGCTCCCGCCAGAAACCTTGCCTGAAGAGTTAGTTGCAAGCTGAGCGCAGTCTCCCATAAAATCATTGCTTGCCTGCATAGAGGATAAGAATGTGTTCCCCCTTGTTTGTTGATGTACCACATGACAGTTGTGTTGTCTGTTAGAATCAACACCTGCCCTGGAAGAAGTAACTCCTTGAAAGCCATTAATGCAAACTGGACTGCTAACATCTCCTTCATGTTGATATGTAGATGCTGTAGTCTGGCAGGCCACTTGTCTTGTATCCACTTTCCATTTAGATGAGCTCCCCAAGCAATGTCCGAGGCATCTGTCGTTAAAATCTGACTCGCTTCTGGCCGGGTCACAGAGAGTCCCTTGTTTAGGTGACATTCCTGAGCCCACCACAAAAATTCTTTTTGAAGGCAAGGTATTATTTGAATGACAGTGTCCAAATCCTGGCAGTGCTGTGTCCATACATTTTGAGATACCATTGCAGCTTCCTCATATGCAGTTTGGCATTGGGAAGCACCAGAATACAAGATGCCATGAACCCTAATGCTTGAAGGACTGTCCTTGCAGTCAGCACGGACTGATGAGATAGTTGATGGAAGTAAAGGGATAGACTCATTTGTTTGTCCGGGTTAAAAGGCCATCTGGGCTGCTGTATTCAGTCTCACACCCAGAAAGCACATGTCTTGAGAGGGTACTAGACTGACTTTATTTCGCTCACAGAATACCCTAGGCATCTTAGCACTGCTATAACATATTCCAGATGCTGTAGAAGGTCTTCCTTTTCTTGAGCCAGAATCAGGCAGTCGCCCAAGTAAGGATAGATTTGAATTCCTTTTAGCCTGAAGTAAGCTATCACTGGAGCCAGAACCTTTGTGAATACTCTGGGCGCAGTAGATAAGCCAAAGGGCAATGCAGAGAACTGATAATGAGAATTTCCAGCTCGAAAACGCAGATACTTCCTGCAACTTAGTCTTATAGGCACATGAAGGTAAGCTTCCTTGAGATCTAAAGTTACCATCCAGTGATCTTTGCCCAGCAGAGGTAAAAGCTGTTGTAACGCCAACATCTTGAACTTTGGAATGTCCAGATAAGTGTTGAGGATAGATAAATCCAAAATTGGTCTCCACGTGTTCCCCTTCTTTGGTACTAGGAACAGGCGAGAATAAAATCCTAGGCCCCTTTCTGATACAGGGACTGGCTGAATGGCCCCTATTTGGAGTAACAGAGAAATTTGCTTGTGAGCCTCTTTCCTTTGTGGAGGAGGAACGCCTGGCATGCCTTTGAAAGGGGCAATGTATGGAAATAAAACCTGTAACCGTGGTGAATGATATCCAACACCCATCTGTCTTGAGTGATTAAATCCCAATTTTCTTTGAAAAGAGACAGTCTTCCTCCCAAAGGAGCTGCCAGACGAGAATCTACTGGCAGCTGAAAAGGCAGGTCATTGGGTCTGTTTACGAAAGGACTGACCCCTGCCCTCACCAGAAGTCTGAGCAGGTGAACTCCCTGTTCTAGGCCTAAAAGAACCTTGAGCTCTGCCCCTACCACGCCTAGACCTACCCCTAGACTGGGAATCATAAGCAGGATATGTCCATCCCTTAGTAGGCCAATTTCTACTAAACTTCGGTGGCTGCACCTGCAAAAAATCTTTAACAGTTTGCATAGACTTAGCTTTGTCCTCCATTTTCTTTAAAACTGCTTCCACAGGCTTAACCAAACAACACATCAGACTGTAAAGGAGCATCCAAAATCCTTGTCTTAACATGCTCAGCTAAATTCTGATCCCTCAACCAGGCATCCGCCCGAAGAACAGAACTAGTGGCAGCCACCCTCGAGGAGGCCTGTACAGCATCAAAACCACATTGCAAAGAATGCTTACCCACTTGTTCAGACACATGAACTAAATCTAGCAACTCTTTACACTCAATACCTTCCGCCAAAGCATCCACCTTAGATTTCAGTTGTGAAAGGAGATAATTTTGATATTTTAGCATGTGAAACTGACAATTCAACGCCCTCATGGCTAAAGTGGAAGAAGTATACACTTTCTTTCCCCATCTATCCAAAGCCCTTGCCTCTTTATCAGTGGGAACAGGGTTTTTAACCACAGAGGCCTTAACACCTTTAGGTCCCTGAGAAACAGTTTCGGTCTGCCCTAGGACTCTTAAAAGATACTTATGAGCTTCAGGCACCCTATAGTACCTATCAGGTTTAACAGGAGCAGGAGGCAAAGAATCAGGGTTCAGGGAAGCCTCTGCAAAACATCTTCCACCACATTCAACACAGGAGGTATAGCTAAGGGCCTATGCTGGGGTAAAAACAAGAATTCCCTAAGCCTTTTCCTGGAATCAGAGTAATCCTGGCCTTCCCATTTAAAGTGCTCCCTCATGGAATGCAGAGTCTCTGAAAATGAGAAATCCTCAGGAGGAGAAGCTGTAGGAGTGGAATCATCCACATCAGAATCAGAATAAGGAGGATACTCCTGCAAATCTTCCGCAGAAATGTCAGAAGCCTCTGAACACTGTTCAAAACTATCAAACTCAGGTTCCACCCTAGGCCTCTTATCAGGAGGGGGCATAGAACCTCTAATCATAGTAATCAAATCTTCTGCCATTTTAAGCATATGTTTCTTAGGCACAGAACCTGAAGTGCTAGGAGAAGCTCCCACTGAAGCTAAACTTGGCCTACCTCTCAAAGAAGTTTTGGAAACAGAAGGAGAGGCTCTAACTCCCTTGGGAAGAGAGGGAAGAACAGTTACCTGAGAAGCCCCTCAGCCTGGCCTACCTCCTGAGAAGGCACATCCTGTAACAGTAAAGTCTCTGCCTGAGACTCCAAAGAAACTCCTGGCAAAACCTCTGGCTCCACTGAGTTTCTAAAGAACCGACGTCCGGGACTGCCGGTTCATCAACCCTAGGCTTCGCTGTTTTGTCCTTGCTTCTTGGATTTGAGCATCCGACGGCATTTTATAATTGCAACGCTTCCCAAACACTAACCTGGCACAGTCTAACCTTCTCTTAATAGTGCTTGTTAAACCTAGCACAAGAGCTGCATCCAACAACGCCGTGCTCAGGCCCTAAACAAGGTATACACAAAGTATGGTAATCCCTATGAGGTATCTGTTTCCCACAAGAAATACAGTTATTCACTTTTTCTGACATCCGTTAAATACTGAGGCAAGAAAACCAAAATGTTCCCCAACGGGTACTTAGCCAACTCTGATTCGGTCTGAAACTCCGACTTCAGAAAATTTCAGAACGCCAACCTGCACCGCGCCATTTTAAGCATATGTTTCTTAGGCACAGAACCTGAAGTGCTAGGAGAAGCTCCCACTGAAGCTAAACTTGGCCTACCTCTCAAAGAAGTTTTGGAAACAGAAGGAGAGGCTCTAACTCCCTTGGGAAGAGAGGGAAGAACAGTTACCTGAGAAGCCCCCTCAGCCTGGCCTACCTCCTGAGAAGGCACATCCTGTAACAGTAAAGTCTCTGCCTGAGACTCCAAAGAAACTCCTGGCAAAACCTCTGGCTCCACTGAGGGACTGCCGGTTCATCAACCCTAGGCTTCGCTGTTTTGTCCTTGCGCTTCTTGGCGTCGGAGCATCCGACGGCATTTTATAATTGCAACGCTTCCCAAACACTAACCTGGCACAGTCTAACCTTCTCTTAATAGTGCGTTTGTTAAACCTAGCACAAGAGCGGCATCCAACAGCGTCGAGCTCAGGCCCTAAACAAGGTATACACAAAGTATGGTAATCCCTATGAGGTATCTGTTTCCCACAAGAAATACAGTTATTCACTTTTTCTGACATCCGGTTAAATACTGAGGCAAGAAAACCAAAATGTTCAGCCAACTCTGATTCGGTCTGAAACTCCGACTTCAGAAAATTTCAGAACGCCAACCTGCACTCGCAAAACTGCTTCTGCATCGGACCATGCGGCAAAAAAGACTGAGGATATGACGTCGGTCATGCGCATTAGTACCCTGACGTACTGACGTCAGTCTAATGCGCCCTGACCGACGTCAGCCATATACTCTGGTATTCGGGCCGACTGGACAGCGGACTACCCAATAGTTAGGACTGCAGCAATGTGGAATGAAGAACATCAGTGGTGTTGTCTGTCTTTACCATTAATTGTCCTGGAAGAATGTGGTCCTTGAAGGCTGTCGGAGCATTCTGTACAACTAACAGTTCTTTTTGATTGATATGCAGGTGCATTTGACTTGAGCTTCATTTGCCCTGAATGCACTTACCTGCCAGGTGAGCCCCCCCCCATGCATAGTCTGATGCATCTGTTAGGGTTTGGGTGGCAGGGGGTAGTGTGAATGGTAGTCCCTTGTTTTGGTGGCAGGCCTCTGCCCACCAAAGGAACTCTAGGCATAGGCAAGGTATAATAGGAATCATTGCTTCTAGATCCTGAGAATGTTGACACTATAGGCTTTTTAGATACCATTGTAGTTTCCTCATATGCAGTCTTGCATATGGAATTAGAAGGATGCAGGAGGCCATGAACCCCAAGGCTTGTAGTATTTGCCTTGCAGATAGCAGGATTTTTGTGGCCACTTGTTTGAAGTAGGTTGTCAAATGAATTTGTTTCTCCAGCGTGCGGAAAGCCATCTGGGAAGTTGTATTCAAGCTTGCTCCCTGGAATATAATTTGTTTACAGTGTACCGGGTGGGATATCTTTTCGTTTATGGTGTAACCCAGACAAGTTAGTACCTTTTGTGCAAAGGCCAGATGATTCAAAAGTACTTTTGTGCAAAGGCCAGATGATTCAAAAGTATGTCCTGGCTTTCTGCCTGAATTAGACAATTGTCCAGGTATGGGTATATTTGAATATTTCTTTGCCTGCAAAATGCAATGACTGGAGCTAGGCACTTTGTGAATACCCTGGGCACAGTAGATAAGCCAAAGGGCAGTGCAGAGAACTGATAGTGCATGTAGCCTGCTTTGAAGTGTAGGTATCTTCTGCAAGATTCCCTGATTGGGATGTGCAGGTATGCTTCCTTTAACTCTAGTGTTGCCAACCAGGTGTCTTTGCCTAGCATAGGGAGCAACTGGTGAAGAGTTAGCATCTTGAATTTTGTAATCACCAAAAAGGTGGTTAGAGCAGACGGGTCCAGGATAGGACGCTATGAATTGTCTTTTCTGGGTACCAGGAAAAGTCTCGAGTAGAAACCTTGTCCCTTTTCCTCTTCTGGTACCAACTGAATAGCCCCCCCCATGCTTAAGAGAGAAAGTACTTGCTTTTGTGCCTCTGTCCACAGATTTGGGGGTAGATCTGGCCACCCGCTTGGTGTTGGTAACCCGTGGAAGTGAAATCTGTATCCCTGGGACACAATATTTAAAACCCATTTGCCCTGGGTAATGATTTCCCAGTTCTTGGCATGAAGAGCAATCTTTCCCCCCAAAGGGGCAGTCAGTTGAGAAGTGTTTGGAAGGTTTAAAAAGAAGTCATTGAGACAGTTTACCATGGGGGGAGTTTTATTACTCCCATATTTGGAAGTGGAGGCCCCCCCCACTGCTTAGTCCTGTGCGTACCCTGGGACTGAAGCCTGGAAACTCTGCTGGATCTGGGTTTGGACTGAGAAGGTCTGGAAGAGGCAGGAAAGGACCAATTCTTGGAAGGCCAATGCCTACTAAACCTTGGAGGTTGTACTTGTAAAAAAAATCTTTAGCAGTTTGCATGGATTTAGCTTTTTCCTCCATCTTTTTAAGAACTTCTTCTGCCTTGTTGCCAAACAGGCGGTCCAGGTTTAAGGGAGCATCCACTAATTTTGCTTTAACATGATCTGGCAAGGATTGCTCCTTAAGCCAAGCATGCCTTCTAAGTATAGACCGAGTTACAGCAGCCCTGCAAGATGCCTCTAGATTATCTAAACCACATTGCAAAGTATGTCACTATCAGGAATCATCATCATTTTCTGTTTAAGCAATCCAATAATATGTTGCTGATACTTTAACATATGAAACTGGAAGTTTAAGGTCCTAATGGCCAAAGTTGCAGAAGTGTATACCTTCTTACCCCATCTATCCAGCGCCCTGGAGTCTCTATCAGAGGGGGTAGGATTTTTGGCAGTAATAGCTTTAATGCCCTTGGGTCCCTGTGAAATGGTCTCAGGATTCGCAGTAGGATTTTTAAAAAGGAACTTGTGAGAGTCAGGGATCCCTGCAATATCTATCAGGTTTTCTGGGAGCAGGAGGTAAAGAGTCTGGGGCCAAGCTAGATTCAGAAAAGGCATCATCAACAATGTCTAGTACAGGAGGTACGGCTAAAGGCCTGTGCTGGGGCAAAAGAAAGAAATCCCTAAGCCTCTTTTTAGAATCAGAGAAATCCTGACTTTCCCAATGAAAATGCTCCCTGAGAGTATGCAAGGTTTCACCAAAAGAGAAATCCTATGGGGGAGAAGCAGAGGGAATACAGTCCTCAGCATCAGAATCTTCATAGGTAGATAAGGGTAAATCCTGCTCATCAGAGGGAACAGAAAATTCAGAATCCTGGTCAGAAGTATCATAAGCAAACTCAGTCCTAGGTCTCTTAGAGGGGGAAGGTTGGCTTCCCCTAATTAAAGTAATAAGGTCTTCAGCCATTCTTATCATTTGTTTTTTAGGCATAGGGGCCTGACCATGTGGTCTGGGTGTCAGTTTTCTAGGCATGGTTTGAGATTTAGGCCTTGAAGAAGTTGGTTTAATATGCAAGTCAGTAGGCCTGAATACACCCTCAGAAGCCGGTGCCTGCACAGTCGCTCCGGACCCATCCAAGGTAGACACATCCACAGGTTCCACAGTTGAAGCAACTCGTGGCATACCGGACTCCGAATGGGTCTCAGTAGAGGCCTGCGAATCTGAAGTGGCGGGTATCAGGGGCTGCGAAAGCGCCTCACTGAGTACCGGCGAACTGGAGAACTGGCTTAGGAGAAGCGCCGTTAGCAGCTTTGGACCTAGGCGGCCTGTCTCTGTCTTTATCTTTGTGTTTTTTTCAGAATGTTAGTAGTCGGATGGCTAATCAAAGACATATCAGGATAGTTGAACCAAGCACTCAAATATTTAGAAGCAAAAATATACTGACAATGGATAGTTTGTGTTTTAAATAAGGCAGAAAACCGACAGCGAGGTACGTCATGGTCAGGGCCTAGGCAAGGAATACAGTGCGAATGAAAATCTTTATGAGGTATTTGCTTTCCACAAGTAATGCAATTATTTACTTTTACTGACATCGGTTAAGAGCAAGAAAAAGTTTCCCCAATGGGGTACTTTGCTTTTAGTTGAAGCCTTCGGTTCTGAAACTCGAAAATGAAAATTTCAGGAGTCGGCCGACCTGGACTTGCGAACTGCTTCTGCTTCGGGCACTGCACGGCAAGAAAGACTGATGTAATGGCGTCGGCTGCATGTTTTATACCCCTGACGACCTGACGTCATGGAAGAAGAGACAGCAACTGACACAGGACCCAAGACTTTGTTAATCAGACCGACTGGGGGCTACTGCAAGCAAATAACCCAAATGTGATGACTGCAACAGTGAAACACGAAGAACATCTACAGATCCTTTTTCTGAAGGCAGTTCAGCCCCAGGTTTCAAAGGCTCTCAATGAGAAGCTGACAATACCTGAAATGGTACGCAAGATCAAAGTTTCATATGTCGTCTGTGGCTTGACTGAATTCAATACAAATAAACACTGTAAGTGTTAAGAGCTTCCCTAAGCAACATAAACACTGAGTATACTTTGTTGATGGACATAACACTCACCCAAAGGTACACTTCATAAACCTAGGGTATTATGAAATTGTTGGGTCTATACCCAATGGTACAGTAAGAAGAAAATACCTACAGACAGAAAAACAAGTTTGTGAAAGAAAAGCCTGACAAATGAAAAGACGACCGACTGATACCAATATAAAACAGAAGTACTGTGAAGTTCGCATAAAGGACCACTGATTTCTAGATTAAAAAAAAAAAATCTTACAAAGGAAGATGCAACTATTTTCTATTGAACATTTTTAGGCATAACAAAGAAGTAATGGAGAGCCTGGTATGTGTACTGTATGATGGAAAGATGGAGGTTCCAAGGCAGTCTGGGAAAGTTTGTCTGCTGAGCAAGCAGTCCTAATGCTAGTTATAAATCCCAGTACTTACAGAAGATAGATATCGTATAAAGACCTTAAATTACAACCCTAATATTTTATGAAATATTTTCAAGATACATTACTGTAATTCATAATCTGAAGTTCATCTTCCTGTGTTCCTTTTTCCCCCCAGAAAAATACACTTGGCTAGCAATGCACCTTTTTCAAACCTGGGAATGTTCATATGAAAAAATAGTAGTAGTAAAACAGTGTAGTGACATTTTGGGCTATTTACCAGAGTGCAGACAGTGTTATCAGATCAGTCATTTTTGAGATTTTTATCAGAAGAGTGATGGTGAATGTACATGTTAAAGATGTGAGAAGCCAAACCAATTCAGTTTTGTAACTCTCACAAGGAAGAAGTGTACAATATATAAATTGCAAAGGTTGTGCACTGATCATAATGGTGAATCTGGATTGGCAGTTTCATCCTCATTACAGTTAGCACCTTTAGGAAGACCAAGAGGAATTAGCCCAAGCACAACATCCCTAGACTACTAGAGCTCCTCCCTTTTTATCCATAAAGCTCCAGTGTAGAAGACCCTTTTCTAGATCTCAAAAGCACACTTAACGTGGAAGTTCAGAAAAACAACAATGAACCATGAAAACAATTGCAATATACCAATCAGGTCCATGAATTTTTTTTTTTTTTGGGGGGGGGGGTGATAATGAGGATGGACTAACTAATCCAAAAATAATGTTATGGTAAGTTTAACATTTGTATTTGGATATGGAGTTCCATCCTAATCTCTTGGGTGGATCTTCATGAAACAATGCCCTGAATAATAGAGGCACCAAAGGAAAATATTACAGTTGTGTAAGAGCTTATCATAACAGTAGATGCCCTACTGACCACTGTTGCAGTATTCTTGACATATGGTTGTCACTGCTGACGTCTAGCCAGAGGTACCAAAGCGTTATCTTCCTGAGGTTGTATGCCCGACGCATGACCTCTGCTCATGTGTACTGGGGTATACAGATTCAGACTATATCCAAGCCAGCTGCCTGAAGACTACTGATAGAGGTATGGTGGTCAGCTCTGAGAGGTATAGCTCAAATTGGTAAAAAAAAAGGAACCTCCTCCTGTTCTCATGAAGCGTATCACAGTTTAAAGCAAATGAGGAGAATAGGAAAACTGAATTTGGTAGAAAAGAGGGGACGGAGGGTGGGATGGAATACTGCAACAGTGATCAGTAGGACATCTACTGTTGTGGTAAGCTCTTACATAACTGTACTATGTCCTGACTAAAATCACTGTTGCTGTACTCCTGATATATGGGTGATTCTCAGAGCTAAAGGAGGAAGGAAGGGTGGCTGGCTACTTAGTAGAAGAGTTGTCTAGCAGTCTGGATAGGACTGACCTAGCAAAGATTGTCCTGGACCTGGAGAAAGCATCAATTCTGTACTGGTTAGTAAAGGTGTGTACAGAGGACCAGTGCCAGCCTGTAAGATAGACCTGGAGTTTACTACTTTGTGAAAAGCCCCTAAGGAAGTTACTGCCCTACTGGAATGTGCTCTGCCTCTTGTAGGCCCTGAATACCCTCTTCAAAGAGGGATTGTCTTTGAGGAATTAAAATCCTACCATCCACGGGGCCAAGTTGAGAGATGGCAGATTTGTGTGGAGTAGCAATACTTTTTTATGAGTCATCAGGTCCAGTTGAAGAGATATTCTTCCCTAATTTCCCTCTGTCAGGCAAAATAGCAGGACAAACAAATGCCAACTTGGCCAAATGGTGCCAGCAAAAGGAGTACAGATGTTTACTTTTCTACCTTGAGAATATTTTTTGGAAGAAAAGCATACAGGAAGTTCCCTGTCCACTGGAAGGAAAAGGCCTCTATCTGCCCTCAAGGCTGTGAGATAAGGGTCTCCAGTGCAGAACTGAGGGAGTTGATGGTTGATTGGTGATGTAAAGATGTCTAGCTGAGGGGTGCCCCATTGAAGGATGATCATATGGAAAACCTCTCGGATCAATGTCCATTCTTGGGCATCCTCTAGGGAGTGGCTTTGGGAATCTGCTAGCATACTGTCTTGAGAAGGGATGTATGTAGCTGTGAGCATGATGCCCATTTGGGATGCCAAGTCCCATGCCTCCTGTGCTAAACTGCACAGTAGGTAAGACCTGGAGTCTCCCTAGCAGTGGATCAGGTTTCCAGAGGTGGGCAAAAATCTGAAGAGCTTGCAGAAGAGGGACCAGTATAACTTTGTTTACGGAATGCAGGACAGAGACCAAGTACTTTGTCATTTGAGTCTAGTATTAATTGCCCTAAAAGCAAGGGAAGCAGAGGTGTAAACCTTCTTTTCCCATCTATCTCATAGCCCTACAATCTTTGTCCATATACAGCAAATTAGCAGTGATCAGAAGCTTACAGGGCTTAGCTGAAGACAGAGACACTGCAGAGGGGTATACCACTGAATTCTTGTATAAATACTTAAGTCATTGCTCATCTTGTAAAACTTTCTGGTCTTTTCAGAGCTGGTAGTTGAGAGTTATGTACTGAAGAGGTGGACTGAAAGGAGTCCTGTAAAGACCCAAGGACAGGAGGGACTGCAGAATTGCAGGGGGTACCCATTTCCAAGAAGCTGTAATACCTTTTATGAATATCAGATATCTGTGTGGGTTGCCATTAAAAGGGTTTCATCATGTTCTGAATAGTAAACCCAAAGGAAGCTTCTTCAATAGGGGAATCTGTTGAGAGGGAGTCCTCTTTTTCAGAAGTAATTTATCCTGGAGAATGCAGTTGAGAGGAATAGTCCAGAGAATGGTTAGAGTTGAAATCTTTTTTCTTCAAAAGGGGAAACAAGGACAGGTTTTTGAGGAGTAGCCTGTGGTTTTGGAGACCCAAAGGGGAGAGGTTTCAAAGACATGATAGCTTTGAACAACCCCTGTGAGAAGTCTATCCATTCCGTTTTCTTAGAAGCTGAGGGAGAGGTCACATGCCTAGTCTGCCGCTGCTGCTTTTTAGATGTGGCACCCACCTGGATGAGAGACAGAAGTTCAGAACCCTGTGTGACTTCTATTAGAGTACCTGGAATCTCTTCCCCAACTGAAATTTGTGGGATGCTATGCCATTCCTCGGAAATAATGAGACATGGCTAATCAGACATATCAGCAGACTGCAAGGCTTCAGGGGCCATATTGGCCTCCGATGGGATCTCTGTAGTGGGCAACTAAGAGGCAACCTGACACACAGTGGGATCCGGAACCTTGGTGGGTACATCAGTCAGAAACGTTGGACTGCAGATCTGTTTGAAGCCTTTCTATTTTTTTCTTCAGCAGCAAAGGGGCATCTGAAGATGCGGAGTCAGCCATCTAGAACTGGGTCAAGTGTTTAACACTCTGGGTCTCTAGAAAGGTGTTGAGAGTAGACAACCTTGACTTAAGGGTTTTGGGAATGAATGACTGACGGATTAAGCAAGATTTGTGATCATATTCAGGACCTAGGTAAAAAAAGACAACTTGTTATGCAAGTACTTGTATGGAATCTGCCTACCACACTTGCACATACCCCTCCTAGCTGAAATCTAAAAACTTTCAACAAAACAGCACAAGTAAAAAGGAAGATTACCCAATGGGGCACTTATCTGGCTGAACGATCAAAGCAAAGGTACCAACGATCAAATGCTGATCAGTCTGACAGATGAACTACCTGCATTCGGTTTAGCAGTGTGATAGTCTGAAGCTCCATGCTCGTACACCCATCTATATACCCCTACACATACAAACTGAGTTCATGTGTTGGATGGACTACCTCGCGATGATAAAGCTTTGGTAGCCCTGGCCGGCCATCAGTGGGGACAACCCATATGTTAGGAGCACTGCAACGGAGATTTCAGTCAAGAAATCTAAATTTACAGATCATATCAAGCTTATAGTATCTCAAAAATGTATTTGGTGAGGTCCATGCAGCTGTGGCACAAATATAAAAGGATGATTTCTTTAAAAAAAGCCTGAGAAATAACAACTAAAAAGGAATGGACAATACGCTAAGCCATTAAGATTTTTTACTTATAAAACAAACAAATATCCTCTAAGGGGAATGACTCTATCACAAGTAAAATCATTTTTATCCAGAAGCACTGCATATAAAACACAGTAACTTGGCAAAGCAATCAGTGCACACCATTCCTTATAAAGGTTAAATAACTTAAGGAAAAAAACTCTCCTAAGTCACTGTAGCAGAACAGAACTAAACAGAGTACTGGAAATAACACAAAAGCAGCAATAAAATGGCTGAAGGGAAGAAAAAGGTTGAGGATGGGAAATAGTTGCAGTCATAAGAGAAGGGGGATATACTGATCTTGGCAATGTTACAAACACAAATACAGCATCTTCAAATGAACAAACAAATTTTTTGACCAAGAATAAATAACTCTATCAGCAGCCTAGGACTGTTCTCTCAAGCAAGAAAACTGTAGCTGAAGAGATACGGAAAAGGTACTCAAGCACTGTAAAATTATGGATAAAAATGGAGACACTAGGTAGCTTAGGAAAATTCGAAGTACTGGGCAGAGAGGTCCTACAGGTAGCAAAGATGGTTAAAGAGGTTACGAGAGTTGAAGTCCAAACCCAGATCATAAGTTCATGCAGGCAAAAAAGAGCTATATGCCTAAAGTGAGAAAACAGTCTGTGTGAATGAACAGAAGCATAAATACAGGGTGATTCAGTCTACAGATGGATGTAAAGTTGGCAGAAAGTTAAAGAACTAGAAAGTGGGCAGGCCAGTCACTGAGAACGGGTATGCACATGAGTTCCCCAACAAGACTCAACACAACCTTGCAAGAACCCATTTCTGCCATTAAAGGAAACAATTCCAAGCAGAGACAACAAGACTAGGAAATAAGAAGTCTAAGGTACTGCAAGTGAACGGAATTATGGTATCTATGATATTTTCTGACCTGGTGTTGGAAACCAGGCTAAACTCTTGTGATTAGTGACACAAACATGCAAGCATCAAGATAAACATTTTAAAATATTTTTAAGTAACATCCTGCACTTCCTTTTTTAATGCTGTTTACAAAACTCTGGACACAATCCCACAGGAGTCATATTTGTAGATTCCAAGGCTGTTTGAACTCGGTGTCTCTCAATAGCCTTCCTCTTGTTACAGCAACAGTACCATACCTTTTCTTGAAAGATTTCTGATCTGGATCACAAACTACTTAACCAATGTGCTAGCCTGTGTAACTAATTTATCACTGTCTCTGCATTTTCTGTGTGTTTCTACCAAAAAACAAAAAAACAAAAAAATAATCCTTGTTTTCCCGCCTTCCTCGACTAGTTTAGACCAGTATACAGGCATTGCTGTATTCTGGGCTGTGGTGTAGTTCCTGTGTTGTCCATTACCTTACTTGGATAGAAGGAAGTTTCTTTGCTCACCAGTGGGAGTGGGGAGCCTTGAGCAGCCTACCTGTCCTTGGGGGAAGTGACCTCAGCACAAGAAGCTGTAGTAATTGGTTGTTTGGGACCATTCCTAGCTCTTTTGTAGTTCACTGCTTAAAATCCACGTTTGCACGGCTGTGCGCGGTCATGCGCATAGCCGGTTAAACTTTTTCTGTCTGCTCTTCAATTTTTCCCTTAGAACTGTTCTACTTGCAATCTAAACAGCCTATACTCTATCTGAAAACCTCAGCACTTGCTCCTAAAGCATTTTTTACACAGGTAAAGCACTCTTAAACAAAAGAAAGTACTTCATTCACCTAAATTCTGTTGAGTACCCATTTCCCTATAGGTCCTTTCTGACTCAGTTACACAGCAATCTTTTTCACTATTTCTAGCATGTCGAAGGGTCAGTTGCTGGCGTCCTCTCCTGTTCAGCTGGTGAATCTGGGAATCTTGAGGCAATGTTACAATTGCCTCATGTACACAGACAACCCTCTCCTCCTCCCAACAAATACAAATATATGAGAGATGCAACTATATAGCCAAACTGGAGGCTGAGCTCTCTCAATTCAGTACTGGCAAGACCAGTCAGGAGGAGAAGGTAACCACGCACACCACAAACCCAGTCTCACATAGAACTATCACAACTGCAAACCAAACACATAAACACAGAAAAACATACTGAGGCTGATTAAAAATCTACCAAAACAACAGAGGCCTCCAAAGCAGACACCCAGGCAACCACCACCTCAAGACATAGCACATGCAACACATAGTTCACAAAGTCAGTGTGCTAAACAGTCACAGCCCTTAAGGCCAAAAAACATGCCAGACACACTTGTAATAGGTGACTCCATAGTCAGACACACTGACGTCCCACTCACCAGACTGAACAAGGAAAAGGTCACAGTAAGCTGCCTGTCGGGAGCTAGAATCCGCCACATAACAAAAGCACTCAGGTCACTCCACAGCAAGTACAAATATGACTCAGTCATTGTACATGCCGGTGTGAACGACCTGAGATGTACCTCCCTGGACTACATGAAAAGAGACATAGAGTAGCTCTCTGATTATGTAGCCCAGGCCGGTATGACCCTGACCCTGAGCAGCATCTTACCCTCACCAAGAATGATGCCACAGTACAAAGACAAAATGATCAGTTTTAACAATTGGCTTAATTACTGGTGTCATTCTAAGGGATCCAATGTCTGTCTGCTTGGGATGACATGCTTGACAAGCCACGCTGCTTCAAGGGATGGCTTGCACCTGTCACCCTGGGCTTCCGGATATTGGCCAAGGCTCTTGCCACCCCATAGTGCCTTTTTAGGCAAGGCTCAAATGACAAACCTACCTCCCTAGAAAACACAAGTGGAAAAAAACTAAGGGTAATGCTGCTCAATGCCAAAAGTCTAAACCTCAAGATGCACACCCTCGAAGCCCTCCTCAGTATGGAGAACATCGATGTCTGTGCAGTGACTGAAACCTGGTTCAAGGCTCCTGATAGCACCCCAGCACTATCAGGTTTTACCTCATATCATGCTTTCCGGCCTCAAAACTTGGATCAAACCACAAAAGGAGGGGGAGTATCCATTTTCATCAAAGATACCCACACCTCCAGGTTAGTGGCAACGCACGAAGCATCGGAGACTATCCAGGTGCAACTAACCATAGGCAAAACCGCCTTACAGTTTGTAGCATGCTACAGACCACCCTCTCAAACTTAGGAACCCCACACAGCCTTCCTGAAGACACTGGAGAGTATGAATGTCTCTCCAAATACCATCATTCTGGGAGACTTCAACTACCCAAACATAGACTGGGAACATTACTCAAGCCCCAACACCCTAGCCCAAAGGTTCCTAGAATTCATAAACACAAATGCAATGGAACAACTAGTCACCATTCCCACAAGAGGAGACAATATACTAGACCTGATCATCACAAACATGGTGACAAAATGCTCCACACTGGAAGTATATCCCTCTTTGGTAAGATCAGACCATAAATTAATCTCACTGGAAATCCACATCCCGCCCCCACTCCCTGCACAAAAGACCACAGTGAAGAACTTCTCAAAAGCCACCTTCACACTTCTTAAGACTGAAGTGGTATCCTTCAAGGCCCCTGGGCCAGTGGAAACCACAACCCACACTGCTGAATCCTTTGCAAATGCCTTCTATGGGCACCTTCAAGAATGCATGGATCATGCAATCCCAAATAAAACCAAGACCCATTCCCCAAAGGCAGGCACCGGTCTGGTGGACCCCAGCCATTAACAAACTTTACAACAGGAGGAGGAAGCTACTACATGACAGAGCAAAATCCCTAAAAGGGAAGGCATCTCTGATCAGTACTAGCAAAAAACTACGATCACTCATAAAATCATCCAAGGCCAACTTTGAGAGAAAAATCACAAAAGACACAAAAAACAATCACAAGGCCTTCTTTAGCTATGTTAGAAACCTGGGTGGAAACTCCCAGATATGCTCAGAGTTAGTCCAAAATGACACAAAATACACTGAACCCACTGACATTGCCAACATTCTGGCAGACAGGTTCAGTGCAAATTTCTCCTCCCTCTCCCCCCCAAAAGGAGAAATAACTACCCCAGCAGTGTGTAGCCTCCCTAACATCTCAGATGCCCAGGTGAGAGCCGCCCTCTATAAAGCTAAAAACACAGCATCAATGGGACCGGATGGTGTCCCGGGCTGTGTGCTACATGAACTCCAAGAGGAACTAAATCCACACATAAGGCTGCTGTTTAATCTTAGCCTTACTACAGGATACGTACCCAAAGAGTGGCGTACGGCAACAGTGGTCCCACTTCACAAAGGCGGTGCTTCTACGGACCCTGGAAATTACCGCCCCATAAGCTTGACGAGCCTGGTCTGCAAAGCTATGGAGAGGATCATTATGGAACTCAAACAAAGACATTGGGGACCTACAGACATTGGATCCTACCCAATTTGGCTTTGTCAAGGGCAGATCCTGCCTTTTGAACTTGGTCAACTTTTTTGAAACAGTCACTAAGGCCATTGATGAGGGTTAGGCAGTTCACACAGCCTACCTTGACCTTGCAAAAGCCTTTGACACAATACCCCACTCGGGCATCATAGACAAACTCACCAGCTTAAATGTAAACCCATATGTCACAAGATGGGTTGCAAACTGGCTCAAGGACAGAACCCACAGGGTCAGAGTTGCTGGAGCTATGTCAGACTCTAAGCCAGTCACAAGCGGTGTCCCACAGGGCTCAGTCCTGGGACCCCTCTTGTTCTGCATTTATTTTTCCGAGGTACAGGCAAACATAGTAGAATTATGGCTGACAAAGTTCGCAGATGACTGCAAACTGGGCGCCATAATTGATACTCCAGCGGACACAAACATCCTTCAGAGAGGCCTCATAGAAACGGATAATTGGTGCCAGAGCCATGGCCTTAAGCTGAACGCCAAAAAATGTATAGTCATACCCTTTGGGAAAAACAAGGTACCGACAAATTACCACATAGGTGGTAATCCATTGGCACGGAAGAGGTAATCAGGGACCTAGGGACCCAGGTTGACAGTAACCTCTCATTTGACACTCACATTGCCAAAGTGGTTAGGAAGACCTTCTATATTGCCCACCTTATCATGAAGGGTTTCACATCTAGATCAAGAGAGGTCATTGTGCCCCTGTACTCTTCTCTTATCAGGCCAATGATTGAGTACAATGCCCCATTTGGGATGTATCTCACCAGACACCTGCAGCAGTTGGAAAGACCCCAAAAGTTCCTCACCAAGAGGATAAAGGGTCTTAAACATATGTCATATGCTGCCCGACTGAAAAAACTCCAGCTCTATTCAGTCACATACCGCCTACTCAGAGGTGATCTGTGCCTGACATACAAGGCCATGTCCAATCCGGAATTAATGGACATGCTCCACCTCAGAAAATCCAAATCCATCAGAGCCACAAGAACAAGAGACTTAAACCTCAACACAGAAATAAATAGGACGTGCTGGAGGGACAGATTCATAACCCAGAGACTCCCTACACTCTGGAACAGAATCCCAGTCCATGTTAGGCAGAGCCCCTCACTGACTCTATTCAAGAGAAATCTCGACGAGTGGATGGGAGATCGTAGGTTTACCCCGGGGGTCATCTCTGTGTCACTACTAGACAAAGGCACAGTAAACTAAACCCTAAAAGGGCACAGTATTCTCATCCTAAGGGGTGGTGAAAGCCACACACACTCTGGCTAGGCTTATAAATGCCCTGGGGCAGATAGCCTAGTACGAACCTATGAACCTATGAACCATATAGTCTAGGTAAAATAATAGCCCCTGTAAATTTAAAACTATGTCCCACCATTACAGGTCTCACCCAGTGTTCTGTAAATGGATGACTTTTATATTTTCTTTATTATCTCTTGCTCTGCTTACCCAACATGAACACATAACTCAATGGTGATGATGTGGTCATCTGACTAAAGTTAGTGAAATGCATCTATCTTATGATCTGTCTTCAGTACTCCAATGATTCACATACCCAGGCTTTAGAGGCTTTAAGATCAACTACACCAAAACAAAACAATGTTCTTGGAAACATGGAAGTCTGCCCTTAATACTACATTCTTAGCTATAGCTGGCTGTCCTTTACGGGAGTGCCACTTGACATGAACATATCATCAAAGAATATGTTTGAAAAGATGCTAGCAAAGTAGTTGGTCTTCCTAAAACATTTTACAAAGTAACTGCCACTAAAAAAGCTCATTTACTGCTGAAAAATTGAGTCTTCCTTCCCACAAATGCTAAAGGGATCCTCCTTACAGAATTCAATTATGGTCTTTACTTACTTGCAGCAACCTTAAAATGAAACAGAACATTTCCCACAATGTACGTAAATATATCACCACCTCTCCAAGGAAGAATGTCACTGCCAAACAATTTACCCAAGTAAGATGTCTACTCAAAAGGCAGTTCAAGTTTAAGTTTTGGTACTGGAGACTGCTTCCAGTAATTTAGAGGAAAGACAAAAAATGCAAAAAACAAAAAGAAAATCCAGAAGCCACTAGCCAAGCATAACCGATATCAACTCAGTCTGGTACCTCAGCCTTCTACCTTCACAACATCTGACACCATCTACTTGTTATATTTTATAAAGGAAAAGCAAATTAATAATGTTCCAATTGTTCTAGTTTTCCTCACTTGCCCTCTGCCTCTGTGACCTCTACCTCAACCCTTTTGGCGATTAAACCCAGTGCTGCCAAAGTTGTTTGTCTGCCCTTCTGATATCTGATTAACATCGTCTTTGACACACTTCTGACACTAGAAACAGTCTCTGCCAAAGACACTGAAGAATCTCCAACTGCTGGGCTGCTACTAACAGTATTTTTATTTATTTATTTTATTTTACATTTGTTAACTGGGAAAGTCCGACTGGATACATGCCCATTTTCAGCGGAGGCCCAGTGAGAAAAGCTCCAAATGTACATAAGTGTAAATACAGTGAAATTATTACACTGAATTATCACAACATAGATATTTGTTTAATGATATATACACACAGGTACATGATTTTCTGAAGTATAGACAGGAAATGGTTGGAAGTTAGTAGCTGAGAAGGAGAAAGTTAAAGATTACATCTGAAAAGGGGAAACACAGACAATTAAAGTGGTTAACAAACATGGTGTCAACCTTACTTTAAATCTTACGAGTAGGTGAGAGACCAACAAAAATTCTGAACAGTTAAAGGATCAGAGTTTTACTCTCGTATCAAGGTTCTCATATATAGTTTATATTTGAGTGGGGTTAGTCAGGGTTTGTACAGGGACAAAGCCAATGCGTTTTTAGGCATTTGTTTAGGGATATTTTGAATTGGGATAAGGAGGGCAGAGTAGTAAGTTCAGCAGGAAGTAAGTTCCAGTTTTTACCAGAAGAGTTGGAGAATAGTGATTCACCAGATGAATTGTTGGCTTTAACAGTTTGTACTAGCATTCTGTTGGAAAAGCGGAGGGCTTTTAGGTTACTATAGGGGGTGAAAATGTTTTTCAGTATGGGTGGACTGTCTGGTTGGAAGACAATTTTGTGAACTATAAGTTGGTTATACTGAAGTTGATAGGATAGTTCTAGCCAGTCTAGCAATTGAAGATTTAGACAGTGATGGGTTCTATAAGCTGAACCTGTAGCAAATCTGGCAATATTACTGTAGCAGCTGGTAAATTTATTGAGGTTTGATTTGCTTAGATTTACGAAGATGGATGAGGCATAAAGAAGGGTTGATAGCAGGTGTGTCCGAGCAATAACAGTTCTGGCAGATGGGGTTACGAATTGTTTAATCCTGTATAAAGAGCCTAGTTTCTTATCAACTGTTTTGATAGTTTTGTTTATGTGAGCATCAAACTTCAGGCTGTTGTCGATGATTACTCCCAGTAGTTTAGTATAAGGTTCTGGGGAAATTATGGTGCCACTGTTAGATGTTATGGTGAGAGGTGGTGAGGGCACCCTGCCAGTAGGGGAGAAGAGTAATAGTTTGGTTTTATTTGGGTTTAATAGTAGACGGCGACCAGTGAGCCAGTTTTCTACTTTGTTGAAAGTGATTTGTGAGAAGGATTGTAAATCTGTTGGGGAGGTGGCAGAGCAGATTAGGGTGGAGTCATCTGCATACCAGTAAACCTATCCTTTGACCTTCCCTGTTTTAACTTCCATTTCCAAGGGAAAATAAGGCCATTTTCATAATCTGTTATTGTCTCTCAGCAATTTACACTGCAAAAACATCCATTTCCACTTTATCTTAGTTTTTACATCTATCTTTATAAAAACAAAGCATACAAATCAGCCAAGAGTTGTTCCTACAGATCAATTATCTCTTGCTTGAGTTCACCATACAACCTTAAATATCTTCTTATCAGCATAGACAGACAAACCTGCATATACTGCAATGATACTTGCATCCATTCCTCAAACAAATCCATGCCATTCTCACCAAAGTCAGTAGCAGTCAACTAATCTACGTTCAGACCTCTTGGTGTATGTGATGATGTGAAGTACTGCCAGCTATGGGTCTATATTATATTGTTGCAAGCTGACAATATCGAATATGATATTGTCGGCATGACAATATCGAAAGCGAAGAATATCGGCCAGGTAAATGGAAATCTCCATAGGGAGAGATTTCCGTTTACCTCAATGTAGTGCAGTCTCGGAGTTGGTATATTTAATTAGTGGGGGCATGCAGGGTCTTGCCCCCTTATGCCAACACCCTTTAGTTTTTTTTTTGTTTGTTGTTTTTTTATCCTCGTTCGATATTTTACTGCATCGATCAACTGTGTTCGATATTTATTGCTTCGATGCAGTAAAATTTTGATGAGGAAATATAAACTCCCAGCTATGACAGGAGAAGCTGGCCAGTGGATGTGTAACGCATGCCAGCATAGCTAGCTGAAGTTTTGGAAAGAATTATATGTCATTTATATATCAAGCGGATTTGTACAGATGCTTGTGTTGAAAAATGTATTTGTAAATCTGCTTGAGTTAAAAAAGTACCAACAGTGGGTCCTGCTGGACAGAAAAGAAATACACCTATATGTCAGACTGCATTGTAACTGTTGAAATGAATATACTGTAACAGAGGATACTGGAAGAGAAGAGGTTAATCTCAGTCCAGCTAACTTTGAAAAAGAGTCTGTAATTAAATTACCTAGTTTAGGCCATAAAGATTGTACCTTATAGTTCTGATTGCAGCCAGGGACAAAATGTCTGTAAAAAACAGGACTAGGAATACTACTGTATTGTCCCTTAGGGGTGAACTAATTGCTAACCTGGAAAGGTGTAAGCTTTTGAAATGGTTTCATAGCCTCCAAATGCTATAACACCTTATCAAAGCTCTGTGTGTGTGTATAGTAGCACATATGTAGCAGATTCTGGTTCAGTTTCTAGTAAAGGGGGTAAGTGTGAGAACCAGAGTCAGACGACCACAAATATGTGATGTCAATCTGTAATCCAGCATGGAAATGATGTTTTAATACTTGATGAGACACAAGTCTCAGAGCAGGTCCATACTACAGTATACCGTAAGTTTACGGATGGTTATCAATTTCTTTATGGAACTAGTTGTCATCCCCCACATACATTATCTGCTATTCCTTATGGAGAAATTATTAGATTATCTAGATTATGTAATAATGAATTAAATTTAGAAAAGAACATTTATGACAGTATTATTATGTTCTTGAAAAGAGGATATAGTATTGATATATTAGATTTTTGTATCAATAAATTAATGGATAAAATAAAGGAATAATATTTGTTCAATGATTTCTACTCAGGAAATATAGATATTTTTTTTTTGTCACTTTACAACATACACAGTGACAAAATTTGGGATATCATTAAATATTTTTGGAAATTTCTGATTTCAGATAAAAATCTTTGTAAGATCTTTCCAATTATTCCTAAAATTTCTTTTTAAAGAGAAAAAAATTTATCTGATAAGTTGATTTTAATTCTATATTTCTTTCCTGATAAGGTATATAATAATAATTTTTTTTTTTCTACAGTAAATAATAATGTCTATGCCAATATATAATATGTATATGTAAAAAACCATTTTTGACAATATTAATGGAATTCCATTTAGACCTAATAATAATTTTTCATGTAATTCTGTAGGGGTATTTATTGTTAAATGCCCTTGTAAATTATATTATATTGGTGAGACAAAAAGAAAATTTAAAACTAGAATGCAAGAACATATTAGAGAAAAAGAGTATTAACCAGCCCCATTGCTTTACATTTTATGGAATGTCATAATAGTAATGTTGAATTGTTTGAATGTTGTATTTTAGAAAATATTTTTGTTAAAAAAGGTGATGACAGATTAATTAAAAACATTCTGTTATTTAAAGAAACTATTTATATTTTGAAATATAATACCTTGTCACCTAATGGTTTAAATTTAGAAGTAAACTGGAAAAGCTTATTATAACTTTTGTATAATGGAAGTTCTCTCTTTAAATGATATACTGTTTGTTGATTGATTAATTTATGTAATTACTTAATTAATTGTGATATATATTGGAGTGGGTGTGTGTCTGTAACTTGTGTTCATTGAAGGCTATTATGCCGAGGCGCTAAGCTGGATTAAATTCATCTGTGAACTGGCGTTGTTTTTTAGGCTGTTGCCTTCTTTTTCTTTTGTTGTTTTTGGTACAAGTCTCAGAGCAGTCTGTTTTTAAAACCTGACAAAGAAGGACCACTCACCTGCATTATCTTGCCTTGATCTAGTAAATGAACCACGGAATAGTAATTCTTTAGATCAGTCAGGAATATATAGTGAGATTAGTCAAGTACTTTTTTCTGTATATGTGTGAATCTATCCATCTGTGATATTTTTAATATTTCCTGGGATTGAAACTCTGCTGTTTACTGTAAGTAGATATTTAGTATTCTCATAGTTTGTTATTGTTTATTATTAAATATATTTAAACTTTTCATTGTGGCTGGTCTTTTAGAGAATATTTTAACCTTTGAGTGTACTTATTTATTTGATGACACAGTGGCCCGTTCATGAAAGCATTGCTGCATTCATCAAACACTACCATTTGTATTAATATTAATTTTACTCAATATAATTGGGTACTGGCTTTGGAGTGTTCTGGTGGCAGTATATACCTTATGGCCTGGGCAAAGGGGGAATAGCTGGTAAATCTGTGCCAGCATTTCCCAGGTGTGTGTGTGTGTGTGTGTGTGTGTGTGTGTGTGTGTGTGTGTGTGTAAAAATCAAATCTCAAAAAGAGTGTGTGTCTCTACTACTTGGACCAAGGACACAGAGCACTGGTTTCCCAGAGAGGGTGGTGGAGGACTTGGTTTGGAAGACTCGACTTGGGACTCAATTTTACAGCTGTGTCAGTGGGGAGTCTTATTTGGACCTGGACAGAAAGAGGGAAAACCAGCCCCAGGACCAAGTGTGCTCCCTGTGCGCTTTTAAGGGAAACTGTGCTTGATGCAGAGAGCTGTATCTGGAAACACTGTGTGCATCTATTTTTGCTCCAAGTGAATATCCTTCACCAGTTTCCCTGGTGAGGATTGAGACTCCCGGATCAGTGGCACAGAGGAGCGACATCACAGTGTAAAACTCCCAACTTCAATATTTTTTCAGTAATTTATCATAGTTTACAGTGCCTTTTTGTTCATCAGTCTCTCCATTGGTCGCTGGGTAAGAGAGTCTTTCTTCCCTAAAGTGCCAAGGGGATCCTCCTTGTAGAACTCAAATATGGTCTTTCCTTACTTGCAGCAGCCTTAAATGGAAATAGAAGAGTTCTACAGAAGATTTCCCACAATACATGCCAATTCACTATCTTCTCCTCAAACCAAAAACATAACTTCCCACAATATATGTCAATTCACTACCATTCTCCCCACAGCAAGAACATCACTACCAAACAATTTACCTAAGCAAAATGTCTACTGCAAAATGCAGTTCAAGTTTCCACTTGGGTACAGGAGACTGCTTCCAGTAATTTAGAGGAAAGACAAATCAAATGCACTCAGAAGTATTTAAAATAAGCATAACACTGACGATATTATATACATTCAAATAACAACAGACTGGAAAAATACAAGAAGCTTTAACTAGGTATTAAGATGAGATGCAACAACACAGTTTGAAATGAAGAAAATGCTAAGCACAAGGATTCTCAAAAAGAGCAATAATATAGTGATGAAAAGATTAATCAGAGAAAAACTGAGATTTTCTGGTGTACCAGAGAACCCAGGAAGATCAGACTGCATTAATTTTATGAAAGTGCAAATAAGCAAGATTTGTTAACTGAGAAGGCATGTTATGTGAATTCTCCAAAGCTGGCTATGAGAAAGCAATCAAGACTTATATTAGTTAAATTTAAATCTTACGACCAATAAATAGTTGCTCCTCATAAAGTACAGTTGTGTACACTTACCATAAATGTATATGTTCAAGTGTATTCACTGTTGCAGTCATCACACTTGAGTTATCTGCCTGCAGGTAGCCCGAATACCAGAGACTTAGTATTTCTGCGTCGGTTGCTGTCCCTTCAGGACTGATGTCAGGTCGTCAGGGGTATAAAAACAGGCAGCTGACACTTCTTAACCCAAATGTCAGGAACCCCCAAATAATTTATGGTGGAAAAAGCACCACCAGTAAAAAGTAAATACCAGTAGCCCTGTAAGGGGGGAGTAATAGAGATAGACAAGGAGAGAGAGAGAGAGAGAGAGAGAGAGAGAGAGAGAGAGACAGACAAGGGGGCTGGAGGGTGGGAAATCAGGACCGGAACAGTGAATACACTGGAACATCTACATTTATGGTAAGTGTACACAACTGTACTATATTCTTCATGTTTCACTGCTGCAGTCATCACACTTGAGTTGATTCCCAAAGCTGAAGAATGGGTGGAGGCAGTCAAGAAGAGTTGGGGCTGGCTAGTATGCCCTGCAGGTCTACTGTTGCAAAACCCACCCTGGATTTGGAAAAGATTGGCAGATGGTAATGCTTGGTGAAGGTGTGAACAGAACTACAGGTAGCAGCTTCCAGAATGTCCCTGGTAGGGACTCCCCTGAGGAATGCTGTAGAGGTTGAAGTTGCCCTAGTGGAATGCGTTCTGACCCCCCAGGGGGGGTTGGTTTCCCATGGTGTTTGTAACAGGAATGGATACAGTGTGCTATCCATTTGGAGATGGTTTGTTTTGATATGGCCTTGCCCTCTGCACCTGGTGCAAAGCTGATCAGTAACTGGTCAAATTTCCTGAAGGGCTTGGTCCTATCAAGGTAGAATCTGACCTGACTGTGCCTGTCTAAAGAGTGTAGGATCCTTTCCCTTTATTTTCAGGATTAGGGAAGAAGGTTGGCAAATGGATAGATTGGTCGAGAGCCACACTAGACACAACTTTAGTCATAAAAATAGGGTTAGTCCTGACGGAGACCCTGTCAGCATGAAAAATAATGAAGGGTTCCACAGCCATAAGTGCTTGTAGCTCAGACACTCTTCTAGCTGAAGTGATGGCCAGAAGCAAGGCTGTTCTGCTGACGCTGCAGGCTCGAAGGGGGTATGCGTGAGATTTCCCAGTACAAAGTTAAGGTCCCAAGCAGGGGTGGGGGCTCTCCTTGGTGGCCTTAAGTTGTTGGCCCCTCTCAGAAATTGTCTGATGAGAGGGTGAGAGAAGACAGGTGACATAGTGTTGTAATGAGCCGAGATGGCAGAGGCATGGATCTTAATTGAAGAGAAGGATAGGCCTCTGTGCAGTAGATCTGCTAGGTAATTCAGGATTAGAGATAAGGGCAGTGCTGTGTCCGCTCCTTTAGACTGAATCCAGGAACAATACCTTTTCCACTCAGCATAGGATTTCCTTGTCTTCTGGCTTCAAGAATGACAGCCAGCACCTGCTCGCTTAGGCTGGCTACTGGGGGAGAATTCAAGGAAAAAGCCAGGCTGCAAGGTTCAGGGTTTGCAGTTGCAGATGCAAGATCGGTCCCTCCTGCTGAGTGAGGAGGGTTGGGGTCTGGGGTAGGTGCCATGGTGGCACCAGTGACAGACTGCGCGGTAGTAGGTACCAGTGCTGGCGTAGCCAGTCTGGGGCAATCTGGACTGCCTTGGTCTGTTGCGTCTTATCTTGAGTAATACTCTTGTGAGAAGAGGCAGAGGGGGGAATTCATAGATTGAGGCATTTACCCACTGGAACGATAGGGCATCCACTTTCCAGGCCCTGCAGTGAGTTGTCCTGGTGCAGAACTTGTTGAGCTGGTGATTGTAGGGGGAGGCAAAAAGGTCCACCTCCGGGGTCCCCCATTTCTGGGTTAGAAGGCTGAAAGTGTTGGGGTCTAATTGCCACTCATGTGCGTCTAGGAGATTTCTGCTTAAGTCATCTGCCAGAGAGTTTTGTTTGCCTGACAGGAATTGAGCTTGCAGATGAATATGCATGGCCAAGGCCATGTTCCACAGGGTCATGGCTTGCCTGCAGAGTTGGTAAGAGTGCTTCTTGATGTACCACATCATTGTGGTGTTGTTGGTTTTAATTAGCAGGAGTCCTGGTAAGAGTAGGGATCTTAATGCTGTAAGTGCATGCTGAACAGCTAGCATCTCTTTTTGGTTGATGTGCAGATGAATTTGACTTGGGCTCCAGTGGCCCTGAATGCACTTGACGTCCAGAAGTGCCCCCTAGACATAGTCAAATGCATCTGTGGTTGGGATCTGGGTGGCATGGGGTTGAGTAAAAGGAAGTCCCTTGTTGTGGCTGCATGCTGCTGGCCACCAAAGAAACTCTGTACTTGGACACAGTATGATGGGTTTCCAGGTCCTGAGAATGTTGGCACCAAAGACTTTTTAAGTACTACTGAAGTTTCCTCATATGCAGTCTGGCATATGGAATTAGTAGAATGCAAGAGGCCATGAACCCTAGAGCCTGCAGGACTTTCCTTGCGGATAGCTGGGTTTTAGTGGCCATTTGAATGAAGTAGCCGGTTAGATAGGCTTGTTTTACTGCAGTAAGGAATGCCATCTGGTATGCTGTGTCCAAGCTTGCTCCCAGGAATACAATCTTTTGACTGGGGACTAGTTTTGATTTATTTTTATTGATAGTGTACTCCAGGGAGGTTAGAAGGTTCTTTACAAATGTCAGGTGCTGCAACAGCTTTTCCTGACTGTCTGCCTGAATGAGGCACTTGTCCAAGTAAGGGCATATTTGAATTTTTCTCTGTCTGCAATAGGCAATGGCTGGGACCAGGCATTTTGTGAAGACTCTGGGAGCAGTGGATAAACCAAAGGGAAGTGCTGAGAACTGATAATGCATAGATTCTGCCATGAAATGTAGATATTTCCTGCATGAGTCCTTGATAGGGATGTGCAGATAAGGTTTCTTTTAGGTCTAGGGTGGCTAACCAGGTATCCTTGATCAGCATAGGAAGAAGCTGCTGAAGGGTGAGCATTTTGAATGTTGGTACCACCAGGAAGGTGCTTAAAATGGAAAGATCTAGAATTGGGTGCCAAGTGCCCTCTTTACTGGGTACTAGGAAAAGTCTGGAGTAAAACCATTGACCTATCTGTTCTGTAGGAACAGGTTGCCTCTGCCCACTGGTTGGAGGAAGGTCTGGGAACCCTTTTGGGGTTGGCAGTGAGTGGAAGTAAAATTTGTACCCCTGGGATACAATGTTGAGGGCCCATCAGTCTTTGGTGATGCAGGTCCAGTTTTATGCATGGTGGGCAAGTTTTCCTCTTAGGGGCACAAGCAACTGGGCAGAGTTGAGGAGTCATTGTGATTTCTTTCATTAAGGGGGTGGCTTAGCACTCCCTGATTTAGAAGTGGAGGTACTCCACTGCTTAGATCTCTGCATACCATAAGACTGTAATCTGGGGGGGGGGGGTCTGTTTCTCCTGGGTCTAGTTTGAGATGGCCTTGAGGGGGCTGGAAAGGACCAATGTTTCAAGGGGAAATGCCTACTGAATCTTGGAGGTTGCACTTGCAAAATATCTTTGTCTGCACAGACTTAGCTTTTTCTTTCATCTTTTTTAGAACCTCTTCTGCTTTGGTGCCAAACAGATTGTCCTTGTTCAAAGGTGCGTCCAGTAATTTTGATTTGACATGGTCTGGCAAGGTCTGCTCCTTAAGCCAAGCATGCCTTCTAAGTACAGAACCTGTGACTGCTGCCCTGCAAGATGCTTCTAGGGCATCAAACCTACAATGCAAGGTATGCATGCTGACTTGGCTTTCAGAATGCATAAGCTTCTGTAATTCTTTATTTTCTGCACAGTCAGGAATAGTAGATAATATTTGCTTAATAAGTTCCATAACATGTTGCTGGTATTTCAGCATGTGGAACTGGCAATTCAATGCCCTAATGGCAAGAGTTGCAGAGGTGTATACTTTTTTACCCCATCTGTCTAAAGCTTGGGAATCCCTGTCCAAAACGGTGGGATTCTTAGCTGTAGTTGCTTTTATGCCTTTAGGCCTTTGGGAGATGACCTCTGGGTCAGCAGTAGGATTTTTGAAAATAAATTTGAGAGTCAGGGACTCTGTAGTACCTGTCTGGTTTCTTTGGAGCGGGGGTTAAAGTATCAGGAGTTAGACTGGATTCCATAAAGACATGATTCACAACATCCAGAACAGGAGGGATAGCTAAGGGTATATACTGTGGCAAATCTAAAAATTCCCAGAGTCTCTTTTTGGACTGGGGATAATCCTGGCATTCCCAGTGGAAATACTCCCTTAAATTATGTAGGGTTTTACCAAAAGAAAAATTCTCTGGAGGGGAAGCAGAGGGAATGGATTCCTCTGCATCTGAATCCTCATAAGCAGATAAAGGCATATCTTCATATTCAGAAACCTCAGAGATGTCGGACTCTTGGTCAGTTAAAGCTGCTGGGGACAGGTCTCTTTCTCTCTTAGCAGGGGAATTCTGGCTTCCCCCTAATCAGCATGATCAGGTCTTTTGCCATTTTAAGCATTTGAGATTGTGGCAAGGAAGCAGGTACTTGAGTTTGGGTCGTCATTTTTTAGGTGTAGTAGTTTTAGACAAAACTGAAGAAGTGAAAGTAGTAGTCTTTTTGTGTCGAATATCAGTAATGCGAAGAACTTCCTCGGAAGCTGGTGCCTGACCCATCCAAGGTAGGGACCTCATGGCATACCGGACTCCGAATGGGTCTCAGTAGCAGCCTGCGAATCCATCAAAGCGGCCATCAGGGGCTGCGAAAGCACCTCACTGAGTACAAGTAAACTGGCGACTAGCTTAATGGAAGCGTCGTCGGCAATTTTGGGCCTGTGTGGTCTGTCTCTGTCTTTATCCTTACTGTTTTTAGAAGAGTGGTAAATGAATGGCTTACCAAAGCCATTTCGGAATACGGAGATCAAAAGCGAAAGTATTTAGTGACAATAAGGGCCCGATGATGAATAGTTCGGCTGTTGAACAAAGCCAACAGCGAGGTACGTCGTGGTCTGGGCCTAAACAGGTGACGCAGTAAGAATGGAAATCTCGGTGTGGTATTAACTTTCCACAGGAAAGACACTTGTTAACTTTTTCTGACATTGGTTAGAGCAAGAAAAAGGATCCCCAACAGGGTACTTAGCTTTAGAAGGCTTCAGGATGATTCAATTTGGAAATGAAAACTCAGGTAGCGGCCGACCGGCACTTGTGTGAACTGCTTCTGCTTCAGGCTCCTCGGCAAGATAGACTGATGTAATGGCGTCGGCTGCCTGTTTTTATACCCCTGACGACCTGACGTCAGTCCTGAAGCAATAGCAACAGACGCAGAAATACTAAGTCTCTGGTAATCAGGCCGACTGAGGGCTACCTGCAGGCAGATAACCCAAGTGTCATGACTGCAACAGTG
This sequence comes from Protopterus annectens, assembly GCF_019279795.1. Classification (NCBI taxonomy): domain Eukaryota; kingdom Metazoa; phylum Chordata; order Ceratodontiformes; family Protopteridae; genus Protopterus; species Protopterus annectens. The sequence goes on along the minus strand of NC_056744.1, from coordinate 1,430,355,990 downwards.
AAACACAATGAACATCACTGTAGTATATTTGGGACAGCAGGGTGTTTGCGGGCAATGATTATTTGTTGCTCACCAGGCAGAAGAGAAGCAAGTTTATCCCAGCAATCAGACAATGTCAACAGCTGGGTGTGAGATTCAAGCTGCTATAATCAATCTTTCTTCAGAATATATTTGTCTGGAGGAACAAAGACATTTTGATGGCAGAACAGGAAAAAGAGAAAATAAAGTTTAGCCAACAAAGGAAGAGCCAGTAAGCAGAAGCGTACTCTTTCTCATTCTTCTGAGAATAACAAAGCCCAAACAGCGAGACTGCCAGCAAAGCGGTTTCTATTCTTCCAAAGGAAAATGCATGAGTGGCAGAAAAACAATCAGGCGCTGACTACAATAATCAGGAGTACCTTGGACTTGAACCTTGTGTTGGGATAATCCAAAAGACTAGCAACATTGTGAAATTAGTGATGAAATGGCAAACTATAAAGCATCAATCCCATTAGATATAGAAATAAACATGTGAAATGTGGCTTTTCAAGAAGTGGTTCAGAAAGACTGGAATTTTGTTGTCTGTGTTAAAATGGTGGGTAACCTGTAAATCATGTATCCTACTTTATGTCATTAATGTTTAGAAAAACACAGAAAGGACTTGAAAAATAACAGTTTTATTCATAGTAATATTTGTAAAAAAAAATCTCATGATGTAAAGTGCATGTTATATCATAAAGCAGTATTGTACAGTGTGCAGTCAGGGTTATTTCAAATGTGAGGTTGTAGGGGTCAGTGATTTCTGCAAATGTTAAAAGCATTAAAGCAAGACAGTACCTTTTCTTAGTTTTTACAGTGTCTAGGCATTTACACTGTGATAGGTTAACAAAGGCTTGACAGAAGCAAATTAAAATTAGTATAATGATGCGAACTTGGGATGCTGGGGTAGGAGATGTAAAACAGTTTTGATCACATTATAAGCAAAATTAAGATGAAAGCTTCCCAATTTATTGATGTGGATATCTAGATTAATGTCCATGGTTTAAGCTGTAGAAAAATAGTTAAGCAAATAGGCTTGAAAAATTAGATAAATTGATTAAAGGCAAAGAAAATTGTTCCTTCTTTTATTTGCAAAAGTTATTAGTTGTGTTGTTTTCCACTACCAAAGGCTTTCAGTGGGAGACAGAAAGCTGACAGTTGCAATTAATCATGAGATGTCTGAACAATGTCTGCTGAGTGAAATATACAATGCGCAGAGGAAATAACAATTAAAGGTAAACTGGCAAGATGTTTAGTGAAAAATAATCTCAAACTTTGGGAAGTGCATACATAACACAAGACGTTGCCTCCCTCAGCAGCATTAATACTTCAATGCACAACTTACTTTATTTAAAGGCAGCCAGTGTACTTTTTCTTTGGGCTAAAAGTTAATGTTAACTGAAAGCATGCATGCTGCTTTTCACATCTGAGAAAGAAATAGAGATGGGAAAGGAGCAGATATCAGATAGTGTTAAGTGGGAGCATAGGCTCTAACATGGGCTTTAACATGGGTATCTAAGTTCACAAGAGATTATTGTCTGTAGGTGTAGCTATTTGGGCCCTTTTTGGGGGATGGGGGGTTTAATCTTTGTTTCTTGAAAATGTACGTTTGTTTTAAGTTAAAAATGGATGGAGGGTTCTGAAATATTTAGATTTTTTGAGTGTTTCACTAAAGGAAAAAGTGTTGAAAATGTGACACTGATTCAAATCGAGTTAAGCAACTACATAAGAGATCAACCTGCCAAATATTAGGATGTGCACTGCATACAAGCAAAAAGTTAGAAATATGCATTCAAAAAATTGTCATGTAGAATAGGATGAAGTAATAGCTTTCTATCACAATGTCCATATTACTACTGAATGTAAAATGATATAGCAGGTGTAGACAAAAAGCAGAGAGTATTGAATTATTTTAACAAGAGTAGGGTGGAAATAATGTTGCAGGAGCACATGGATAGACACAAACATGTGAATTTGAGTAAGAAAAGACTTCAGGGTGGACATTCAGCAGAGCATCCTAAGGGACAAAGGAAGAGAGAAGCAATAAAGCTGATTGCTGGCAAGCCTACGACAGTGATAGAAGACGTAAAAAGACAAAATGGTAGAGCTGTGGCAGTAAAGGATGATTTAGATTTGCTGCAATGGAGCTCGAGTATTTTGGGAAAAAAAATACACTTTCAACAACAGGAATTAGTATTTATGGGTGGGGAGTGGAATCTGATTTGCAACAGTGAGAACGTATCAGAAGGGCCGACAAAAGAAAGTACAATAAAAAGGGTAGATTTATGTAGAACTACATGAGAATATTTGTTATGGAAGCTGTGAATTCAGTAGTAGGAACCCAGGCAGAATTTATACATTACTCCCTAATGTACATTAACTAAGGCTAGACTGGATAGAAATTACATGCATGTTTATTTAATTGAAAGCTTTGGCACATGCCCAGTAACTATTTCAGATCATGCCCAATAAAAGAACTAAGATAAACATGTAAAGCAATGTAGTAAAATGAGACACTGGAGTTTTTCTACATACCTGTTAAAAAGACAGAAATTTAAGGAATGAGTAATGTAAATTGAGTTATTAGGGAGGACAGAACATTCCTCAGAAGCAATAGCTAGTGAGTGAGACAAAATGCACATTATAGCATTATACCATGATCCCCCCAAAACGTGCACGCTGATTGGCCAGCGTTAATGGAAAAGGTCCGTCGCCCCGGACTTTTTCCATAGTATATAGCTATGTTAAATGGGTTTAACATAGCGAGACAGCTTTAAAATAAGCTGGGTGTGGGTAATGCTGGATTTACCCATGGTTGGCGTGGTTTGGTCACGAGGACGAAGCCCGAGTGACCAAACAAAGCCAACCGTGGGTAAATCCAGCATTACCCACACCCAGAAGTGGGTTACTGCTATTATACAATGACATTATTTAAGAAACAAAATAATTAATTTTCTTAAATAATGACATTGTAAATGCCTCCTTGCTGCCCTTCCGCAGCTGTCTGGTATTCTGCGGCAGTTCTGATGTACTGCGCATTCATATGCCTATGCAGTACATCAGAGCTGTGGGCAAAAGCAACGGAGAAAGCAAGATCTTCATTGCTTTTTACAAACTGTTTCGCTATGTTAAATGGGTTTAACATAGCGAGACAGCTTTAAAAAAAGCAACGGCCGTTGCTTTTTTTAAAGCTGTCTCGCTATGTTAAACCCATTTAACATAGCGAAACAGTTTGTAAAAAGCAACGGAGAAAGCAAGATCTTCGTTGCTTTGTACAAACTGTCTCGCTATGTTAAACAAGTTTAACATAGCGAAACAGCATTAAAAAAAGCAACGGAGAATGTCCGTTGCTTTTTTTTAATGCTGTCTCTCTATGTTAAATGAGTTTAACATAGTGAGACAGTGTGAAGCAACGGAGATCTTGCGTTCTCCGTTGCTGTATAAAAAAAAAAGAGTTATAGTAATGGAAAAAGTCCGGGCGACCGGACCTTTTTCCATTACTATAACTCTGATTTACAACGTGCACACTGACCAATCAACGTGCACGTTTTTTGAATATTAATGGGGGGGTCGTTGTATAATGGAGTTTTAGACATTGTAGAAAAAAAAAGAAAGAGATAAGGAATTAGGGATGAAAGATTAAAGTGTTGCAGAATAAGGGGAATCGCACAGAACAACAGCAACTACAGAGTGCTAAAGAGAAATATAAGGGAGCATTTGGACAATTTGCTTAAGTTTACCAAGGATGCTGTTAAGCAACTATTTTCTGATGACAACTCCAGAGCATAAAAACCTTTTGCACGACGACATAGGCAACAGTTGACAAACATAGGGAACCTATAACAAGAGAAATAACTAGAGTTCTTACTGTGGTACTAGAGATACTTTGAAAATTTAATGAAAATGTATATAAATCAGAGAATTTTGGAAATCAAAAAGGGACACAAATGTAAATATTTATGGCAGGATAAATCATGTCAATGTTAGAGGAAGACTCTCAAAAATGAATAGTCAAGACAGGATAAGATGAGAATAAAATGATGATGTGCAATTAATCAACAGGAAAATCTCAAGGAACAGTTTTTTATTCCTGTGAAAGTTTGGGAGGGAAGAAAGTTATAAAGAACTGGAAGGTTTTGTTTAACAGTACTTTGGGGGGGGGGGGGGGGGTAGTACCTGGATCATGGAAAAAAAGCTGTGGTAGCTGTAATGCCCTAAAAGGAAAACAGACCTTTTAGACTTAGCTTCTTTAGAACCTTTTCAATTTTAAATACCTATTAAGGGCTTATGTATACACTAGCAAAGAAGTTGCTAAATTTGATAGTTATGGATCAATAATGTGGTTTTGTGAAGGGAAGGCAATCATCATGACAATATTAACAGAACAGTAATGATCGAGAAGGAAGAAGAGTATAAGAAAATGCTTCTATTGTTGGTGGGCCTTGATGCATAGAAATCATCTGATGCTAGTTACCCAAGACTTTGTGAGTAGGGCAATGGTAGCATTTCATTCTCTGATAAAAATAACAGGGCTACTCAGGAGAACATGTTATGGACTGGAGGAGTCTATCACGCAATTGAAACGTGATATACCTGAGTGCCATTACATCGACATATATTACATGAACTGTAAGAATGCCAAAACACCTAAACGAAGAAATTCATCACATCGAATTACCATGGTTGGCCAACATGAACAGAATTACATTTCCTAATCAACACTTCTGATTAAGTCTTTTATGTGAAAGATGAAAGCGCTTAATCTTGGTGTGTTCTTACTGCAATAAACGGAGTTCGCATACAGGCTTGTTTGGTGCATTTTCCATTTGGTTCCTGGTTTTCTGTTATTCACACTGCACCAGATATTTGGATTTTATCTCTAACTTTAATCAACATTCACTAACTGACACATTAAAAGCTATTAACTGGTCCATCCTCAAAATTATTTGCCTAGGTAATGCAGTCAACCACTTCAACACAACTTTCCTTAGAATCCTTAACCATCTAGCAGGAAAAGAATTAAAACAAACTATGCACCATGGTTATCCAAAACTACAAAAGACCTTATGAGATCTAGAGGAAAAACTCTGGAAAATATGGCGCACTTCTAAATCTCCCTCAGACCTAAAGAACTACAGGCATCTCCGTAATCTGACTAAAAAAGCAGTAACAAAAGACAAGACATTCAATGCATACAAAATATCACCTTAAACACATCAGCTGTTCTTACCACCACACATGACTCACCAACATCACATCCCACCACAAATGGCCCTTTGTCTCCTCTCTCCCCCCTTTACCCATCCTCACTCTTCCACTCCAGTGCTTCCTCTACCTCACCAACTTTCTCATTATAGCCTGTTCCCACTAGCACAGTTAAGAAGCTTCTCCTCAAACTGATAGACTGCACTAACTCTCCTGACTACCTTCCTGTAGAATATCTTAAGATGGCAGCTGATGCCACTGCATACCCTATATCCATCCTCATTAACAGATCTATTACAGAAGCTTTGGTCCCAACTTTTTGGAAAAAATCCTTCATTATACCATTACACAAAGGTGGCAACTCCATCAAAATGTCCAACTATATACCCAATGTCTTACTGTCACCTCTCTATAAACTTTTTGAGAAATGCATCCATTCACAACTACTCCACTACCTCCTTGAGAACCAGCTACTCACCTCTACACAGCACAGCGTTAGAAGTGGATACGGTACTAACACAGCTTTATTACCCTTCACTGACACAATAAATAAAGCTCGTGACTCAGGTAAAACTTGTTTCCTCTCTGTTCCTTGATCTGTCCAAGGCCTTTGATATTGTTCCCCATCATCTTCTTATACTATACTAAAGCTCAAAAAATTGGATTATTCCCCCTTCCGCCATCAGCTGGTTTACCAGTTACCTCTCTAATAGACGGTAGGCAGTCAGATGGCTAAACTCCCTCTATGCTTACACCTCAACTGGATTTCCCCAAGGATCTATTCTTGGCCCCCTCTTATTTAACATTTTTAATAATGACCTATACACTGCCTCCCAATAGCAAATACAGTCTGCTGCTGATTCCACAGTCATCCGTTCATTTGATTCTATGCCACATCTCCAACAAATTACCCAAACTGCTTTCACATCCATTGAGACCTGGCTTTCAAATAATCATCTACTTTTTAATCTCACTAAAACTAAACTTATACTTTTCTCCCCAAAATGCACTGTCTAAATAAAAACAATTTACTATTCTCACAGAACACCACCATAAGTAAACATGTCTCCCACACAAAACTACTCGGCGTCACTATTGATGAACACCTTAAGTTTGACCTGCATATACATAATAACATTAAGAAAACACACCAGAAACCTTGTCCACTATATTATCTTTCTCTTACTCTGCCTCTCCATCTCTGTTCATTCTACTACATCTCCTTTCTTCCCTAAACTATGAGCTCTACTACTTCATATTTTACTCATGACTACCACAATAAATTAAGCCATAACTAGCATAAATAATATGAAAACTACCCTGCCATTATCCTATGCAGGTAATCTTTTTGTTACACTTATTTTACTGTTATAGTGAATTTAATTAGTTACTGTTAAATAAAAGCCCATGTCTGTAAGTACACTAATCATTTTATTTTGTTCTACATTAACTGTTTTGTATTGTGCAGTTTTTCTCCCTGGGCCTCCAATGAAAATGGGTTCTTTATGGCCCAGTTGGACTTTCCCAGTAAACAAATGTCAAATAAATAATAAAACAAAATAAAAGAGATAAAAGAACTGGAGGCGAGATTTTTAGAAAAGGGAAGCAATGAATTAAATATAAATAAAAGTAATTGTTGGGAATACATGCAGAATAATGGTCAGGAAGAGGAGTGAATTTTACGGGATGACAGAAATTGAGCAACTTATGTTCTGTTGGAGTGAATAACAACTGTTAAAAGAAAAAAATGACTATGGTTTGTTTTCTATTAATATATATATATATATATATATATATATATATATATATATATATATATATGTGTGTGTGTGTGTGTGTGCGTGTGCACCTATAACATTGTTTACAAATGTGAGGATTTAATAAATTTGTTTAAAAGAGCAAAATGACTACCCACTACACAAAAATGTGATCACCTGCTAGGTTTTCAACTATTAAAATAACAATCATCCCACTAGTTGCAAAACTTCCCTCTTACAACCTTAGAGGGCAACCTCATTCTCGACCAATTCTGCTGCTCCACTGAAAGCAAAACTTTAATGTATAAGCCACTATTTCTCTACCCTAGCTCCATGAGTTTGAGAATCACCTCCCTCTTAGACCTAACCCTGTACAATAAATTTCATGCAGAGTTTAAAAGTATGTCATCCAAGATAAACCTACCATAAATGCTTTGCCTCTGGCCTTATCACATAAACTCTTGTAGATATTCCATTGTCCACCTAATTGTATTTACTCTTTAGAAACACTTACGCTAGTATATCCCCCCCCCCCCACACACACACACACATAGTCTTTCCCCTTTTTCTTTCTCTTTTGCTTTTTGTTTAATGATTCCAGATTTCATACAACATAACAGTATTTTTACTTGTAAATATTACACAGGTTCACTGAAGGTTACTAGGCTAATGGCCCTAGGGCCTTTACAAGCCTAGCAGTGTAATAACCTGAGTACCCTTAGTGACCATAGTTAGATGGTCATTGTTGGCACAGCGATTCTGTGGTCAGCACCGACTGCCCCTGTCCATGAGGGACAGTCCCAGGGTGAACTTACAGTCACCCATCCGGTTGTCAAGGTTGCGCTTGAATAGTGTCATTGAGGAGCTCTGCATCACATGGAGTGTGAGCTTATTCCAAAGGAGAGGCAATCGCGGAGGCATGTATCTGTCTCTCCAGCATTTCTGTTAATGTCACAGGCTAGGCTGAGATCCCTGCAGTGAGTTATTCTTGTCCCATTTGATTTGCGGATGTGCAACATTTCTATTAGGGCAGGGTCCAAGACTGCTCTGTGGACCAGGCACAGGTCGCCTCTCAGCAGCCTGTATGATACAAAGTGCAGTGACAGGGCTTTCAGTATTTCCATGTATGTCATGTTTTGGAGGACCTGGATTCTCTAGGTTAGAAACCTCTGTGGTTTCTCCAGTTGCTGCAGGTGTCTGATGAGGTACATACAAGAAAGGACTATTGTACTCCATTAGTGGTCTGATAAGGGTCAAGTACAGTGGAGCTATAACCTCCCTGGTCTTGGATGTGATGCTCTTATTTATGAGATGGGCAATGTAGAATACTTTACATACCTCTATGGACACATGGTGATTGAAATCTAGATGGCTATTAACCTGTACTCCCAAGTCTATCAACACTGAGTTTGAGCTGAGAGGGGTGCTATTTATATCATAATTAGCAGGGGCTACTACTTCGCCAAAGGGGATATGACATGTTAACATCACTGGGGGACTCTATGACTGCACCCAGTTTACAGTCATCTGCAAACTTGGCAAACAACAGGCCATCTAACTTCACCTAGACTTCAGAGAAACAGATTCCAAACAGTAGATGGCCCAGCACAGATCCTTGTGGTACCACAATGGTAACTGGTCTACTGGTGGAGGTGAACTCCCAACAGTGTGCATTCTGTCAGTGAGCCAGTTTGCTATCCATCTAGTAATGTACAGGTTAATTCCCAGCTGGGAGAGTTCCTCTATGATACCTGAAATGGGGATTGTGTCAAAGGCCTTGACTAAATCAAGACAGGTGGTATGCACTGTTTTTGCCTTCATCCAGGGCTTTGGTGACATTCTCAGAGAAGTCCACTAGGTTTAATAAGCAAAATCTACCCTTGACAAAACCAAACTGGGTCAGGTCAAGGGTTTGAAAGTCACCCATGTCCTTGTGGATAAGGTGTATAAGGCTGGTTAGGCTTATTGGTCGATACTTCTCAGGGTCAGTTGATGCCCCCTTTGTGCAAGGGGATTATTGTTGCTGTTCTCAGCTCTGCTGGGACAAAGCCAGTCCTCAGGCTATGGTTAAAGAGAGTGCAGAGTGGTTCTGCTAGGTCTTGTTTTAGATAGTTTAGTAAGCAGCCAGGGATGTTATCTGGTCCCATAGAAGCCGTGTTTTTGGCCTTGAAGAGTGCATGTATGACCTGTTCTTTGGAGATACTGGTATCAGGAATGCTTTGGAGTATGCGTAGTGGGGAGAGGGGGGGTGAAGTTATTGCCAAAACTGTCAGCTAGCAGGTTGGCAATTTCTTCAGGTTCAGTGCGAGTGGCACCGTCCACTAAACACAGGTGGGCTGGGCATTCCCTTTTAGGTTTTGGACAGAGCCAAAGAATGCCTTATTACTGTTTTTAGCTAAGGATGCTAAATTCAGACTTGTAGCTAGCCTTAGAGGACTTAACATGATATCTGATTTGCTTGTCCTTCCTCTGTTGAGCAAGTTTCTTCCTGTTCTTAGATATAAGCGTCTTTCTTTTATTGTATAGCTTATTTATACTTACAGTCCACCAGAGTGGCTTGCTTTTTTGGGAAGAACTGGTTTTGTTCCTGTTGGGTAGACCTAAGTCAATGCATTTGTTTAAGTGGCTGTATAGGACATTTGTGTATTCCTCTGCATAGGAGTCCTTGCTGGTTATGCTGGTAGGGGCTTTGAAACTTTTTATACCATCGATTACTAGGCAATAGTTGGTTTTGAAGACATTTTTTCAGTTTTTATTTACTCCTATGGGGGTGCCAGGTTTGCTCTTTACTTCAAATGAGACAGACTTATGGTATGACCTTACCAGAGAGGGAAACACACAGGGGGTAGTGCAGTGACCCCCCCCCCCCATGTTGGTGAGCACTAGGCCGAGGACATTTGAACACCTGTGGGGGTGCGGACCAACTGTTCCAGGCCATTTGAATTAATAAAGTCCAGGGAATCTCGTAGGGATCATGACTGTGCTCATGTAAGTCACCCAATCGATGGAAGGATAGTTGAAATCTCCCATGGCCAAGGTGTTTGGCTGTATACGGAGCGACTCTAGTAAGTCCAGGTACACAGTGTGCTGCTTCTGGTTCATGGTTGGGGACATGTAGCTAGCGATGGTGTGAAGGAGTATTTTACCTACAGTTAATTGGACCTGGAGAAGCTCAAGAGAGTCATACTGTATCACCAGTCTCATGGTGTATTTGGATTTAATGAAGACGGATGCACTTCCACCTCTGTTTTTTCCAAGCTCGTTTTGGGGTCTGAATGTGTGAAAGGCATTATAGCCTTGTATGGCTGGGGTGCTCTGAGTGGACTTCAACCAAGTCTAAGTGACTGCACAAATGTCAGCATCTTCCAAGGTGAGGAGTGCTTCCAAGGAGTGCAATTTACTGTTTAAGCTCCTAGCATTAAGCAGCATGACCTTGAGTTTGTCTTTAGTGGATTTCTTTATGTCAGAAGTTTTGTTATTTGGACACTGCCTTTAAAGGCACTACAGGGGAGGCAAGTGTCTTTGCCAGTAACTGAAAGCCTTGAGGAGACAGGCGAAGGCCATCTCTGGCAAAGCAGCATGGGCTGTCGACCACGCCTTCCCAGGCAGACAGATACTGAATCCCCCTGGAGTGACATCAGAACCTAAGCCAATTATTGAAATCAATAATTTTTGTCTGTATTGTGGCATCATCCTAGGTGAAGGCAGAATGGTGCTTAGGGACATACAATCTGAGAGTTCAGTTATGTCTCTTCATATAGTCCAGAGAGGTATATCTCAAGTCATTCACACCACCACATACTATGACAGTCATAATGGTACTTGCTGCTGAATGACTTGAGTATGTGTGCACGCACCTGACAGGCAGATGACCGTGACCTTCTCCTTGTCCAACCTGGTGAGGGGGACGGACATCTGTGTGTCTCACTACTGAGTCGCCTATGACCAGAACATTAGGTTTTGAGGTGTTTTGCCTTAGGGGCTTATTTAAGACACTGAAATATGTGTTATGTGTAGTTGTGGATTCTGTTTGTGTACCAGTATATATATGTTGTTTGCACTTGGGAGGTCTCTGGTCATTTGGTGGGCTCTTAGTGAGTATCTCTGCATATGTGTTGAACTTATCTTGTGTGAGAGGGGAGTTGCGTGTGATGACAGCCTGTTGTATGTCTTATATACTGCTATGTGACAGGACTGATTCTAATTTCATGGTATAGTTGCATCTCTCACATGCTGTGTTCACTTTAGGAGCAAGTGGTTGTCAGTATACATGAGGCAATTACTACATTGTCTCAGGACACCCATGTCAGTCAATCAGGATGGCTGGAGAAATAGTGGGAAACTGTCCATCCATTATAGCAAGTATATATTGTAGTAACTAGTGGGGATGTGCTAGATGGACCAGGTTTTGCTTGAGAGACTAACAAAGGAGGCTATTCTGTAGAGGGCTGAGGGTGCAAGACTGTGTCAATGCCTCAGAATGCACAAATGAGGTGCTCATTAGTTAGCAGTGTGCAACTGCATTGTGCACAGAGAGGCAGTAGAGGTAAGGAGGGTTCTGTAGCAGATATCACGGCAAAATTATGTTTCTAAGCATTTGCATCTATACATGGCAGAGCTAAACCCTGCCTCGCAGCTACACACAAGCGCAGGGCTTAAACTCAAGCAAAATGAAACAGTTTTAATACATAATAACTAATAGGAAAGCCCAAAACTGAGCCTTTTTCCACCAATCCCCAACTCAGATGGGTCCTGGGCTACACACTTCTGCCACAAGGGTGCAGGAGGGCCTTATTAATGTAGAATGGCTGGGTTTAGTGCTCAAGTAATACCAAACAGCCTAGATTCAGCAAATCTGAATCTAGTCTATGCTAATAAATACAGAAGTACTAGAAATTCAAAGTGCAGAAAAAACAGTCAAAACAGTAAAAACAGCAAAAATGAAGCAGCAATTAAGCAAAATACAGATCAAAAAAAGTGCAACGCAAGCTTAAAGTATACTTATTTTTTGCTGAACACAGTGGATGCCTTGGACATGGTTCAGATTCACTCCAGATCTCCGTCTAACATACAATACATTCTGCATGTTTCTTTTCTATCTTCACTAAAATGCTATACTGGCAAGTTTACTGTTTTTTTTTTCACATATTACATTCTCTTTTAACAAAGCCAATTTTATTTTTTTAACATATAATATATATATATATATATATATATATATATATATATATATATATATATAATATATATATATATATATAAATATATAAACTCCACACACACATTTTTTCACTTTCCTGGAATAAGCCTGAAAACTGCCCATTGTGATCAGATCCAGCCCAGTAAACACATAAGCACAAAATACACACACACACACACACACACACATTTATCAACATAAATATTACTGCAAATATTTTACCCCCAATGAAAATCAGCTCAAAACTACACTGAACAAAATATTTTGTTTTACTGTTAATTCAGTCAAGAATGAAAGCCATTATACATTTATGAACAAAGCACATAGTCTGCCTATCTCACTTAAAGTGATGTTTATGGTCTGCTGTCGATCACTGCATTAATGGAACTCAGCTGATGTCCCTAATTAGGCAGGTCTCTTGGTATGAAAATCACTACTAGAACTTTCCACTTGTATTCATTTTTTGTTTTTGCAAATGTCTATTGCAATTCTTAAAACAAAATGTAGCAAAAAGACTTTCCCTCCTTAAGGCCAGGACTATGGCATATTGTCAAAGTCAGCTTTCATACTAGATCATCCTAAGTGCTGCTTAGCAGGTGTAAAATAATGTTGAGATTGAGCTCACTCTCACTTTCATGCATGCATAAACTCGCATTGAGATCAAGCTCACTCTCACTTTCATGCACGCATAAACTCACAAACTTTTCCTTTTTTTTTTTTTAATTTTACACTCACTACATACTGCGGTGGTGGTGCTGCGTTAGCTTGTCGCCTCACAGTTAGACGTTGCCCGTTCGATTCTCAGAGCGTCTTCTGTATAGCGACATGCGTGAATGGGCGTTCCTTCGTTGAAAGTTCTACGTTAGGCCCGGCAAGCCAGTACGTAAAAATCTACTGCCAATCATTAGCGGACCGGAGTTCTGCTGTGGCGACCCCTAACCGGGAAAAGCCAAAAGACACAAACAAACAAACTCACTTACCCCTTTGCATGTCATAGCCAGCGCCAAATTTTAAATGCCATAGACTGTGACTGCATGAGAAGTCTTAGATGATGTGGAGCCCTAGGTAAGGAGTGCCATGGTACTCTCTACCCCCCTGTTTACTATCCCCCTTGCGCAACACCCAAGCTCCCCTTCCCATTTTCCTTTCATGCTTTACCTCCTCATACTATGCAGAGAACTTTTTTGATGTTCTCACATTTTGTCTTTACCCATCATCTTTTCCTACACCTTTTCAGTGCAATCGGCCAAGACTGAGGTGCAATAATTGTGAATGAAATAATTAAATTAAACTGGGATCTGGAGTTCTAAATTCTCTGTGGTGCATTTTAGGGGGAGAGGGGGGGGGGGTTGTTTTTTTTTTTTTGGCATAATGGTGGCCTGAAAAATATTATGACTAAGGAAATATTTTTTTTTTCTTTCAAGGAAGAAATGGGTGCTGTGCAAGGCATAACGTTCACTACTCATAAAATGAGAATAAAAATGCTTGTGAGGCACATAAATCAAATATGGGATGACTGCCTACATCTCTACCCCTCTTAGAAAAGTCACTTCTGTGTACCCTTCTGCTGTGTTAGATTAGAATGAAAGTGAAAGAACAAATGACTAGTCATATATTTTGAGTTGCTGCTGTGATCCATCTAAAACATAATGTCTCCTTAGCCTTAATCGCAAAAGACGGACAGATGCCTTCTGTGTACTCATCACACTAGAAAAAAAATGAAACAACAAATAGAGCACAACAATGCATTTCAATTTGTCACTGCCAGATGTACATATGCAGCATGCCCTCTTTCTCCTACCTGCTGCTCTACATTACTGCCTTCCAAATGGCTATGCTGCCAATCTATCAAGCACCACAGCCAGTTAGCAACTAGGGGAGACAGGTGCAAGCAGGCAGCAAGTTCATTTATGTACAAACATAACAAAGGAGCACTGCTTACTCTAAGAAAAAATAAAATGCTTTAAAGAGTGCTTCACAAACTGAAACACTCTTGCTTTATCAGAAAACCAAATGAGGATCTCCATTTTTGGATAATCTGGAGAGGAGAAATCAAACGGACAAGTTCCAACCATAAGGAAAGATGTTTGATAAAACCAGCTGAAGTGGTAATATGCTGTTAAACAAGAGTGGTTCAAGGATGCCTGACATAATATGTTAAGAAAGGATGTGGTAATAGGAGTTTTTCAGAAAATAGCCAACAAATCAGGTGGCTCTGAAAACATTATACTCATTTCCACCCACATCTCTGTATGAAGGGATGCAGGTTATAAACAGGACTTCAAAGTCAGCACAACTTCTTACACATCAGTGAAGCTCTTGATATACAAGTTCAGGCCTTAACTAAGCTAAAGATAATTACTATAAATACCAAATCAAACATATTCCCAAAAGTTAGGTCTTTACACATGATCTCTAAATAAGGGTACTGAACTGCCATGCACCCCCAATTAAAATACTTAAATTCAAGGATACAAGGGACAAATTATTTAGATACAATGATAAAACAGTTCAGTGATGATACTGTATTCAAAATTTTCAGAATGTTCCAACTGCTTTACTATAACTTTTTAAGAACATTACATAAAATAAAATCCTCAATAAACAAATCAGCAGTAAAAGGGAGGGCTTACATGAAAAAAGAACTATTTTTTTCAAAAAACTGCTAAAATGGTTTGGAATATACTAAAACTGTATAGTAGTCTGGGTTTGAAGATTATATATAACCTTACAGTGAAATAATGTACCATGATGAGGGGTGAACAACTTCAGTGGACAGACCCACCAAGTTGAACTTAATCATTACTAAAATAAAAATACCATGTCAGTAGTCAAAAACCATTGACAGGCTACGAAAAATTCTATCCAAGGAAAAACTAGAAACTCCTAACTTATGGATAGTCTAAATATTTCAGTCCCTGCAATATTTGAATGAAAACATACTCTCCATACAAATCCCTTAGCTGTAATCCGATGAACTCTTACAGTAAGAATGATCTTTTTGTAGCCAAACACGGTATTAATCAGCACAATAAACTTATTACTCATCGCACCAAAAAAGCTCTAATCTACCTCAGTGCTCATAAAAGTCCACTGAAGTTGAACAGTTAAATTCTACAATCAGTCCCCATTGAGATTCTGAATACCACAAAATAACATTTATTAAATGCCTGTTTGGTTGTCACTGTTTTAAGAAATGCATTGAGAAACAAGTCCTGCCTGTCTTATTCTAGAACTCAGTTTGTTTCAGGCTTATCTACAAAGAGCTCAATCCAAATCAGAGTTTACAACTTTGTTGCATTAATACATTTATATTTTGAAGTTTTGCTACAAATACCTTAAAATGGCACACCTGTCACATTCATGAAAAGAAAACATCAGAATTCTGTCCTGACAGACTGTCCATCCAGTTTAACAAAATAATGTATGCAAACAAGTCATTTTAAAATGTGGTCACATCTTCTAAATAAACCGCAAAAATTCTGGGCTGGCATCAATAAACTGATACACCCAGGCCGCTCAGTCACGCCCACACCCAATGGCTCGGAAGACAATACACCCAACCAAATTGCCAATTCCTTCAATTCCTTTTTTACAGAGACCATTCAATCTCTTGCCAATCAGTTGTCACCCAAAACAACTTCTTCTTCCCATAATACTAACAATCCAACACTACCTTTATTCCAACCTGGTCCTACATCCTCTCATAACACTATCAACCCACCACTATTCAAATTTCAACCTGTCCCCACATCCCTTGTCCGCACCCTAATTCAAAAACTAAAACCCATCACTCTCGCTGCACACCTACTACCTGCAGAATACCTTCAAAAAGCTGTTAAAGCTATAGCCTACCCCATAACTATTCTCATCAATAGAACTATCTCTGAGGGTACCATCCCATCACTCTGGAAAATTTCTCATATTATTCCCCTTCACAAAGGTGGCAACTTCAATGATCTGTCTAATTACAGACCCATCGCCATATTATCCCCCCTAGCAAAAATCATGGAGAGGTGCATTCATAAGCAGCTCTTAAAACACTTACTTGAAAACAACTTGCTAGCTAGCTGTCAGCATGGCTTTAGACCATCTCACAGCACCACCTCTGCTCTGTTATCCTTCACCAACTGCATCAACAAAAATCGTAACAATGATACACTATCCTCAGCTCTCTTTATTGATCTGCCAAAAGTTTTTGACATGGTCAACCACCAGCTACTCAAACTTTCTCAAAAACTTGTCACTAGCTCCTCCCACTATACAGTGGTTTCAATCTTACCTACAAAACAGGCAACAAGCCGTATTATGGCAGAATAGCCTATCTTCCCACCTCCCAATAACCCTCGGAGTTCCTCAAGGCTCCATACTCGGTCCCCTCCTCTTTTCAATCTTCAGAAATGACCTGCACACAGTCATACCTCAAGCCACCTGTATTCAGTATGCAGATGATTCCACATTAGTATGCTCAGCCAAGACGCAATCACTACTTCAGTCTCTAACACAAAACGTATTTAACATAGTTGAGAAATGGCTCATTGACCGTTGCCTCATTCTCAATCCAAAAAAAAAACAAAAATGCTATTATTCACACCCACGCGCAGAACTTCCCCAATATACTTCAGTGTCACCTCAACTAATGGTACAGAAATATCTCCAGAACCAACCACAAGACTACCTGGGGTACTAATTAATAACAACCTCTCCTTTGAGCCCCATATTAATAACACTATAAAAACTATTAATAAAAAACTAGGTTCCCTCTACAGAATCAAACCCTTTCTAACCCCCAAAGCCAGGTCCACTATTGCCCATATCCATTTAATCTCAACCCTTACATACGCATCCCCTATCTACACTAAACTATGCAAAAGCAATATGAACAAACTTTCCATCGCCTACAATAATATAGCAAGATTTGCAACTAGCTCAACCTACAGAACCCATCACTGCAACAATCTTAAACAACTAGGCTAGTTAGAATTGTCAAATCTAATTTTACTGAACCAACTAACAACAGTCCAAAAGATACTATACCAACCTTCAAAGACTCCCATACTCAACAACCTAATCTTCCCCTACGATAACCTAAAGATCCTACGCTCAAACAAATTACTAGTGCAAATAAATAAAACCAACAATCTGGCTGGTGACTCTCTGTTCTCCAACGCAGTGGGAAAAACCTGGAACTCCCTCCCAGATCACCTTACATCCATTTCCTCAGCTCCCCTATTTAAAACCAAACTTAAAACATACGTCAAATCTCACTGATTATGCCCTTGTGCTAAACCAGACTAAACACCAGTCTTTATATGATGACACCTCTCTACATACCAGCACAAGCAAAATTACCTCTTACTTATAATTGTGTCCATATCAATATACCTATTAATAGTGAACTATTTAATAACTAATTGAATTACTAACAAACATCATATGGGCGACTTTTATAACTAACTTTGGTATTGGTTTATAATCAGAGACTTGATTGCTGTATTGCATTTTTCTAGCTAACTTAGCCTACTAGTAAACTATATTGGTGTGACTTTATTGCTGAATAGTGTGCATTGTTGTCTTACATAGTTTTAAACATTCCCCTGTATTACTATACTACCAATGTTGTGCTACATCTTCTTCTTCATCTTTGTACCTATATTCATAGCTCTATTCAGTAAGAATCATCCTACTAATATGACAATAGGAAATACCTCTATAATAGCTAAAACTTACAATGTACTTATGTCTTGTAAATACTATTTTGTAGTGCGGAGCTTTTCTCCCCGGGCCTCCACTGAAAATGGACATGTATCCAGTTGGACCAGCCTGGTCAACAAATGTAAAATAAAATAAAATAAATTGTGGTTTCACAAATAAAACAGATACACTGGTGGTCACACACAAGACATCTAAAAGGATACTTTCCACAAAATAAACTAAAAAAAACAAGCAAATTAAATCCAAACGCATGGAATTATCAACACTTCCAATATTTAAACTGCTGAAGTCAGCAAGTTGTTAGAAGACTCCTGTGTAGCAGCAAAGCATCTGACAGCACTGAGCTATTAAGAACTGTATACAAACTCTATGATAGTAATTTACACTACAGGGCTCATGTCTGAAGACATCAGGAACAACAATACAGAACCAAATTAGTGTTTATAAACAGCTAATTCAAACAAATTAAGGACTCTGCTACTGTATGTTTGCAATCATAACTGATCAACAGCTCAGAATAAAATCATAATCCTTGTTATACAGTAATCTTAACCTTTACTGAGACAGTACGCTCATAAACTAGACATAATATCTTTCTACTGGACTTATGGTGAAGAGAAGCCTCAAACGTCTGCAAGACATCATACTCACACACACACACACACACACACAAACCACTTCAGGCAAATAGTCTCCACATTGCTGGTGCCTGTGGAATACGCCAAAAAATATGGTTTTAAGTAGGTACACATTGCTGTATCCTGTGGAATGAGCCAAAAATAATTTCAAAAAATGGTTATAAGCAGGTATTTCCCAGAAAATATGTATATGCCAGTGACTGTTTATATTAGAAACAAGACTAGTTACAAGGAAACAACTTTATACTCAATTTAGATATTTTAAATTTAATCAAGGACAGTGAGCTGTGATGCTCAAGGTAATAAGATAAAGTACATAACTAAGATCAAGCAGTCTTGGATATAATTAATTTATTTTCATTTGTTAACCAGGACAGTTTTACTGGGCATGACTAGCTTTAAGAAGAGTCTGAGGAAGAAAAACTCCAAGACAAATGCATTATAAAACTGACTAAACAAGGGCACAAGCTACAAACAGAGTAATAATGAACTCGTACAGAAATCATGGCATACAAAGATCTAACACAGAGAATTTGTAAGATTCCAGTTAGGGTGTACACAGCTGTATGTTCGTCTTGAGATGCAGCCATTACTAAGAACTGGTATGAAAAGTTACAGTCAAGGTCTTCAAGATATAAAAAATGTATATGCATTACAAACATTATTATTATTGCTCGTCTTAAAGACAGACCCCTACAAATAAGAGATCAATACCAGTTCGTTCAGTATATAACACTGTAGTGCACAGAGCGCAATGACTATGTTCCAATATCTGGAAAAAGACAAATTAAGTGCTTCTATAGCACAAGACCTGATCTTAACAAATGTGAAGCAAACCCTGCTTAACCTGTTCAGGTCAGGTCTCATGCTACACCATCAAATCTGCAAGCACTAACCAGCAAACAAAGGCAAAATTAAAGAGCGATTTTTTTCTATCTTCTGTCTGTGACAGTAACATGCCCCTAACTTTTTCGAACATAACTGAATTGCTTACACTATTTGACAGAGCTCACTAAGTGCTTTACATCTTTGACAGCAGGCAAAACGCACCACTTTTTTTTCTTTCTATAATTAGTAGTACATGGAACACCTAAAGCTCCATAGACTACGAAGAATTATGATCAGGTCTCTGATCATAGCCCTTTATTGTGCGTTCACAAAAGGGATGCCAGGATTCATCTCTCAAGCTTTGCTCTTAAGGTGAATTTCTTGGCATCCACATCTCGAACACATAATAATCAGGTTATGACCTGTAACCTGCTCATAATCCTCTATTTTAACCGCACAATTTAACTCAAGGACAATATTACAATGAGAATGTCTGGCATTAAAGCATGACATTTATTTGCCAAGAGTAGTTTTATGGCACACAGATTATGTTCTATCACAGTTTAGTTCAACTAAGTCATACTACAGTTGCACTGTCACTTACTATATAGACAATGTCTTAACGCTGGGATTTCATGGTACTTAGACATACTTATGATGGAAGACTGTTACAATTTTTTTTTTACACTGGAAGTCAGATTTGGCCTCATTAAACCAGTTTCTGACTTTGGGAATGGTTATAATTAGTGTTCCTTCTGATTTACGTGAGCAGTTAAGTACGTTTGTCACTTTGAACAGTGCGGGGCCTTATGCAACATATACTGGCCTGTGTTATACTCGGAAGCACAAATTCCAGTCACTTAGTTTCTTTTACAAGCAAGCAGTAATGCAATTTTAAACTTTGCCCTGCTGTGACATTTTCAATTTCATTAAAATATTTTTTTCTAAAGTATCCAATTTCGATGACAGAAGACAACCCAGTGTGTATGTGATACTGGGAAGCAAAAATATCTAGTCATTAGTGACACACAAAGAGCTTTTTCTTGTAAGAATTAGCTCCATCTAGGGACACTAATTTTAAAAACTTTTTTGGTAGTGACTACTCTCATGTGGGTATTTATGTAACTTTCAGTCCGAAATACCAGTGACTTGGGTAATAACATTTGAAGCGTTTATACCATGTTATCGAAAGATGGAAATAGCGAACGCTATTCCTTTGGCCCCAAAACATCTAAACATGAAAATATCGAACATTCAGAACAGCGAATTTTTTCCCATGGAAAAAATTTGCTGCTCTAAAACACATACTCACAACACAACCACATCAAACAAACAGCAACCACACACATACACTTAAATTCCTACATCTAACGCTACACTAAACAAAACATACACTACTATCTACCCACTTACTTTAACCCAAACCTAAACCCTAAGGTCCGTCACTATGGCACACTCACCTAACCCAAGCCCTAACCCTAACTCACTTAAACCGCCCCTAACCCTAAAGTCGGTCACTACTGCACACACATCTAACCCGCGCCCTAACCCTGACTCACTTAACCTGCCCCTAACCCTAACGTATAAACAATCGCACACTTACCTGAACCCAACCCGTAACTTTCCACCACAGCGCTAAGAATAGCGAAGCCACAGAAACGGCCAACCAAATTCTTTCCCGAGGAAAGAATTCGCTGTTCTGTAGGTCTTAGCATTCGCTGAATAGTGTTAGATTTAAAAATTCGAAGTTTTAATACTTCGATGTTCTGATATAGACCCCATTTGAATGCCTTGACTCCTTGTGTCATCCATTAAACTGTTAAATCACTTTCAGTGTCCTCCATTAAACTGTTAAATCACTTTCAATGTTAAAGTACATGGAAATGTACAAAGTTGCAACTGCGAAACAGATTTCTGTTTCAGAAATTATAAAGGCACACTTGTATAACTCCTCACAGCAGACGCATGTGCTGACAGTGTGTACTACTGCTTGGTATCTGCACAGTGACTACTACCAATTAATGTATCTGCTGATGTGGTAAGGTAGACGCAATTAGAAGAATAAAGCATTTTTAGGTATTTATCAGTAAAGAAGTTCACACTGGTAAACATTGACATCATTATACTTAGTTTTAAATTATTTTTTTTTCATTAATAGTCAGTATTAATAAATTTTACACACACTTTTCATGTTAAGCATTGTCCTTTCACGTAAGTTGCATGTTTTGTGTCTTCAACGTGAAAAAACTTAAACATGCTATAAAACTAAAGTAAGATGCATGAATTTAATCGGTGAGAGTATTTTCTTACATGTGGTATCATTAAAATTCTCAAATGAATTTGTTATACTGATTCCCTGATTCTATCAGGAAGAGTAGGCAAGGATATCAGATGCCATCTTTTCTAGACTTTGACTTGTGCTTCAGATTTTTAATGTTGGTAGCCTAGTTTCAGTGAGGAAACACAAAACCGTACTATGAAAATAACTCTGTTTTCATGTTTGATGTTTTAATGGAAAAAAAACCAAAACAACAGAGACGCACTCTGGGAATAATGCTGTTTTCTGACTTGCTGGCAGACAGTAGGATGTGTCTGTTATATTTAACATTACTGGCAGCCCAATTCCAGTAGTACTACATTGTACAACTGCACTTTGAAAAACAACAACTTATGACTGTGCTGTTCACAGCAAGTCTGTTTTATTTGTTTAATGTACCCACGTACTACTGTTATAATGCTAGCACAAATTTACATCATCTTCATTTTTGCCACTTCAAGCTCTTAAAAAGTTAAGGTGGCAAATGTCAAAGTACACCATCATCATAACATTCTGAGACCTTTAAAACGTACAGAGATCCATCACTCTCAATTATTTTTCCAGATGCCTGCATCAAACCTTAGACTTGAATCAAGAGGAAGACTTTCTTAGTGGCTGACACAAATTCAGGACTGAACTAATTAAAACAGAAAACCTGTGGAGGAGGCAAAACATTTTGTAAGATGTCGCGAGATATATTAATTTCATTTTACTAATGTCAAGCAGCAGGCAGGATGTTACTTAGACAGTCATGCAGGAATGTGAGGGATATTTGTAATGATGCAGCTTAATAATTTCACAGTTAGACAGCACACCATTGGAGAGCTAACAGCATATTATACTACTGCTGCACCTGCACCACCAGGTTATTTTTTACTGCTGCACCTGCACTGCCAGGTTTTTAGTGTTGCTGCTGCACCGCCAGTTTATTTTTACTGCTGCACCTGCACCACCATCATTAGGTTATTTTTTACTGCGGCACCACCTTCTTTTTCTTTCTGTTGCCCCCGTTAGGGTTCCCCACAGTGAACCATCTGTTTCCATTTCTTCCTGTCCTCTTCATCTTGCTATGTCACACCAACCACCTGCATGTCCTCTCTGACCACATCCATAAACCTTATCTTAGGCCTTCCTCTCTTCCTCTTACCTGGCAGCTCCATCCTTAGCATCCTTTTTCAAATATACCCAGCTTCCCTCCTTAGCACATGTCCAAACCAGCGCAATCTTGCCTCTCTGACTTTGTCGCTACACCGTCCAACTTTAGCTGACCCTCTAACATACTCATTTTTAATCCTGTCCATCCTCATCACACCCATTGCAAATCTTAACATCTTTAACTCTACCACCACCAGCTCTGACTCCTGTCTTTTTGTCAGTGCCACCATCTGTAACCCATATAACATAGCTGGTCTCACTACCATCTTGCAGACCTTCCCTTTCACTCTTACTGATACCCGTCTGTCACAAATCACTCCCGACACTCTTCTCAACCCACTCCACCTTGCTTGCACTTTCTTCTTCACCTCTCTTCCACACCCACCATTACTGTGAACTGTTTATCCTAAGTATCTAAACTCATTCACCTTTGGTAACTCTACTCCTGCATCCTCAATTCCTCTGTCCTCCTTCTCATTCACTCACATATATTCTGTCTTAAGTCCTGCTGACCTTCATTCCTCTCCTCTCTAAAGCACATCTCCACCCCTCCAGGGTCTCCTCAACATGTTCCCTACTCTCACTACAGATAACAATTTCATCCACAAACATCACAGTCCACAGGGCTCCTTTCTGTCAACCTGTCCATCACCATTGCAAAATAAGAAAGGGCTCAGAGCTGATCCTTGATGTAATCTCACCTCCACCTTGAACTCCTACTGCAAACCTCACCACTGTCACACTGCCCTCATACATAACCTGTACCACTCTTACCTACTTCTCAGCCACCCCGACTTCCTCATACAATACCACAACTCCTTTCTAGGCATCCTGTCATATGCTTTCTCCAAGTCCACAAAGACACAATGCAACTCCTTCTGACTTTCTATACTTCATCAACACCTTCAGAACAAACATCCCATCTGTAGGCCCGGCAAGCCAGTACGTAAAAATCTACTGCCAATCATTAGCGGACCGGAGTTCTGCTGTGGCGACCCCTAACCGGGAAAAGCCAAAAGACACAAACAAACAAACTCACTTACCCCTTTGCACGTCATAGCCAGCGCCAAATTTTAAATGCCATAGACTGTGACTGCATGAGAAGTCTTAGATGATGTGGAGCCCTAGGTAAGGAGTGCCATGGTACTCTCTACCCCCCTGTTTACTATCCCCCTTGCACAACACCCAAGCTCCCCTTCCCATTTTCCTTTCATGCTTTACCTCCTCATACTATGCAGAGAACTTTTTTGATGTTCTCACATTTTGTCTTTACCCATCATCTTTTCCTACACCTTTTCAGTGCAATCGGCCAAGACTGAGGTGCAATAATTGTGAATGAAATACTTAAATTAAACTGGGATCTGGAGTTCTAAATTCTCTGTGGTGCATTTTAGGGGGGGAGGGGGGGTTGTTTTTTTTTTGGCATAATGGTGGCCTGAAAAATATTATGAATAAGGAAATAATTTTTTTTTCTTTCAAGGAAGAAATGGGTGCTGTGCAAGGCATAACGTTCACTACTCATAAAATGAGAATAAAAATGCTTGTGAGGCACATAAATCAAATATGGGATGACTGCCTACATCTCTACCCCTCTTAGAAAAGTCACTTCTGTGTACCCTTCTGCTGTGTTAGATTAGAATGAAAGTGAAAGAACAAATGACTAGTCATATATTTTGAGTTGCTGCTGTGATCCATCTAAAACATAATGTCTCCTTAGCCTTAATCGCAAAAGACGGACAGATGCCTTCTGTGTACTCATCACACTAGAAAAAAATGAAAGAACAAATAGAGCACAACAATGCATTTCAATTTGTCACTGCCAGATGTACATATGCAGCATGCCCTCTTTCTCCTACCTGCTGCTCTACATTGCTGCCTTCCAAATGGCTATGCTGCCAATCTATCAAGCACCACAGCCAGTTAGCAACTAGGGGAGAAAGGTGCAAGCAGGCAGCAAGTTCATTTATGTACAAACATAACAAAGGAGCACTGCTTACTCTAAGAAAAAATAAAATGCTTTAAAGAGTGCTTCACAAACTGAAACACTCTTGCTTTATCAGAAAACCAAATGAGGATCTCCATTTTTGGATAATCTGGAGAGGAGAAATCAAACGGACAAGTTCCAACCATAAGGAAAGATGTTTGATAAAACCAGCTGAAGTGGTAATATGCTGTTAAACAAGAGTGGTTCAAGGATGCCTGACATAATATGTTAAGAAAGGATGTGGTAATAGGAGTTTTTCAGAAAATAGCCAACAAATCAGGTGGCGCTGAAAACATTATACTCATTTCCACCCACATCTCTGTATGAAGGGATGCAGGTTATAAACAGGACTTCAAAGTCAGCACAACTTCTTACACATCAGTGAAGCTCTTGATATACAAGTTCAGGCCTTAACTAAGCTAAAGATAATTACTATAAATACCAAATCAAACATATTCCCAAAAGTTAGGTCTTTACACATGATCTCTAAATAAGGGTACTGAACTGCCATGCACCCCCAATTAAAATACTTAAATTCAAGGGACAAATTATTTAGATACAATGATAAAACAGTTCAGTGATGATACTGTATTCACAATTTTCAGAATGTTCCAACTGCTTTACTATAACTTTTTAAGAACATTACATAAAATAAAATCCTCAATAAACAAATCAGCAGTAAAAGGGAGGGCTTACATGAAAAAAGAACTATTTTTTCAAAAAACTGCTAAAATGGTTTGGAATATACTAAAACTGTATAGTAGTCTGGGTTTGAAGATTATATATAACCTTACAGTGAAATAATGTACCATGATGAGGGGTGAACAACTTCAGTGGACAGACCCACCAAGTTAAACTTAATCATTACTAAAATAAAAATACCATGTCAGTAGTCAAAACCACTGACAGGCTACGAAAAATTCTATCCAAGGAAAAACTAGAAACTCCTAACTTATGGATAGTCTAAATATTTCAGTCCCTGCAATATTTGAATGAAAACATACTCTCCATACAAATCCCTTAGTTGTAATCCGATGAACTCTTACAGTAAGAATGATCTTTTTGTAGCCAAACACGGTATTAATCAGCACAATAAACTTATCACTCATCGCACCAAAAAAGCTCTAATCTACCTCAGTGCTCATAAAAGTCCACTGAAGTTGAACAGTTAAATTCTACAATCAGTCCCCATTGAGATTCTGAATACCACAAAATAACATTTATTAAATGCCTGTTTGGTTGTCACTGTTTTAAGAAATGCATTGAGAAACAAGTCCTGCCTGTCTTATTCTAGAACTCAGTTTGTTTCAGGCTTATCTACAAAGAGCTCAATCCAAATCAGAGTTTACAACTTTGTTGCATTAATACATTTATATTTTGAAGTTTTGCTACAAATACCTTAAAATGGCACACCTGTCACATTCATGAAAAGAAAACATCAGAATTCTGTCCTGACAGACTGTCCATCCAGTTTAACAAAATAATGTATGCAAACAAGTCATTTTAAAATGTGGTCACATCTTCTAAATAAACCACAAAAATTCTGGGCTGGCATCAATAAACTGATACACCCAGGCCGCTCAGTCACGCCCACACCCAATGGCTCGGAAGACAATACACCCAACCAAATTGCCAATTCCTTCAATTCCTTTTTTACAGAGACCATTCAATCTCTTGCCAATCAGTTGTCACCCAAAACAACTTCTTCTTCCCATAATACTAACAATCCATCACTACCTTTATTCCAACCTGGTCCTACATCCTCTCATAACACTATCAACCCACCACTATTCAAATTTCAACCTGTCCCCACATCCCTTGTCCGCACCCTAATTCAAAAACTAAAACCCACCACTCTCGCTGCACACCTACTACCTGCAGAATACCTTCAAAAAGCTGTTAAAGCTATAGCCTACCCCATAACTATTCTCATCAATAGAACTATCTCTGAGGGTACCATCCCATCACTCTGGAAAATTTCTCATATTATTCCCCTTCACAAAGGTGGCAACTTCAATGATCTGTCTAATTACAGACCCATCGCCATATTATCCCCCCCTAGCAAAAATCATGGAGAGGTGCATTCATAAGCAGCTCTTAAAACACTTACTTGAAAACAACTTGCTAGCTAGCTGTCAACATGGCTTTAGACCATCTCACAGCACCACCTCTGCTCTGTTATCCTTCACCAACTGCATCAACAAAAATCGTAACAATGATACACTATCCTCAGCTCTCTTTATTGATCTGTCAAAAGCTTTTGACATGGTCAACCACCAGCTACTCAAACTTTCTCAAAAACTTGTCACTAGCTCCTCCCACTATACAGTGGTTTCAATCTTACCTACAAAACAGGCAACAAGCCATATTATGGCAGAATAGCCTATCTTCCCACCTCCCAATAACCCTCGGAGTTCCTCAAGGCTCCATACTCGGTCCCCTCCTCTTTTCAATCTTCAGAAATGACCTGCACACAGTCATACCTCAAGCCACCTGTATTCAGTATGCAGATGATTCCACATTAGTATGCTCAGCCAAGACGCAATCACTACTTCAGTCTCTAACACAAAACGTATTTAACATAGTTGAGAAATGGCTCATTGACCGTTGCCTCATTCTCAATCCAAAAAAACAAAAATGCTATTATTCACACCCACGCGCAGAACTTCCCCAATATACTTCAGTGTCACCTCAACTAATGGTACAGAAATATCTCCAGAACCAACCACAAGACTACCTGGGGTACTAATTAATAACAACCTCTCCTTTGAGCCCCATATTAATAACACTATAAAAACTATTAACAAAAAACTAGGTTCCCTCTACAGAATCAAACCCTTTCTATCCCCCAAAGCCAGGTCCACTATTGCCCATATCCATTTAATCTCAACCCTTACATACGCATCCCCTATCTACACCAAACTATGCAAAAGCAATATGAACAAACTTTCCATCGCCTACAATAATATAGCAAGATCTGCAACTAGCTCAACCTACAGAACCCATCACTGCAACAATCTTAAACAACTAGGCTGGTTAGAATTGTCAAATCTAATTTTACTGAACCAACTAACAATAGTCCAAAAGATACTATTACCAACCTTCAAAGACTCCCATACTCACCAACCTAATCTTCCCCTACGATAACCTAAAGATCCTACGCTCAAACAAATTACTAGTGCAAATAAATAAAACCAACAATCTGGCTGGTGACTCTCTGTTCTCCAACGCAGTGGGAAAAACCTGGAACTCCCTCCCAGATCACCTTACATCCATTTCCTCAGCTCCCCTATTTAAAACCAAACTTAAAACATACGTCAAATCTCACTGATTATGCCCTTGTGCTAAACCAGACTAAACACCAGTCTTTATATGATGACACCTCTCTACATACCAGCACAAGCAAAATTACCTCTTACTTATAATTGTGTCCATATCAATATACCTATTAATACTGAACTATTTAATAACTAATTGAATTACTAACAAACATCATATGGGCGACTTTTATAACTAACTTTGGTATTGGTTTATAATCAGAGACTTGATTGCTGTATTGCATTTTTCTAGCTAACTTAGCCTACTAGTACACTATATTGGTGTGACTTTATTGCTGAATAGTGTGCATTGTTGTCTTACATAGTTTTAAACATTCCCCTGTATTACTATACTACCAATGTTGTGCTACATCTTCTTCTTCATCTTTGTACCTATATTCACAGCTCTATTCAGTAAGAATCATCCTACTAATATGACAATAGGAAATACCTCTATAATAGCTAAAACTTACAATGTACTTATGTCTTGTAAATACTATTTTGTAGTGCGGAGCTTTTCTCCCCGGGCCTCCACTGAAAATGGACATGTATCCAGTTGGACCAGCCTGGTCAACAAATGTAAAATAAAATAAAATAAATTGTGGTTTCACAAATAAAACAGATACACTGGTGGTCACACACAAGACATCTAAAAGGATACTTTCCACAAAATAAACTAAAAAAAACAAGCAAATTAAATCCAAACGCATGGAATTATCAACACTTCCAATATTTAAACTGCTGAAGTCAGCAAGTTGTTAGAAGACTCCTGTGTAGCAGCAAAGCATCTGACAGCACTGAGTTATTAAGAACTTTATACAAACTCTATGATAGTAATTTACACTACAGGGCTCATGTCTGAAGACATCAGGAACAACAATACAGAACCAAATTAGTGTTTATAAACAGCTAATTCAAACAAATTAAGGACTCTGCTACAGTATGTTTGCAATCATAACTGATCAACAGCTCAGAATAAAATCGTAATCCTTGTTATACAGTAATCTTAACCTTTACTGAGACAGTACGCTCATAAACTAGACATAATATCTTTCTACTGGACTTATGGTGAAGAGAAGCCTCAAACGTCTGCAAGACATCTTACTCACACACACACACACACACACACAAACCACTTCAGGCAAATAGTCTCCACATTGCTGGTGCCTGTGGAATACGCCAAAAAATATGGTTTTAAGTAGGTACACATTGCTGTATCCTGTGGAATGAGCCAAAAATAATTTCAAAAAATGGTTATAAGCAGGTATTTCCCAGAAAATATGTATATGCCAGTGACTGTTTATATTAGAAACAAGACTAGTTACAAGGAAACAACTTTATACTCAATTTAGATATTTTAAATTTAATCAAGGACAGTGAGCTGTGATGCTCAAGGTAATAAGATAAAGTACATAACTAAGATCAAGCAGTCTTGGATATAATTAATTTATTTTCATTTGTTAACCAGGACAGTTTTACTGGGCATGACTAGCTTTAAGAGTCTGAGGAAGAAAAACTCCAAGACAAATGCATTATAAAACTGACTAAACAAGGGCACAAGCTACAAACAGAGTAATAATGAACTCGTACAGAAATCATGGCATACAAAGATCTAACACAGAGAATTTGTAAGATTCCAGTTAGGGTGTACACAGCTGTATGTTCGTCTTGAGATGCAGCCATTACTAAGAACGGGTATGAAAAGTTACAGTCAAGGTCTTCAAGATATAAAAAATGTATATGCATTACAAACATTATTACTATTGCTCGTCTTACAGACAGACCCCTACAAATAAGAGATCAATACCAGTTCATTCAGTATATAACACTGTAGTGCACAGAGCGCAATGACTATGTTCCAATATCTGGAAAAAGACAAATTAAGTGCTTCTATAGCACAAGACCTGATCTTAACAAATGTGAAGCAAACCCTGCTTAACCTGTTCAGGTCAGGTCTCATGCTACACCATCAAATCTGCAAGCACTAACCAGCAAACAAAGGCAAAATTAAAGAGTGATTTTTTTCTATCTTCTGTCTGTGACAGTAACATGCCCCTAACTTTTTCGAACATAACTGAATTGCTTACACTATTTGACAGAGCTCACTAAGTGCTTTACATCTTTGACAGCAGGCAAAACACACCACTTTTTTTTTCTTTCTATAATTAGTAGTACATGGAACACCTAAAGCTCCATAGACTACGAAGAATTATGATCAGGTCTCTGATCATAGCCCTTTATTGTGCGTTCACAAAAGGGATGCCAGGATTCATCTCTCAAGCTTTGCTCTTAAGGTGAATTTCTTGGCATCCACATCTCGAACACATAATAATCAGGTTATGACCTGTAACCTGCTCATAATCCTCTATTTTAACCGCACAATTTAACTCAAGGACAATATTACAATGAGAATGTCTGGCATTAAGCATGACATTTATTTGCCAAGAGTAGTTTTATGGCACACAGATTATGTTCTATCGCAGTTTAGTTCAACTAAGTCATACTACAGTTGCACTGTCACTTACTATATAGACAATGTCTTAACGCTGGGATTTCATGGTACTTAGACATACTTATGATGGAAGACTGTTACAATTTTTTTTTACACTGGAAGTCAGATTTGGCCTCATTAAACCAGTTTCTGACTTTGGGAATGGTTATAATTAGTGTTCCTTCTGATTTACGTGAGCAGTTAAGTACGTTTGTCACTTTGAACAGTGCGGGGCCTTATGCAACATATACTGGCCTGTGTTATACTCGGAAGCACAAATTCCAGTCACTTAGTTTCTTTTACAAGCAAGCAGTAATGCAATTTTAAACTTTGCCCTGCTGTGACATTTTCAATTTCATTAAAATATTTTTTTCTAAAGTATCCATTTTCGATGACAGAAGACAACCCAGTGTGTATGTGATACTGGGAAGCAAAAATATCTAGTCATTAGTGACACACAAAGAGCTTTTTCTTGTAAGACTTAGCTCCATCTAGGGACACTAATTTTAAAAACTTTTTTGGTAGTGACTACTCTCATGTGGGTATTTATGTAACTTTCAGTCCGGAATACCAGTGACTTGGGTAATAACATTTGAAGCGTTTATACCATGTTATCGAAAGATGGAAATAGCGAACGCTATTCCTTTGGCCCCAAAACATCTAAACATGAAAATATCGAACATTCAGAACAGCTTAATTTTTCCCATGGAAAAAATTTGCTGCTCCAAAACACATACTCACAACACAACCACATCAAACAAACAGCAACCACACACATACACTTAAATTCCTACATCTAACGCTACACTAAACAAAACATACACTACTATCTACCCACTTACTTTAACCCAAACCTAAACCCTAAGGTCCGTCACTATGGCACACTCACCTAACCCAAGCCCTAACCCTAACTCACTTAAACCGCCCCTAACCCTAAAGTCGGTCACTATTGCACACACATCTAACCCGCGCCCTAACCCTAACTCACTTAACCTGCCCCTAACCCTAACGTATAAACAATCGCACACTTACCTGAACCCAACCCGTAACTTTCCACCACAGCGCTAAGAATAGCGAAGACACAAAAACGGCCAACCAAATTCTTTCCCGAGGAAAGAATTTGCTGTTCTGTAGCTTCGCTATTCTTAGCATTCGCTGAATAGTGTTCGATATCAGAACATTCGAAGTTTTAATACTTCGATGTTCTGATATAGACCCCATTTGAATGCCTTGACTCCTTGTGTCATCCATTAAACTGTTAAATCACTTTCAGTGTCCTCCATTAAACTGTTAAATCACTTTCAATGTTAAAGTACATGGAAATGTACAAAGTTGCAACTGCGAAACAGATTTCTGTTTCAGAAATTATAAAGGCACACTTGTATAACTCCTCACAGCAGACGCATGTGCTGACAGTGTGTACTACTGCTTGGTATCTGCACAGTGACTACTACCAATTAATGTATCTGCTGATGTGGTAAGGTAGACGCAATTAGAAGAATAAAGCATTTTTAGGTATTTATCAGTAAAGAAGTTCACACTGGTAAACATTGACATCATTATACTTAGTTTTAATTATTTTCTTTTCATTAATAGTCAGTATTAATAAATTTTACACACACTTTTCATGTTAAGCATTGTCCTTTCACGTAAGTTGCATGTTTTGTGTCTTCAACGTGAAAAAACTTAAACATGCTATAAAACTAAAGTAAGATGCATGAATTTAATCGGTGAGAGTATTTTCTTACATGTGGTATCATTAAAATTCTCAAATGAATTTGTCATACTGATTCCCTGATTCTATCAGGAAGAGTAGGCAAGGATATCAGATGCCATCTTTTCTAGACTTTGACTTGTGCTTCAGATTTTTAATGTTGGTAGCCTAGTTTCAGTGAGGAAACACAAAACCGTACTATGAAAATAACTCTGTTTTCATGTTTGATGTTTTAATGGAAAAAAAAAAAAACAACAGAGACGCACTCTGGGAATAATGCTGTTTTCTGACTTGCTGGCAGACAGTAGGATGTGTCTGTTATATTTAACATTACTGGCAGCCCAATTCCAGTAGTACTACATTGTACAACTGCACTTTGAAAAACAACAACTTATGACTGTGCTGTTCACAGCAAGTCTGTTTTATTTGTTTAATGTACCCACGTACTACTATTATAATGCTAGCACAAATTTACATCATCTTCATTTTTGCCACTTCAAGCTCTTAAAAAGTTAAGGTGGCAAATGTCAAAGTACACCATCATCATAACATTCTGAGACCTATGCGAAAACGTACAGAGATCCATCACTCTCAATTATTTTTCCAGATGCCTGCATCAAACCTTAGACTTGAATCAAGAGGAAGACTTTCTTAGTGGCTGACACAAATTCAGGACTGAACTAATTAAAACAGAAAACCTGTGGAGGAGGCAAAACATTTTGTAAGATGTCGCGAGATATATTAATTTCATTTTACTAATGTCAAGCAGCAGGCAGGATGTTACTTAGACAGTCATGCAGGAATGCAAGGGATATTTGTAATGATGCAGCTTAATAATTTCACAGTTAGACAGCACACCATTGGAGAGCTAACAGCAAATTATACTACTGCTGCACCTGCACCACCAGGTTATTTTTTACTGCTGCACATGCACTGCCAGGTTTTTAGTGTTGCTCCTGCACCGCCAGTTTATTTTTACTGCTGCACCTGCACCACCATCATTAGGTTATTTTTTACTGCGGCACCACCTTCTTTTTCTTTCTGTTGCTCCCGTTAGGGTTCCCCACAGTGAACCATCTGTTTCCATTTCTTCCTGTCCTCTTCATCTTGCTATGTCACACCAACCACCTGCATGTCCTCTCTGCCACATCCATAAACCTTATCTTAGGCCTTCCTCTCTTCCTCTTACCTGGCAGCTCCATCCTTAGCATCCTTTTTCAAATATACCCAGCTTCCCTCCTTAGCACATGTCCAAACCAGCGCAATCTTGCCTCTCTGACTTTGTCGCTACACCGCCCAACTTTAGCTGACCCTCTAACATACTCATTTTGTTCCTGTCCATCCTCATCACACCCATTGCAAATCTTAACATCTTTAACTCTAGCACCACCAGCTGTGACTCCTGTCTTTTGTCAGTGCCACCATCTGTAACCCATATAACATAGCTGGTCTCACTACCATCTTGCAGACCTTCCCTTTCACTCTTACTGATACCCGTCTGTCACAAATCACTCCCGACACTCTTCTCAACCCACTCCACCTTGCTTGCACTTTCTTCTTCACCTCTCTTCCACACCCACCATTACTGTGAACTGTTTATCCTAAGTATCTAAACTCATTCACCTTTGGTAACTCTACTCCCTGCATCCTCAATTCCTCTGTCCTCCTTCTCATTCACTCACATATATTCTGTCTTAAGTCCTGCTGACCTTCATTCCTCTCCTCTCTAAAGCACATCTCCACCCTCCAGGGTCTCCTCAACATGTTCCCTACTCTCACTACAGATAACAATTTCATCCACAAACATCACAGTCCACAGGGCTCCTTTCTGTCAACCTGTCCATCACCATTGCAAATAAGAAAGGGCTCAGAGCTGATCCTTGATGTAATCTCACCTCCACCTTGAACTCCTACTGCAAACCTCACCACTGTCACACTGCCCTCATACATAACCTGTACCACTCTTACCTACTTCTCAGCCACTCCCGACTTCCTCATACAATACCACAACTCCTTTCTAGGCATCCTGTCATATGCTTTCTCCAAGTCCACAAAGACACAATGCAACTCCTTCTGACTTTCTCTATACTTCATCAACACCTTCAGAGCAAACATCCCATCTGTAGTGCTCGTTCCCGGCATAAAACCGTACTGCTGCTCCCTAAATTATCACCTCCTTTCTTAACCTAGCTTTCACTACTTTTGCCCAAAACTTCATGCTGTGGCTGAACAATGTTATCCCTCTGTAGTTACTACAGCTCTGCACATCACCCTTATTCTTAAAAATCGCTACCAATATACTTCTTCACTCATCCAGCATCCTCTCACTTTCCAAGATTTTGTTAAACAATCTGGTTAAAAACTCAATTTGCCATCTCTCCTAAACACCTTCATGCTTCCAGAAGTGTGTCATCTGGACCAATAGCTTTCCATTCTTCATCCTCTTCACAGCTGTCCTTACTTCCTCCTTGCTAATCAGTTGCACTTCCTCATTCACTATCCCATTATCCAACCTCCCCCCCCCGCCTAATAAACTTTATAGATGGCTGTAACTTCCCCATACAAACCATGTCTGTAGGTGTTCCAGCAGGCTTGGGACCTGCACGAAGAAATACACTAGCTTGTGCATTCCCAGTGGCTGGGTTTTACTGTGGCACCACCATCAGGTTATTTTAACTAATGCACCTATATCACTATCAACAGGTTACCTAACTGCTGCACCCACCACCACCATCAATTTATTTTTACTACCACACCTGCACCATCACCACCAGGTTATTTTCACTGCTGCAGCTGCACCGCCATCACTAGGCCGCACCACCAGCACGCTATTTATGAACATCATGAACAGCATCATCCAAACACCAAGCCCGCTGGGACACCTACAGACACGGTCTGTATGGAAAAGCTACAGCCATCTAAAAGTTTACTAGGCAAGAGGGGGAATGGAAGTAGACTGCCAGGCCTTTCTTCAGTATCTCACACACACACAATTTAGAAATCACCTATCACATCTTTAGAATGTGGGAGAAAACCATAACATCCAGAGAAAACCCATATGTATACAAACAGGGCATGTGGACTCTGTAAAGAAAGCACTCCGCCTAAGAAGTGAACCAGACAACCTGTGTTGAGTGACAATGCTACTCACTGCAGCACTATTACAGAATATATTTCTAACACAATATATTTTGTCCACCAGTATTTTAAAGTTGACACTGGATATACAATTGTCGTTAGAGGAAGTACTTGCATCTAAAATATAAGCTAAGTAAATATTTCATAATGTCTATACATAAACACACAGACGCAAACACGCACACATATATATATATATATATACACACACACACACACACACACACACACACACAAACAGAAGCAACTGTCAAAGACACAGTCTCTCACAGAAGTACAGAGACTCATGCACACAGACTCACAAACATGCAGATGCACATACTTACAAAGACAGATGTAAAGACCCATACAAACACACACAAACATGTGTCCCACCAGTTACAGGAATTTTCTATGTGCACCTCAGAGGTCAGATTTTACTCTAAGTAGCAAGTCCATCATTAGCCAAAGTAATATATTTTACATCACTCTTGTCAGAGACACATTGCAAGCCATTACAACTTCCTCCTCCCTCATTTTCACACACACACACACACACACACACACACACACACACACACATATATATATATATAACTACTACATCTCAGATACCCAATTGCGATCAAATGAATGAATACTTAAAAATAGGCACTGGAATGTATTTTGTTTGGTTGCTGACAGACATGTACAGTAGCACGCATACACATGTAGTCTCTTTGTTGATGGCTTACAGCTCAGATGTCAAAGTGTGATTAAATGAATTATTTACTGCACAAAAAATAGAAAAGAACTGTCAACTACAGTTAAAGAATTCAGTCATAAGACAGATTTCATGCCAGAACAGGCACATTTGTTTAATGTACTGTCCCTATAAATTAATTCCTTTGGCATATTAGGTGCCCAGTGAGGAATGCCGATCCAACAAACCTATTTTCTAAGAAGGTTATACTCACTAGTCACTAGTAACAGCAATGCTGTTAAAATTCCTGCTTGTTACTTTGCCACTACTCTCAGAGCAAATCTTAACTATTCACACAGAAAAAAATTAAGACATAAGAAATAAACCAATCACAACTCATAAAATGAGCAAAGAACTCTCACAAAATTTTGTAAAGTAAAATAAGTTACGAAAAACCAAAAATACATGGCAATACCATGAACAACTTATATTTATTTATTGACATTTGGTTACCAGGAAAGGGTAGGAGCCCATTTTCAGCAAAGGCCCGGGAGAAAATCTCCAAAGTATTACAAGACATTTTAAGAATAATAATTTTACAGTTTTTAAAGATAATATAAAACAAATACAGTTTAAATAATTATACAGAATTAGGCATAAGATTAAAATATTGGTTAAGAATAGATGCAAGTAATATGACAGAGAGAAGAGAAATTTTAGCCAATTTGTAGAGAACTTAAAGGTAAGTTAGTATTATACAAACAGTAACTGGAATACAACGTGAGAGAAAAGCAAGCTTGTGGTACATTTAGAGAGAAAGCCAGAGGAGAGGAAACTGAAAGAAGTAAGGAAGATAGTGAAAAGGTAGAATAAGGAGATGTAAGGTATGAAAAGGTATTTGTCCACATTTAGGGATAAAGTTTATCCTGGTGCTGAACAAGAACAGAGCCAGTTTTTTGCTAGAAAGTCTTTCAAAATGGTTTTAAAGGATGGGAGGAAGGGTATTAACTTGATGGATGGAGATAAGGCATGCCAGGCTTTACCAACATGGTACGAGTACAGATATTGCCCAGCAGATTTGATAGGTTTGTGAACAGACAGGAGTTTTTGGTCACTGGTTCATAATGACTCACTAGGAACCAGTTGTGTAAAATGTCATTTAGTGCAGGACAAGCAGATGGATTCTGGATACTTTTATAGGTGGTAAAAAGCTGTGCATATGTTAGTTGATGGGGTAGTTCTAGACAATTTAGGCATTTTAGTGCTGTACTGTGGTGGGTTCTGGAAGGGGTATTTGCTGCAAATTTAGCAACTTTGTTATAGCACCTTTGTGATGACTGAAGTTTACTTAGGATGGGAGCAACATAAAGAAGTGAGGGGAGGAGATAAGCCAGTGGCTACTGTTACTTTAATTGTGTTACTGAGAAAGTTTTCGGATCCATAAAGCATCCCTAGTTTTTGATGAGCTTTTCTTGTGCAATGCTGTATGTGCAGGTCGAATCTGAGATGATCATCTCTAATAATCTGCTATGAGAAGTTACTTCAACGGTTGTATTATCAAGAGAGCGGACTCAACATTTTTTTTCACGGGAGAGGGATATGGGGAATATAGTAGAAGTTTGTGGGGGGATTTTAGGGTTGAACACGAGTTATGAGTTACAAAGCCATGTTTCAGTTGCTGTTAAAGATTCCGGAGTAATTTTTTGGAGATGTGCAATATTGCCAGATGTTCAAATGACTGTTGAGCCATCTGTGTGCTGTATTAGGGAGCCCTGTTTTGTGGATGTGTGCAGGATGTTGGTTAGAATGTTAAAGAGGATGGGACCAAGGATAGAGCCAGTGGTGTCCAGGAGGTATGGAGAGAGAGAGAGAGAGAGGAGTGGCGTTTTACTGCTTTACTGAGTCATACCTATTGGAAAAGTAGCATTTGAACCATAGAAGGGTGGGCTGAGCGAGACATAATGTGGACATCTGAATTAGACGTTTGCTGCAATAAACTGTGTTGAAGGCTTTAGACAAGTCTAGAAATAAGGAGTAGTCTAGTCTGCCATTACCTCTAGCTTTGACAGTATCTACATAGGTTACAAGTATAGTGTTACAGTATTATGGGAAAGATGGAAGCCGTTTGGGGAATAGGAGTTCTTCCTGCAGGAGATAGTTGATCAATTGTTTTTGAATACATTTTTTCAAGTATTTTTTTTTGGGGGGGGGGTGATAAGACTGTTACAGGTCTAAAGTTAGTAATGTCTGTTGAATTTCTTCCTTTGTGCAGAGGGAAAATGTGTGACTTCTACCAGAGACAGGGATCATGGAATTCCTGGACTGCCCTATTTATAAGGATTGCGAGAAGGCAGGCAATGCTGTTGACTGCTATTTTAAGATATTTGCTTGGAAGGTTATCAGCTAAAGAAGAGCAAGGTTTAACTTAAGTGGAGTTTTATATAGGATGTGGGCACAGGTTTGAAGGTCAAAGTGGATATGAAGATGCATGTCTGCTGTGCAGGGTCAGATACTGGAGAATCCTTGGTTAGAGATAAAATAAGAGTTGAATTGAATTTTGATTTCAAGTGTTGAGTTGAAAGAGGGGTCAGGGTTAACTTTATGGCTGGGATGTCCCGACTTTTTTAGGGTTGCATTTACTATTATTCCAAAAGTTATTACACTATAATTATTTTGTCTTTATTAACTTGCTTTTTAGTACAATTGCAAAGCATTCTGAAGTTTTCAAGATACTGTGTTGTTTAATACTTTTTAATATTCTTTCCATGCTTTCTCTATCCTGCATCAACATTCTACGCTTTTTGGACAGCCAAATTGCATTATTTGTTTTTAGTCTCTTCCCTCTAGGAGGTGCAAGGCTATTTAGCATATTCAGGAAAGCTGTACTGAATTCATTTACACCATCATCTAAGGGGAGGATTTTTAGGAAGTACCAGTTAATAAATGACAGGTTAGTAATGAACATTTCTGGGTTAAACTTGAAAAGGTTGAGCGAGTGCAACACGCTGTTTAAGTGGATATGCGAGATGCTGGTTTTATAGATTGACAGATGATGACTGAGGCAGACATTGCACCTGAGGTGGTGTATTTGCTATGGTCTGATACTAGGATCCAATCTAATAGGGAATTTGATGCCTTGCTATAATGTGCGGGGCTATTAATTTGTTGTGTGAAACTAAATAAGTTTACTCTACATATAGAAGAGTTAGAGTTTATGTCTAACTAACCGACATTCACATCACCTAGTAGTAGTATTTGTTCCGGAATTTTTATGGCTATCCAATGTAGGATACCTTCCAGTATAGTTGTATTGTCACCAGGTGGGATTTAAAGAACAGTAATACATGTTTGTTTATAACTGTTTATTTTCATACAAGTTATAAGAAGCTCTGCTAAATTGAATTTTGGTATTGGTTTGTTGTAGGGAGAAATATATTTGTTGGGAAATATTAAAGCAATACCACCACCCTTCCTCTTTATACTGTCATTATGGATGATATTATAGGTGGGAAGTGTAATTTTGGAGTTGTTTATTCTAAGACTAAGCCAAGTTTCAGTTACAGTGAGAATATCAGGCTTATGTTGGGTAATCCAGGCATGTAGTTCAGAAATTTTATTTCTTAAGCTTCTAACATTCATGGTAGTATAAGTATATGGGGTTGACAGTTGTAGGGTTGGAGTAGTGTGTGGAAGAGAATTGTCTTGATGTTCATTGTGATAGATGGGGGCAGGATTAAGGTGAATATCTCCTTGTAGGAATATTTTAGTATCATGTGGAATTACTGATGCTTGTTTTATGTAAAGTATTTTTCAACCTAATTTTGTTTTGGTTTGAGTTGAAATGTAGGAAATCAGTCTGTATTTGCAGTAAAGTTGGGGGTCATTAAATAGGTTTGGTGTGATGTGTGGAGAGTAAAGGGAGGCAGTATGAATAGATGGTTGGGACAGAGTCAGAGATATGTTGAAAGTTAAAGTAAAGAGTTTGACTTGTTATTTTGAAAAAAAAAAAACAAAATCTGTTTTCATGTTTGATGTTTTAATGGAAAAAAAACCAAAACAACAGAGACGCACTCTGGGAATAATGCTGTTTTCTGACTTGCTGGCAGACAGTAGGATGTGTCTGTTATATTTAACATTACTGGCAGCCCAATTCCAGTAGTACTACATTGTACAACTGCACTTTGAAAAACAACAACTTATGACTGTGCTGTTCACAGCAAGTCTGTTTTATTTGTTTAATGTACCCACGTACTACTGTTATAATGCTAGCACAAATTTACATCATCTTCATTTTTGCCACTTCAAGCTCTTAAAAAGTTAAGGTGGCAAATGTCAAAGTACACCATCATCATAACATTCTGAGACCTAAGCGAAAACGTACAGAGATCCATCACTCTCAATTATTTTTCCAGATGCCTGCATCAAACCTTAGACTTGAATCAAGAGGAAGACTTTCTTAGTGGCTGACACAAATTCAGGACTGAACTAATTAAAACAGAAAACCTGTGGAGGAGGCAAAACATTTTGTAAGATGTCGCGAGATATATTAATTTCATTTTACTAATGTCAAGCAGCAGGCAGGATGTTACTTAGACAGTCATGCAGGAATGTGAGGGATATTTGTAATGATGCAGCTTAATAATTTCACAGTTAGACAGCACACCATTGGAGAGCTAACAGCAAATTATACTACTGCTGCACCTGCACCACCAGGTTATTTTTTACTGCTGCACCTGCACTGCCAGGTTTTAGTGTTGCTGCTGCACCGCCAGTTTATTTTTACTGCTGCACCTGCACCACCATCATTAGGTTATTTTTTACTGCGGCACCACCTTCTTTTTCTTTCTGTTGCTCCCGTTAGGGTTCCCCACAGTGAACCATCTGTTTCCATTTCTTCCTGTCCTCTTCATCTTGCTATGTCACACCAACCACCTGCATGTCCTCTCTGCCACATCCATAAACCTTATCTTAGGCCTTCCTCTCTTCCTCTTACCTGGCAGCTCCATCCTTAGCATCCTTTTTCAAATATACCCAGCTTCCCTCCTTAGCACATGTCCAAACCAGCGCAATCTTGCCTCTCTGACTTTGTCGCTACACCGTCCAACTTTAGCTGACCCTCTAACATACTCATTTTTTTCCTGTCCATCCTCATCACACCCATTGCAAATCTTAACATCTTTAACTCTACCACCACCAGCTCTGACTCCTGTCTTTTTGTCAGTGCCACCATCTGTAACCCATATAACATAGCTGGTCTCACTACCATCTTGCAGACCTTCCCTTTCACTCTTACTGATACCCGTCTGTCACAAATCACTCCCGACACTCTTCTCAACCCACTCCACCTTGCTTGCACTTTCTTCTTCACCTCTCTTCCACACCCACCATTACTGTGAACTGTTTATCCTAAGTATCTAAACTCATTCACCTTTGGTAACTCTACTCCCTGCATCCTCAATTCCTCTGTCCTCCTTCTCATTCACTCACATATATTCTGTCTTAAGTCCTGCTGACCTTCATTCCTCTCCTCTCTAAAGCACATCTCCACCCCTCCAGGGTCTCCTCAACATGTTCCCTACTCTCACTACAGATAACAATTTCATCCACAAACATCACAGTCCACAGGGCTCCTTTCTGTCAACCTGTCCATCACCATTGCAAAATAAGAAAGGGCTCAGAGCTGATCCTTGATGTAATCTCACCTCCACCTTGAACTCCTACTGCAAACCTCACCACTGTCACACTGCCCTCATACATAACCTGTACCACTCTTACCTACTTCTCAGCCACTCCCGACTTCCTCATACAATACCACAACTCCTTTCTAGGCATCCTGTCATATGCTTTCTCCAAGTCCACAAAGACACAATGCAACTCCTTCTGACTTTCTCTATACTTCATCAACACCTTCAGAACAAACATCCCATCTGTAGTGCTCATTCCCGGCATAAAACCGTACTGCTGCTCCCTAATTATCACCTCCTTTCTTAACCTAGCTTTCACTACTTTT
The DNA here is from genome assembly GCF_019279795.1 of Protopterus annectens. Classification (NCBI taxonomy): domain Eukaryota; kingdom Metazoa; phylum Chordata; order Ceratodontiformes; family Protopteridae; genus Protopterus; species Protopterus annectens. Next base: position 1,430,313,842 of record NC_056744.1, on the reverse strand, counting down.
GCCCAAAACTTCATGCTGTGGCTGATCAATGTTATCCCTCTGTAGTTACTATAGCTCTGCACATCACCCTTATTCTTAAAAATCGCTACCAATATACTTCTTCACTCCTCCAGCATCCTCTCACTTTCCAAGATTTTGTTAAACAATCTGGTTAAAAACTCAATTTGCCATCTCTCCTAAACACCTTCATGCTTCCAGAAGTGTGTCATCTGGACCAATAGCTTTCCATTCTTCATCCTCTTCACAGCTGTCCTTACTTCCTCCTTGCTAATCAGTTGCACTTCCTCATTCACTATCCCATTATCCAACCTCCCCCCCCCGCCTAATAAACTTTATAGATGGCTGCAACTTCCCCATACAAACCATGTCTGTAGGTGTTCCAGCAGGCTTGGGACCTGCACGAAGAAATACACTAGCTTGTGCATTCCCAGTGGCTGGGTTTTACTGTGGCACCACCATCAGGTTATTTTAACTAATGCACCTATATCACTATCAACAGGTTACCCAACTGCTGCACCCACCACCACCATCAATTTATTTTTACTACCACACCTGCACCATCACCACCAGGTTATTTTCACTGCTGCAGCTGCACCGCCATCACTAGGCCGCACCACCAGCACGCTATTTATGAACATCATGAACAGCATCATCCAAACACCAAGCCCGCTGGGACACCTACAGACACGGTCTGTATGTTAAAGCTACAGCCATCTAAAAGTTTACTAGGCAAGAGGGGGAATGGAAGTAGACTGCCAGGCCTTTCTTCAGTATCTCACACACACACAATTTAGAAATCACCTATCACATCTTTAGAATGTGGGAGAAAACCATAACATCCAGAGAAAACCCATATGTATACAAACAGGGCATGTGGACTCTGTAAAGAAAGCACTCCGCCTAAGAAGTGAACCAGACAACCTGTGTTGAGTGACAATGCTACTCACTGCAGCACTATTACAGAATATATTTCTAACACAATATATTTTGTCCACCAGTATTTTAAAGTTGACACTGGATATACAATTGTCGTTAGAGGAAGTACTTGCATCTAAAATATAAGCTAAGTAAATATTTCATAATGTCTATACATAAACACACAGACGCAAACACGCACGCACACATATATATATATATATATACACACACACACACACACACACACACACACACACAAACAGAAGCAACTGTCAAAGACACAGTCTCTCACAGAAGTACAGAGACTCATGCACACACAGACTCACAAACATGCAGATGCACATACTTACAAAGACAGATGTAAAGACCCATACAAACACACACAAACATGTGTCCCACCAGTTACAGGAATTTTCTATGTGCACCTCAGAGGTCAGATTTTACTCAAAGTAGCAAGTCCATCATTAGCCAAAGTAATATATTTTACATCACTCTTGTCAGAGACACATTGCAAGCCATTACAACTTCCTCCTCCCTCATACACACACACACACACACACACACACACACACACATATATAACTACTACATCTCAGATACCCAATTGCGATCAAATGAATGAATACTTAAAAATAGGCACTGGAATGTATTTTGTTTGGTTGCTGACAGACATGTGCAGTAGCACGCATACACATGTAGTCTCTTTGTTGATGGCTTACAGCTCAGATGTCAAAGTGTGATTAAATGAATTATTTACTGCACAAAAAATAGAAAAGAACTGTCAACTACAGTTAAAGAATTCAGTCATAAGACAGATTTCATGCCAGAACAGGCACATTTGTTTAATGTACTGTCCCTATAAATTAATTCCTTTGGCATATTAGGTGCCCAGTGAGGAATGCCGATCCAACAAACCTATTTTCTAAGAAGGTTATACTCACTAGTCACTAGTAACAGCAATGCTGTTAAAATTCCTGCTTGTTACTTTGCCACTACTCTCAGAGCAAATCTTAACTATTCACACAGAAAAAAATTAAGACATAAGAAATAAACCAATCACAACTCATAAAATGAGCAAAGAACTCTCACAAAATTTTGTAAAGTAAAATAAGTTACGAAAAACCAAAAATACATGGCAATACTATGAACAACTTATATTTATTTATTGACATTTGGTTACCAGGAAAGGGTAGGAGCCCATTTTCAGCAAAGGCCCGGGAGAAAATCTCCAAAGTATTACAAGACATTTTAAGAATAATAATTTTACAGTCTTTAAAGAGAATATAAAACAAATACAGTTTAAATAATTATACAGAATTAGGCATAAGATTAAAATATTGGTTAAGAATAGATGCAAGTAATATGACAGAGAGAAGAGAAATTTTAGCCAATTTGTAGAGAACTTAAAGGTAAGTTAGTATTATACAAACAGTAACTGGAATACAAAGTGAGAGAAAAGCAAGCTTATGGTACATTTAGAGAGAAAGCCAGAGGAGAGGAAACTGAAAGAAGTAAGGAAGATAGTGAAAAAGGTAGAATAAGGGGATGTAAGGTATGAAAAGGTATTTGTCCACATTTAGGGATAAAGTTTATCCTGGTGCTGAACAAGAACAGAGCCAGTTTTTTGCTAGAAAGTCTTTCAAAATGGTTTTAAAGGATGGGAGGAAGGGTATTAACTTGATGGATGGAGATAAGGCATGCCAGGCTTTATCAACATGGTACGAGTACAGATATTGCCCAGCAGATTTGATAGGTTTGTGGACAGACAGGAGTTTTTGGTCACTGGTTCATAATGACTCACTAGGAACCAGTTGTGTAAAATGTCATTTAGTGCAGGACAAGCAGATGGATTCTGGATACTTTTATAGGTGGTAAAAAGCTGTGCATATGTTAGTTGATGGGGTAGTTCTAGATAATTTAGGCATTTTAGTGCTGTACTGTGGTGGATTCTGAAAGGGGTATTTGCTGCAAATTTAGCAACTTTGTTATAGCACCTTTGTGATGACTGAAGTTTACTTAGGATGGGAGCAACATAAAGAAGTGAGGGGAGGAGATAAGCTAGTGGCTACTGTTACTTTAATTGTGTTACTGAGAAAGTTTTCGGATCCATAAAGCATCCCTAATTTTTGATGAGCTTTTCTTGTGCAATGCTGTATGTGCAGGTCGAATCTGAGATGATCATCTCTAATAATCTGCTATGAGAAGTGACTTCAACGGTTGTATTATCAAGAGAGCGGACTCAACATTTTTTTCACGGGAGAGGGATATGGGGAATATAGTAGAAGTTTGTGGGGGGGTTTTAGGGTTGAACACGAGTTATGAGTTACAAAGCCATGTTTCAGTTGCTGTTAAAGATTCCGGAGTAATTTTTTGGAGATGTGCAACATTGTCAGATGTTCAAATGACTGTTGAGCCATCTGTGTGCTGTATTAGGGAGCCCTGTTTTGTGGATGTGTGCAGGATGTTGGTTAGAATGTTAAAGAGGATGGGACCAAGGATAGAGCCAGTGGTGTCCAGGAGGTATGGAGAGAGAGAGAGGAGTGGCGTTTTACTGCTTTACTGAGTCATACCTATTGGAAAAGTAGCATTTGAACCATAGAAGGGTGGGCTGAGCGAGACATAATGTGGACATCTGAATTAGACGTTTGCTGCAATAAACTGTGTTGAAGGCTTTAGACAAGTCTAGAAATAAGGAGTAGTCTAGTCTGCCATTACCTCTAGCTTTGTCAGTATCTACATAGGTTACAAGTATAGTGTTACAGTATTATGGGAAAGATGGAAGCCGTTTGGGGAATAGGAGTTCTTCCTGCAGGAGATAGTTGATCAATTGTTTTTGAATACATTTTTTCAAGTATTTTTTTTTGGGGGGGGGGTGATAAGACTGTTACAGGTCTAAAGTTAGTAATGTCTGTTGAATTTCTTCCTTTGTGCAGAGGGAAAATGTGTGACTTCTACCAGAGACAGGGATCATGGAATTCCTGGACTGCTCTATTTATAAGGATTGCGACAAGGCAGGCAATGCTGTTGACTGCTATTTTAAGATATTTGCTTGGAAGGTTATCAGCTAAAGAAGAGCAAGGTTTAACTTAAGTGGAGTTTTATATAGGATGTGGGCACAGGTTTGAAGGTCAAAGTGGATATGAAGATGCATGTCTGCTGTGCAGGGTCAGATACTGGAGAATCCTTGGTTAGAGATAAAATAAGAGTTGAATTGAATTGTGATTTCAAGTGTTGAGTTGAAAGAGGGGTTAGGGTTAACTTTAGGGCTGGGATGTCCCGACTTTTTTAGGGTTGCATTTACTATTATTCCAAAAGTTATTACACTATAATTATTTTGTCTTTATTAACTTGCTTTTTAGTACAATTGCAAAGCATTCTGAAGTTTTCAAGATACTGTGTTGTTTAATACTTTTTAATATTCTTTCCATGCTTTCTCTATCCTGCATCAACATTCTACGCTTTTTGGACAGCCAAATTGCATTATTTGTTTTTAGTCTCTTCCCTCTAGGAGGTGCAAGGCTATTTAGCATATTCAGGAAAGCTGTACTGAATTCATTTACACCATCATCTAAGGGGAGGCTTTTTAGGAAGTACCAGTTAATAAATGACAGGTTAGTAATGAACATTTCTGGGTTAAACTTGGAAAGGTTGAGCGAGTGCAACACGTTGTTTAAGTGGATATGCGAGATGCTGGTTTTATAGATTGACAGATGATGACTGAGGCAGACATTGCACCTGAGGTGGTGTATTTGCTATGGTCTGATACTAGGATCCAATCTAATAGGGAATTTGATGCCTTGCTATAATGTGCGGGGCTATTAATTTGTTGTGTGAAACTAAATAAGTTTACTCTACATATAGAAGAGTTAGAGTTTATGTCTAACTAACCGACATTCACATCACCTAGTAGTAGTATTTCTTGCGGAATTTTTATGGCTATCCAATGTAGGATACCTTCCAGTATAGTTGTATTGTCACCAGGTGGGATTTAAAGAACAGTAATACATGTTTGTTTATAACTGTTTATTTTCATACAAGTTATAAGAAGCTCTGCTAAATTGAATTTTGGTATTGGTTTGTTGTAGGGAGAAATATATTTGTTGGGAAATATTAAAGCAATACCACCACCCTTCCTCTTTATACTGTCATTACGGATGATATTACAGGTGGGAAGTGTAATTTTGGAGTTGTTTATTCTAAGACTAAGCCAAGTTTCAGTTACAGTGAGAATATCAGGCTTATGTTGGGTAATCCAGGCATGTAGTTCAGAAATTTTATTTCTTAAGCTTCTAACATTCATGGCAGTATAAGTATATGGGGTTGACAGCTGTATGGCTGGAGTAGTGTGTGGAAGAGAATTGTCTTGATGTTCATTGTGATAGATGGGGGCAGGATTAAGGTGAATATCTCCTTGTAGGAATATTTTAGTATCATGTGGAATTACTGATGCTTGTTTTATGTAAAGTATTTTTCAACCTAATTTTGTTTTGGTTTGAGTTGAAATGTAGGAAATCAGTCTGTATTTGCAGTAAAGTTGGGGGTCATTAAATAGGTTTGGTGCGATGTGTGGAGAGTAAAGGGAGGCAGTATGAATAGATGGTTGGGACAGAGTCAGAGATATGTTGAAAGCTATTATAGAGTTATGGTAGGATGAAGGATGGCCCATTAACAGAAGAACAGATGATAAGCTGAGTAGAAGCATTATTAAGTAAAGAGATCTATATGCTACAGTTGGCAAGCATTGGGGAAGAAGGGATCAATAAGGAAAAATGCTGCATGGTAAAAGGATATTTAGTGGTGGTGGAGTTTGAAAGCTGATAGAGGGTAAGTAGGAAAGATGTATTTTCTATGAAGGAAGTGGGATAGGTTGTCCTAGTATCTTCTCTGGAATGTAAGGGATATGGGGATTTAAGGGGTCAAAGTTTGAGAATGTAAAGGTGTAATCTAAGATAACATGTTAACTGTACTTTTTTTTACTGTTTTTATGTATGCAATTGAGTGCAAATACTGGCAAAACTGTATGCACATTAGTGTTAGCACACACACTTTCTAATGCCATCAAAGAAAAACTAACAGTGCGTTACATAAGTGGGGTGATATACATTTAGCTTTATGGTAACCACAAGATTTGTACCACAATGAACAGAAACAAAAAAAGTTAATTTGAGGTGACTGTTTTTGCATGCTATGCTATTAAACCAATCTTATGCTACACGTGCCCAAAGGAATGTTTTACAGTGGTTCACGTCTCTGCCTTATACTTTAAAGAAACTGAAGTGTTCACACACTACGAATGCATTTTTAGTTTGCTTATAAACTCTGTGCAGCCTTTAACTACCTCTGTCTGTGTCTGTCTATCCATCCTTTACTGAGCAAGTTAGTTCCACTAAGCTAGTAGTATCTTTATAGGGAAGATACTTTTTTTGGTATGTATTTTGATTTTTCACAAAACATCTTATGTACATGTGAATGTTGTAAGATGCTCAGTAAGTGCTATAACTGTATATTTCTGGAATCTTACAACTGCAAACTACAAAGTCCCACAATGCTGCGGTTTGTTGTGCCAAAATTTAACAATGAATGGTGCTGTTGCATTAACTATTTAGTTTTATTTTGTTAGTCGCATCTTAGCAATAAGAGGTACTCCCATTTGATTCTCGGCTGGAGCACCTTGTGTGTGGAGTCTGTATGTCCTCCTCGCGGTCGAGTGACGTTTAAAGACATGCAGGTAGGTGTGTGCGTGAATGGGTGTGCCTTCTTTGAAGGTTGGGCGTCGGGCTGGCAACTCTGCACCGTAAAAACCCACTGCCAATCATTAGTGGACCAGAGTTCCGCTGTGCCGACCCCTAACTAGGAAAAGCCAAAAGACATTAGTCACATCTTGGCAACATTTCCCCAAAGCATTCAATCCAACCCAATCTTACGTAATAATGATGAATAGTTTTGCCAAATGAAAAAAATAAACTCATAACAAGCTACTGTGATATCTACGGGAAGTTAGATGCTATTCAAGTAAGCCTGCAACCAAATAATATACATAAGGTGTGCTTACATTTTGCTGAGGCATGTTCTGAGCAGCTTTTCATTAATAACTTTATTACTTTTATTGCGTACTTTTCAGTGATGTTTTACTTTTCTTCAATGTGACTGTGGTGAGTTGGTAAAGTAAGGGAGTGATGGGGTCAAGACCTGCACACAGAGGGTAGAGAGGGCTCGATTCCAACAACTAATTTTTTTGTAGTGTGTCTGTGTTTTGAGTTGCATTTTTTGAGCATAAAGAATCTGTAAAGTGCTGCTCATGGTGCTGTACCTTGACTGAATAATGGAAACCAGTACATAATACTAAAAATGCACACTGTAAAATATTCCCATTAGGCAATGCTTCGGGTATTTATCACCACACAAAACCATCATTAATGAATTCTTGGTAACACACAGAAAACCATGCCATTCAGTAAAACACTTACTGGTGAAATTACTTTTAAATGGTCAATCCAAGAAGCAACATGTCCTTTAACAGACCATCAGCACTTGCACCCAACCATCAATCTAGCATAACAAATAGTTTTAGTCAAACACCTTGCTACAGTTCAACACTTCAAAGCACACACTTAAATACCTCACCACTAGACAACAGCCACAACTGCAGTATACCAGACCACTCCACAAACAAAAATGTTCTGGTGATTGGTGACTCCAGAGTAAGACACACAGACTGTACAAAGATGAGGTGGCAGTGAACGGTCTTTCCAATGCCAGGATCTTAGATGTCTCAAGGACTCTTAGGACCACTGCACCAGACAAATGCAACTATGATATAGTGGTCCTGCATGTCGAGGGGGTGAGTGACACGAGGCAAAAAACCCTGAGGGATATGCACAGAACATGTCTGAACTCTATGCACTTCATAAACTCAGACAAGATCTTGACTTTGAACAGAATCCTCCCTTCTCTGTGAATGAAGCCTAGGTACAAGAAAACGATTTGCTAAATGATTTGTGTCATTGTTGTTGATCCTCTATGTACCAGCATGGAACACGATTCTTGACAGTCCCACTGCCTAAAGTTCTTGCTGTTTCCATACTGCCTTTTTAAGCAAATTTCAGTTAATGATCATTCCACCAAAGCAAATATATCAGTATCAAAACAGACTCAAACTAAGGTAGCTCTGCTCACTCCCAGAAGTTTAAACAACAAGCTGCCCAAACTTGACGCACTTCTGCATTTGGAAGGAATCCATGTATGTTTGATCATTGAAACATGGTTTAAATGTCCAGAAAACACTCCCTGCATACCGGGGTTTAGTGCCTATCATACCTGTATACGCAATGGCAACTGTGGTGGTGTCCCAAAACTTGACAAGACACCATATCACCTCTAAGCAGACTACTAAAAATCCACAAATATAACTTATCGATCATCAAATCACACTAAAATATTTTCGTTTTTTTCCTGTTACAGGGCATTGTTTGTGGCACTGAAGTTCATGTTCAGTTCCTACACATCACGAATGACTGCCCCATAAATAAATCACCATCATTCTTGGAGTCTTCAACTACCCCCACCAATTGACTAGCGTATTGACACCTCCAACACAAGATATGCATAGAACTTTTACACCCAATAAATAGGAACTGAATGGACCAGATTTATTACTAGCCCATCTAGATGACCAAATATTCTTGACATGGTACTTAAAATGGTGGTACTTAAAACGTAGTGTCATCATGCACAACTCCACTATAACTTCAGCTCCAATCAAGTTAGACTGAAAGGTAACTTTTTTTCTTCAACCTCTCTAAACCCACTGAAATCAACATACTGGATGGAATTCAAATCTCAAACTCTATGATGAAGTCTCAAAATTCATTTATAACATTACCCTAGACATCATCTCAGCAGATAGAGCAACAAAATACTTTTACACACACACAAACAAATGTGTTGGGCAATGCCATCTAGATCCAAATTCAATGGGAAACTCAACCCCCCCCCCCCCATACTAAACAGCAAGACTTACTTGGACCTTTGGACCTACTGGGCACTGCCAATATACTAGCAAATAAATTCAGTGCAAATTTTACTCCTAAGATGACTACCCAATGCCCTACGATACCAGTATGTTAAATCCTCCATCATCACTAGAGAACATATAAAGAACACGCTGTCCAAGACTATAGAACCCTTCCTCCACATGCCCAGATAACATACTGGGCAGTTAGTTAAACAGCATTAAACATGCCTTAGCAGAACCTTCCTATCAAGTTATTTAACTTGAGCCTGAGTGACAAGAAGTTGGCAAACAAAACTAGTGATGCCACTCCTTAAAGGTGGCCCAACTACAGACCTGGAACCTACACACCCACTAGGCTAATGACTCATTTGTAACATCACAGAACACACTACGACAGGTTTGATTAACACAGACATTAAAAATCTCATCAGAGTAGATTTACAACAATTTGGTTTTGCAAAAGGAAGAGCCTGTCTAATGAACCTGGTAAATTTCTTTGAAAAGGTAACACAAGGTATTGACAATGGTCACACTGCCAACCTTGAACTGACCAAGGCATTTGACACTATCCACCACACAAGTATAATTAATAAACTAAATGTGTTAAAATAGACTCCTATGTGACAAGATGAAAAGAAAATTGGATAAAAGACAGAACCAATGGGGTGCAGGTGACAGAGGGTCAGAAAACTTGAAGGTGAGAAGGGGTGCCATGCAAGTCTCAGCACTAGGGCTACTTTGGTTCAGTATCTATTTATTACATGTTGACTAAAAAAAGCCTATGGCTAACCCAGTCTGTGGATGGCTGCAAACTGGGAGTCATTGTCTTATCAAATCCACCCCGCTGTATTGAAAACGGCCTTAAACTGATTTTAACAATATGCAACATTATTTATTTGACATTTGTTTACCGGAAAGTCCAACTGGGTATGAGCCTGTTTTCAGTGGAGGCCCAGGCTCCACAGTACATATTAAACATTATTAAAAAAATGAACAATGGTTACAAATATTAAGACAATAACAAAGTAGTATGATATGTGAAACACAACAAAAGAAAAATAAGAAAAATATAAAGGCAAGCAAGAAAGTTGACCATACATTATATATAAGGTAGAGGAGAATTCCTAATGTGCACGTTACATAATTATGCATGAAAATATATAACAGAATAAGTAACAGGTCGGAAGAGCCATGTACTTTTTCTGGCAGGAAAACTAGATAGTAAATTTCAGTCAAATTCTGGGATAGATAAAGTTTAGTTTAAGAATATACAGAAAGGACATTAGATGTTAAGGAGTTGAAGGGAGGTGAGGCTAGAAAGTAGGTAAAGCAGAAAGGGAAGTAGGATACATCAAGAGAAAGTCTATTAAGAGTGTGGAAGAAGGGAAGAGAACAGAGTACTAAGATGGCACGGAGCGTGGGCAGATCCGAGTATTGGTTAGATGTTCTTTCAGCGTAGACTCGAAGGAATAGTAGTGGGGTACAAGTCCGATTGCTTCTGGAAAGCTATTCCATGATTTGGCAACACACAAGAGTACAGACTAACTCTGTTAGATCCTTGAAGTTTGTAAACAGATAGTAGATACCTATGACAGGAGAGTAGGTCATGAGATGGAATATAGTGTTGAAGTATTGATGATGTAGTTTGCGAAAACGTGTTGTTGTACAGTAAATTTGTGAGTTAATGTTAGTTGATTAAAGGTGAGAAGGTGGGGTAGTTCGAGCCAATTTAGGGACGTGAGAGCATTGCAATGGTGAGAGTAATGGGCCTGCCCTGTGGCAAATTTAGCTACTTTATTACAACATTGACTAAGTTTTGCTTTGAGGGAAGAGTGAAGATTGGCTAGGATAGGTGACGCATACGGACAAGAGGGTAAGAGACAGGTGGTGGTGAGGGTCACTCTTGTGGCATTAGAGATGAATTCCTTAGCCCTATACATCATGCCCAATCTTAGGTTTTTTTTTTTTTAATGATGTTGCAGATTTGTTGGTCAAACTTAAATTGTTGTCAATAGTTACACCTAACAGTTTTGTATGTGAAATCACACTGATTAAAGCATTAGGTAGGCAACTGAGTCAGCAGACATTTTTAGAAATTCGTTAGGAAGACTGTCTGCAGAGGGGGAACATGGCCTGAGCTTACAAAGGAGGGATTTGATAAAGGAAGTAGAAACTGGTTGAAGGGAAAATGTGGAGTGATAGCTAATAGGAGGCTGAGAGAGGGTAGAGGGCGACAGAGGGAATTTGTTAATGATGGAAGCTATGCTATCAATGAAGTAAGAGTTAGAGTTAAATTGAGTTGTTATGTCAGGAAGGTACTAATACAGGATGACATTTGACAAAAAAAAAAAACAAAACAAAAAAAATTCATCCCCACAGCATACAGCGTCAACAGTACTCCACTTCAAAATGAAAATGTAGTTAGAAACCTGGGAAGCTTTGTTAACAATTCCTCTCCTTTGATCACCACGAAGCAACAATTGTCAGGAAATCCTTCTACTTGGCACAGCTGATCAGCAAGGGAATATCATAAAAATGTTGTTGTCCCCTTGTATTCTGCAGTAATCAGACCAATTATAGAACACATTGCCCATATTGGGATGTAACTAGCAAAGCATATCAAACATCAGGAAAGACCCCCCGAGGTGCCCAACAAACAGGATCACAGGCTTAAAATGCCTAGGCTACCAGAAAAGACAAGAAGCACTGTCCCTCATATTTAATAGGCTCCTTATAAGAGACTTATGCCTTGCCTTCCAAGCAATCAGGGTCAAAGCAGTCCAGAATCTCCTGTACCTTCAGAAATCAAACAGCCCCACCAATATCAGAACAAGGAATTTAAACCGGACAGACAGATTCATTACTCAGGGTCTCCCTCACCTCCGGAATAGACTTCCACTGCAGATGAAGCAGTGTGACATGCCATCTTCCTTTGAATAGGACCCGGACAATCAGATAGGTATTCATAAATTCATTCCAGGCTTGAATAACTTAGCCCTCCTTGAGAGGGGAGGTACAATCTAGGGTAGGAACTGGCATGGCGCAATGATTGTAACACGTCAGTAGCCTTGAACGTCCTATGATTACTAAGAGCAAATGTGCAGTAACAGCTTTTACTTATGAAGCCACAACATTCTGTCATCTTCATGAAGGACTGCTGGTTCTGCACTCACACATCATCAGCACCCGATCATGCCCCCTTAAAAGCTTGCATTACTTTATTACTGTTTTCCACTATTGCCTAAGCCCAGGTCATGGCTGAAAGGGATCATCAGATCAGCCCACACTACCCAGTTAATAAACAGAAAGAAAGAAAAAAAATTAAGCTTTACTTTTCCATTTCTTACCTTATCCCCAGCACAACTAATGTGTTGTAATAACTAATCAGGGAGTGTATTGTTATCATTATGTGCTCCGCAGAAAACAAGCATCTTTCTTTTCTGTCTAATGAAAGTTACAAGAATTTCACTGAAATAATCATCTCCCAATTTGATAATTTAGTGTTTAACAGGATTTTTTTCTTATCTGCATTATGAAAATTGAATGCAGTCATAACAGTATCTTTAGCATAAAACAGAGTGCCATGAAAAAATAAATCATATAAATCTATTTGACTTTCTTTATTAAAATATTCCAGGTGATGCATTGGATTAACATGTACTTACTTTAACTTTCTGGATTGAACTCTATGATGTCATCAATGTTCTGGTGCAGTGCAAGATGCTAACAAGTCTTTACCTTTTCTGACCACTATCAGTGATAAACTGGAGCCTGCATTACTTTAGGCTGTATCACGAACAGGTAACTTTACATTAATGCAGCACATTGTTGTCTTTTCATATCTCAAGTATTACAAATGTAAGCATACCACACAATAAATCAAAACATCTACGTAAATACTAAACAACCTCATCTGGACCGCAAAGCAACCTCCATAACAGAACCATGCACTTTTCTAATTATTTTTCTTCATTCAGATATTGTACAACAACACTGTTTAAACAGCTACTAAAGTTCTCAGACTTAAATCTTTTCTTTTTCTCTCTCTTCCTCTGTCAACATTCCTTACTAATATATAATTCAAAGTAGAAAGGGATGATGATTAAACAGGGGGAAGCTCAAGAAACAAGGAAAGACTGGGATTCTGGATGCAGTTCCTTAAGGAAAATAACAATAACCATGCAGAATATTGTATTCATAAAGTAGCACAAAGTATTCTAAGAACAAACCAACACTGGGAATAGAGAAAGGAGACTCTGCCGATAGGGATAACTGCAATTAGGGATACTGACACTAGGCAAGAGGGGGCTGGAATTTATTGGAGAAAACTGGGAAAAGAACCAAGGTATGGGGATCAAATAATCAGAGAGGGAAAGGTAATAGAAAGTACAGTTTTGTACCTACCATAAATGTAGATGTCTGATAGATATGCAACTGCAGTCCTTACATATGGGTTTGTCCTGCCTCAGGCAGCCCTTCGGTCGGCCGGATTCCAAAGTCCGGGTCCGGCGTCGGCTGATGTCGGCTTCTACCTGACGTCAGAGCAGCCAGGGTATAAAAGCATCAGTCGACGCCATCTTCTTCAGTGTTTCTTGCCCCAGATGCCAGGTGCCCTCCAAGGAAGGCTAAATTTAGAGAATAGATAAAAAAAATCCAGACATGCACAACAGTAATAAACAGATACACCATAACAGATATCCCCAGCTAATTTGAGAAAGGGGGAGTGGACCCAAAAGAGAATAACAGAGGGGTAGGAGGGAGGGAAAACCTGACTGCAGTTGCATATCTATCGGACATCTACATTTATGGTAGGTACAAAACTGTACTATGTCCTTCAAGAATGCAACTGCAGTCCTTACATATGGGTTGAATACCATAGCCAAGCTGGGGGTGGTAGGATCTAAGATAAGGATGGTGTAGCTAAAATGCCCTGCAGGACTGCCGAAGCAAAGCCTTCTCGGGATCTGGAATATAAAGGCAGGTTGTAATGCTTGGAAAATGTATGCACGGAGCTCCATGTAGCATACTCTAGAATGTCCTTTGTAGCCACCCCTCTTAGAAAGGCTGTGGAGGTGGTTGTAGCTCTGGTGGAGTGTGGCCTGATATTGGCTGGCACACCTTTTCCATGGAAAGAGTAGCAGAATCTGATGCAGTTTCCAATCCATTTTGAAATGGTTTGCTTGGAAATTGCCTTTCCTTGTACTCCAGCCTACAAATAGTTGGTCTGACTTTCTGTTGGCCTTTGTTCTGTCCAAGTAGTAGCGCAATTGTCAGTGTATGTCCAAAGTGTGCAGAAGCTTTTCTCCTTTATTTTGAGGATTGGAAAGAAAGTAGGCAGGTGAATTGCTTGATTTAGAGAAACCCTGGATATCACCTTTGGCATGAATGAAGGATTGGTTCTTAAAGAGACTCTGTCCTGATGGAAAATGAGAAATGGAGGTACTGCCATGAGGGCCTGTATCTCCGAGACTCTTCTTGCTGAAGTAATTGCCAACAGGAAAACTGTTTTCCAGGAGAGAAATTGCAATTCTGAAGATGCTGCTGGCTCAAAAGGTGGAAGGGTTAATTTTTCCAAGATGAAGTTGAGGTCCCATGCAGGCACTGGTGGTTTCCTTGGTGGTTTGATATTCTTTATCCCTCTTAGAAACTGTCTTAGCAAAGGATGTGAAAACACAGGTGGATCACAGTTGTATTTTGCTGAAATTGCTGAAGCGTGTATTTTTATGGAAGAATATGAAAGGCCATTGTGAAGCATTTCTGCCAAGTATTCTAGTATCTGTGGGATGCTCATTACTGATGCATCCTGACCCCTGTTGGCATTCCAGATGTTGAATCTCTTCCATTTGGCTGAATAAGTTTTTCTGGTGGAAGGCCTGCGTGCTGAGTTATAAGCAGAGGCCATTGAGGCAGGGGCCACGGCTTGGTGTGAGTTATGCTCCTTAGTAATGGATACCAGTGCTGCCTCGGCCAGTCTGGAGCTATCAAAACGCCCTTCGGTTGTTCTGCTTTGATCTTCAGTAACACCTTGGTCATTAATGGTAGAGGTGGGAATGCATAGATTGTTAGAGAATTCCAGCTGAAGGAGAGAGCATCCATTCTCCAGGCTTGAGGATGGTGTGTCCTTGAGCAAAACTTCTTCAGATGATGACTGAGGTGTGAGGCAAAGAGATCTATGTCCGGCCTTCCCCATGCATGAGTTATTTGTGAAAAAATGTCTGGATGCAACATCCATTCGTGCGGATCCATAATGTTTCTGCTTAGACTGTCCGCCAGAACATTGTCCTTGCCTGGAACAAACTGGGATTGCAACTGTATGTTCAGTTTCAGGGACTTTTCCCAAAGAGTCATTGTTAGTCTGCAGAGGGGGTAAGAATGGGTGCCTCCCTGTTTGTTTATGTACCACATAACAGTGGTATTTGTCCATCCTTATTAACAGATGACCTTGCTGAAGAAATTTTCCAAAGGCCTCGATTGCATGAATCACTGCCAACATCTCTTTTTATTGATGTGCAGATGCAATTCCCGGGGAGCCCATTGCTCTTGAATGCATCTGCCCTCCATGTGCGCCCCCCATCCATGATCTGAGGCATCTGTTGTAATGGTTTGGCTTGCTTGAGGTTTGCTGAAGGACATGCCTTTGTTTAGCAGGCTGGCTTGTGCCCACCACAAAAATTCCTTTTGTAGACATGGAATGAGTGGAATAGTTGCTTCTAAGTTGTGGCTTTGTTGAGACCATAAACTTTTTAGGTACCATTGTAGTTTTCTCATGTGTAGTCTTGCCAGTGGAATCAGAAGAATGCAAGATGCCATGTAACCCAGGGCCTGCAGGGTCTTCCTTGCAGTCATCTGGGTGTGCTTTGCAAGGCTTTTGAAGTAAACTGATAATTGTTCTTGTTTTTCTTCTGTGAGGAAAGCCATTTGTGAATCTGTGTCCAGTTTGGCTCCTAGAAAATTTATTTGTTGGGATGGCAGTAGTCTTGATTTTTGAATGTTGACCGTGTATCCCAAAGCCTGCAGTAGATGAATGACATAATCCAAGTTTCTTATCAAGGCTTGCTTGCTGTCCGCTTGAATAAGGCAGTAGTCCAGGTAAGGGTATATTTGTATCCCTGGAGTCTTACTGATGCCAGGCATTTCGTGAATACTCTGGGCACAGTAGATAAGCCAAAAGGCAATGCTGAGAATTGATAACGCTCTGGCCCTGCAAGAAATCTGAGGTATCTTCTGCAGCTGTGTCAGATTGGGACATGCAGGTATGCCTCCTTGAGGTCCAGAGTAACCAGCCAAGACCCCTTGCCCAGCATGGGAAGGAGTTGCTGTAACGTCAGCATTTTGAATTTTGGCACAATGAGAAAAATGTTTAGAGCGGACAAGTCCAGTATAGGTCTCCATTGCTTTTCTTTTCTTGGAACAAGGAACAGTCTTGAGTAGAATCCCTGGCCTTGTTCCTGAGGAGGAACCTTTTCTATTGCTTTGATTTGTAGTAGCTTTGAAACTTGTAAGAGTGCCTCTGCCCTTTGATTGTGTGGCAGGTTTGGCATGCCTTGTCTTGCTGGTAAGGTATGGAAGTGGAACCTGTAACCTTTGTCTATTATGTCCAAAATCCATTTGTCCTTTGTAAAATTTTGAAAATAAGGCTAATTTTCCGCCTAAAGGTGCTTCTCTTTGAGCCTTGGTCGGCGGTGTCAAAGTCAAGTCATTGTGGTTGTACCTGTGGAGCAGTAGGAGTCCCTCGCCACTTCTCTGATTTGTTGGTTGGCATTGGCGCCCCCTGTAGGAGCCTCGGTATTGCCCTCTACCTCGAGCACGCCTGTTTTTTCCCGTTTGGAACTTGTCAGTGTCTGGAAAGGACCAATTCTTTGAAGGCCAATTCCTGCTGAACCTTGGTGGCTGAACCTGGAGGAAATCTTTGACTGTTTGTACTGATTTAGCCTTTTCCTCTATTGATTTCAACACACCCTGTGCATTAGCACCAAATAGCTTATCTTTTTCCAGAGGTGCATCTAGAAGCTTTATTTTAACATGATCTGGCAATGTCTGTTCTTTCAACCAAGCATGTCTACATATGATGGCCCCCTGTCATAGCTGACCTTCATAAAGCTTCCAATGCATCATAACCACACTGAAGAAAATGATTGCTAACCTGCTGAGTATTATGTACCAAATCCTGCAAGACCTTTCTATCTAAAGGCTCAGGAGAGGCTAATTTTTGTAAATCATCCATCAAGAAATCCTGATACTGAAACATATGAAAAAGACAGTTAAGTGCCCTCATGGCAAGGGTGGATGAAGTATAAACTTTTTTACCCCACCTCTACAGGGACCTAGATTCCCTGCCTGCGGGCAAAGGATTTTTGGCCGTGGAGGTGGCCACTCCTTTGGGCCCCTGAGAAATAGATTCTAGATCAACAGAGTGTGCCTTAAAGAGATGTTTATGAGATTCAGGAACCCTGTAATATCTGTCCGGCTTGACCGGAGCAGGGGGGAGAGAATCAGGAGAAGTACTGGAGTCTGAGAACACATCATCCAATACATCTAACACTGGGGGTATAGCTAAAGGCCTGTGCTGGGGTAACTTAAGGAAAGTCCGAAGCCTTTTCCTGGAGTCGGAGAAATCCTGGCCCTGCCACTGAAAATGCTCTCTCATGGAGTGGAGAATCTCCCCGAAAGAAATATCCTCAGGAGGAGAGGCAGAGGGAATGGATTCATCAGCATCCGAATCCTCGTAGGCCGGGAAAGATTCTTCCTGGGAATCTGAATGGTCTGACTCACCGGAGGCCTCCTCTAAGGAAAGAGTATCCACCTGCTCAACCCTAGGCCTTTTGTCTGAAGGCGGCTGAGAACCTCTGTCTGGATGAGCCTGAGAGCCCCTGATTAAAGAAATTAGATCTGCAGCTAAAGTCATGATCTGTTTATCAGTAGTTGAACCCTGTGGGAAAAATCTAGGAGGGTGAGACTTAGCCTGGCTGGCAGCCTTAGCACGTGTGTAGGCCTTAATGGATATAGGCACAGGAGGCCATGCTGCCCCACGTGCTGGAGTAACTTTGTCCACCGGTATGGTGTCAGGCAAATCATGGGCTTCGGTTTCAGGGGGAAAATCAACAACCGGCACCGGGGTAGCCTCCGGTACCGAAGTGAGTGGTAAAACGGTGTCGTCAGCCTGGAGTGGTTGAATTACCGCCTCCAAAGAGACTGATGCACTCGCGGTAGGCTTTAGCGTGGTGTCGGTGGAAGTCGTGGGCCGCGGATGTCGGTCCCGGTCCTTCCGTTTTTTGGAAGTATGTGCTGTCAGTAGTTCCGACGGCATGATATAGGAGTAATTTTCTCCAAAAAAGTCTTCAGCAAATTCTGTCCTAAGTGTGCGCTTATTGAAGCAAGCACAGGCAGCACAGGCCGAGACGTCGTGGTCTGGGCCGAGGCAGGGAAGGCAGTAAGAATGGAAGTCCTTATGAGGTATTTGTTTACCACAAGACAAGCAATTATTAACTTCTGCAGTTTTATCTGACATCGGCTGAGGCAAGAAAAGGTTCCCCAATGGGGTACTTAGCTTTTTGATGACTTCGGTATCTGAAAACACAGGAGCTGGTCGACCGGCACTTGCGAACTGCTTCTGCTTAGGGCACCGCGCGGGAAAAACTGGAGAAGATGGCGTCGACTGATGCTTTTATACCCTGGCTGCTCTGACGTCAGGTAGAAGCAGACGCCGGACTCGGACTTTGGAATCCGGCCGACCGAAGGGCTGCCTGAGGCAGGACAACCCATATGTAAGGACTGCAGTTGCATTCTTGAAGGACATCGAGAAGAGGGCAAGAATTTATTTGGACCTCGGGACAGAGACTGTCTTCCCTATCAAGGACTGATATCAAGACTACAGAAAAGAAAAAAAATAGGGGGATCCTTAGCGAAGGACCAGCACTAGTAACGTTTTTAGTATAATCTAGAACAGAAGCTGCTGTTAAAAAAGGAATAATTAGAGCATATAGGGTGGTGAAAGTGGCGGAGAGAATTATCAGGCCCACGCTCCATCTATCCAGGACTTGCACTCTGCTCAATGCCTCAGCACAGCCATGAAAATAGTCAAAGACTGCACTCACCCTGCTCATGGTCTGTTCTTGTGTTTATCTTCAGGCAGCAGATAACGTCGTTTACATTGCAAAATCACCAGATTTAATAGAAGTTTTTTTCCACAAGCCATCAGACTTCTAAGCTCCATTAATAACATACACCATGCTAGTAATGGAGATCTGGAGTTACAATGCTGAAGTAATTCACAGACATATGCAATAACTCTATGAAAGTACAATCTTATACCTTATGTGCAATACTAATGATGCCAAGGTAACATTCTGTGCAATGTGCCAAGTTAGCCTTCCATGCAATTTGAAATCCGTCCAATTCTGATCTGTGCAATATTTTGCGTACTAATGAAGACATGCAAGTGGAATAGTCTTGGTGCATGTCAATGTACTTGTTACTGCATTGCATAAATGGCTTACTGTTGTTATTGTTGCATTAGCTTTAGTATATGTGCTATTGTATCAATATCAGTATATGTTGTATGCACACCGAGTTCAAAGTAACACAATTTCATTCAGTTGCACTGTTGTGTGGTCTGAATGACAAAGTTCACTTTGACTTTATTGCATGATAATTATAAGAATCAATCAGAGGAGATTAGAAAGGATTGGGAAGAGGGACTGGCTAAGCAATTTACAAAGAGACAATGGGGGGTATGCAAAAAATCTAGAAGATTCAGGATCTTTGCTTGGAAGTGTTTACATAGGTATTTTTATACCCCAAGCAGATTCCAAAGGAATTCTCCTCAGGTAGTCAGCAAATGTTGGAGGTGTGACGGGGAAGAAAGAGGTAACTGGGAACATATTTTCTGATAGTGTAATGAGTTGGCAGACTTTAAAGATTCCCTGCAGACTGCTCTGCTGGAAATGCTTGGTGAATAAACTGGAATAACTAGGGAAATTATTTTTTGAGCTATGATAAAGAATCAGAATTGGCTATACATAATTGAGACTTTGCTTACTTTAATTATAGTGACTGCCAAAAACGCAATTACTAGAAAATGGAAATCAAAATCTAAACCAACTGTACTAGAAACAGTGAATATACTAACAGAGACAAAACAACTGGAATTGGGATCTTTAGAAACGGGGCAGAGTAAACCACATAGGAAAAAAACAGGAGTTGTGGGAACAATACATGCAGAAGAGGAACAAGGTTTAAAAGAAGGCAGGATCTGAATGAGCTATGTAATGTTTGACTGACGACTGGATAGATTATAAATGATGTTCAACTACAATTATGTCAATATGGTTTGTAATTTACAATGTTTACAACTAAAATTATGATAAGTTAAGATGTTTCTTCTTTTAATAAAATGTTTATTTTCAAAAAAGTTAAACTTTCTAAAGAAAATAAAAGAGACAGCAATATCTATAAAAATGACAAAAGTGATTTGCCAACTTGTTTTTCTCATCTTTGCACTACAGCATGTGATGCATAAAGTGTTGAAAACCATTTTAGCCCCCCCACTCCGGGTTAATAACTACTACCTCTACTATTTGCAAAATCCCTTTTGTAAAATTACATTTAGTGATAAGAGCATAGTGAATTTTACCCTTAATAAGATCCAGTGTAGGGATAAATGAGGCTGCTGCATACTTCAATGAATGCATAACTATGCATGCACAGGAATGTCTAATGAAGTTTACTGACAAATTCCAGGCTTTCTCTAAGGTGATGTCATCAAGGGAAGTGATACATTTATTTGTGATGTGGTTTAATAAAAACATTTACAAAGCTTTAAAAATACAGTCCAGTTATATAAGGCTTGGTAATGGAAAATGAATCATGGCACTTAATATATGCTGAGATGCAGGTATGAATACTAAGAAAGCACTTTAAATGACAACAATACCATAAAGTCAACAGATCCTTTTACCTAGACTGTGCCTTCCCCCCTAGAGAGTGAACCCCATTACTTCTACATACTAAAAAGAACGGCTTAGCAGCTCTTTCCTGTCTGTAGCATTATTCTCCTAATCAGTTCCTTCACCTGACATGTTGAAGCTGAATTAAATCGTACAATACTTACTTTAGGAATTTTTTCCTTGCTCTTACATCAATTTGCCTATCGACAACTGATAGTTTCTTGCCAAGGAAAACACACACAGCATGGTTCCTGTATCTCTTTCTTATTTCATACCCACTAAGGTCAAAATGTTACTTGGGCTCAAAATCCACAGCTCTTTTGATGTGCCCTGTCATATACAACTGCATTCTTTCCATCTTCTACATCCATTAAGCCCCCGAACCTTTTGTAGTCAGAAGGTGAAAGCTACTGCACTAAAAGACTTTCGGCTTTTCCAGGTTAGGGGTCGCCACAGTGGAACTCCAGTCCACCCATGATTGGCAGTGGATTTTTACTGTGCCGAGTTGCCAGCCCGAGGCCCATTCACGCTCGCACCTACCTGCATGTCTTTAACGTCACTCGACCGTGGGGAGGACATGCAGACTCCACACAGAAGGCGCTCTAGCAGAGAATCGAACGGGTGAACCTCTTGCTGTGAGGCGACAATGCTAACCGCTGCACCACCATGGCTGGCCTGAAAGCTGCTGCACTAATTAACTGAAATCTGCAGCCCAAGAAATAAAACTAGGAGTGATTCAGGGAATGAAGGTGAGAGGAGCATGCCACCTTAAACTTTATTTAAAAAATTACACTTTTTAAAAATGCTATTTTACCCCACCTATTTATTTTCACGGTGTGTAAAACGTGTAGGAAACGAATACTTAAGAGCCCCTGCAAACCATCATTGACATTTTTACTAAGGATTCTCAGACTTGACTGTACATCTCACTGATTTAACAGCAGTCTATTGGTATAGTTCTAAAGACTGGCAGCTTTCATTACCATGGTCTGGATTTGATTACCCGTCAGATAATTTCAATTAATTTATTATTCAAGCATGGAAATTAGCGCAAAGGATTAAGGTTGTGAGCTGCTACATTGCTTCCTGATACCATCTCCATTTGCCTACTGTGCAACTCTGGGCAACTTATTTAACCAGACAGTGCTCTGTAGCAACTGGGAAGTTTGGCTAAACTTCTCAGTGGTCTCCTGGACCACATGCCTAGTGACTGCCTATGAACCTATGGATCAATCTCATCAGCTGTACCCTCTCACAGCACATTGTATGCAAAAAGTAGCTTTCCAAGAAAATAAGCTCATGTCAGGATGTTTACCCTCTTAAGGTTATACAGGTTTGAAAAAAAATGATTGCGTTATTTGTGGGTTTGGATTTTGCAGAATTTCATGACGGGGTGACAATGTAATAAGTACAGGTTTTTTTTTTTTTTTAGTTTCTGCCTGTAGTTGCCCTTTAAAGAAATAACATGGCATAAATCTTGCAACACTTTCCAAGTGCATAATCAACTGGTTCATATATCACTGACAAAGGCTGACCGGGACCAAAGGGAGAGAGAAATCTGCAAGCAAAGGAGAATAGTGTTGCAGGAACTCATGACTTCATCCTCAAGTCTTGATGAGTATCTTCACAAGCTGCACCCTGTTTTTCACAAAAGCTCAGCAAGACAACACTTAGATACAGACTGCATTTTATATAGCATACACCATGGACAGAAGTAAATTAAAAAAATAAAAATGATAGCCGGGTGCAATAGGCCCATGATAAAAAAAGTGCCCAATCCTGGTAGGCACACTGGGGCCAGGAGCTGAAAAACGGAAAGGGTAGAATCCTCAAGTCAAGGATGCATCCCTACAATGGAGCTAGGCCAGGCTCACAGGGAGTCAATAAAACTCAATGTCAGAAGTTTGATAAAACAAAGGAACACATTAATGAGAACTGTTCTTAGAAATTCATGCAATATAAAAGAAGTAAATAGGATATATTACTGTGTAGCTAAACCAATAACAGATCAAGTCTAACCACACAATCAAAGGGCAGTAAGGGAAAGGAAGGGGAGAAATCAAATATCATCATTTCAATATCGAATACAGAAAACTATAAAGCAATTACGGCATGAAGCGTCACTCTTAGAAGAGTAAAAAAAAGAGGGAACAAATCAACAAAAACAATCAGAAAGACAGACATGATATAAAAGCAATGCACAGTATCAGAAGAGATCAGGATCTATCATGCATTATTGCAAATAAAAAAACTAAAAATATTAGCACAGGCAGAAAAACATAAGAAGATATGCAAATAAATATAAAGAAAAAGTACAAAATAAGCAGTTTACTGATGACCCAATAAATTTTACAGAGAAGTGGGAAATAATGCAAAAGAACTGAAACACCACCAAAAAAAAAAAAGAAACATGTTTTAAAGAAATATATATGAAGATCCCGTGGAACATAAAGTTGCTGAATGGATAGAAGTAGTAGTTCAAATGTACAGGATATAAAATGGGATGAAGTAAAAGTCAGACAGATTGAAACAAGATTAAGAAAGGCTCCTAATTGGAAAACCCCAGGCCCAGATGCAGTACCCAACTTCTGGCTAAAAGTATTAATCTTTACATGAAGACTTTGCCATGAATAAGAACTATTTATATGCCCATCCCAAACAGGCACCAACCTGGTTAACAGGAAAAATGATACTCCTACGCAAGACGGAACCTGCAAGTTATCCTAAAAACTATAGATCAATACACAGTGGTGCAGCTGTCGCGTTGTCGCCTCACAGAAAAAGGTTCTCCAGTTCGATTCTCATCTGGGTGCCTTC
This sequence comes from Protopterus annectens, assembly GCF_019279795.1. Lineage (NCBI taxonomy): Eukaryota > Metazoa > Chordata > Ceratodontiformes > Protopteridae > Protopterus > Protopterus annectens. The sequence goes on along the minus strand of NC_056744.1, from coordinate 1,430,290,148 downwards.
TGTGCGGAGTCTGGATGTCCTCCCTGTGTTCGTGTGGGTTTCCTCTGGGTGTGCTGTTTTCTTCCCACATTACAAAGACATGCATCTGGAGCATTTCTCCCCGGGCCTCTGCTGAAAAATGGCTTCGTTCCAATTTGGACTTCCCGGGTAAACAAAATGTTTAAATAAAAAATACAATAAATAACTTGCCTTCCGACAACGTATAAACTATAAACTCGAACTGATGCTGACAGACTTTATAGTCATTAACAAGAAAACTCACTCATGGTAAAACAACAAAAGGGTAACAAAAGAAAGTTATATGGAACAAAGAATCACTTGTTGTTACCTAAAGTCATAATGGAGAACTGTAAAAATGGGAAGAATCTAAGCTAAAGTCATAATGGAGAACTGTAAAAATGGGAAGAATCTAAGTGTGGAACAAACAGACTACAAAAAACATCTGACAGTATCCCAAATTCACGGATTAAAGAGTGCTTAAAAATATATAAGATATACCCTACACTAATCCATTACTTTGAACATGAAACCGTGGCAAACCATTTTGCAGTTAAGCCACGATAAAGGACAAATTATTACTTCAAGGATAAAAATTAAAAGGGGGATATTCCAAGGTGACTCTCGCACCACTGCTCTTTTGTCTTGCCCTTAACCTAGAAAGCTGTCGGCTCCCACAAAACAAAAAAGTATAAAGACCTCATCTTTTTGAGGATGATTTAAAACTGTATAGTTCATCAGATGTGGAATTGAAAACACAACTGCAAGTAGTCAAAACTTTTTCAGATGACATAAAGATGTCGTGTGGTCTTGATAAATGTGCAAAAGCAACCTTTTAAAGCAGGAAGGCTGCAGCACCAAGAAAACATCAGCCTGGGACAGGAATGTGATTACAAGAACTTGAGCAAGAGGGAGAATATAAACATTTGGGAACTGATAAAGGATCAACAATGAACAAATGCAAATAAAACTTGATAAGGAATATTTTAGAAGACTAAAATTAATACTGAAAACAGTGCTGACATCTAGGAACAAAGTCTAAGCTATAAACCATTTGCTCCTCCTGTTCTAACTTACAGTTTTGGAGTGACTGACTGGCCCCAAAAGGTGAAGGATTAGTTGGGCAGGAAAAAAAAGAAGGATGTTTCACTCTTATTAAATGATTTATAAAAAATCAGTGTGCACCAAGATAATATATTCCCCATTCTGAAAGGGGTATAGGCCCTCCTCGAAAATGATTACATGTATAAATCTGCAATTGTAGGACTGCATACATATCTGCTGACTATACAAGGCCCAAATACAGTGCAAGTTTTAAAACATGAGCAGACTAAATCTAAGACGACTTCCCTGCTTAGCTTAGCAGAAGCATATCAGTGTCAAGTGGGAATGGAAATCAAACCAGAAGTAGATAAAGATCAGGCAGCAACTGAATATGCAAAAAAAAAAAAAAAAAAGGTGAAGGTTCAGACGAGAAGGCAAGAAATGTGGAAAATGCATAAATATAGTTGCAAGTATAGAAAACTCTTGGAAAAAAGTTCATGTTGATTAGGATCAAATGCAAGAATGGATAATGAGAGCTGTGCTTAAACCAAAAGATGAAAGGTTAATACTGGCGGCACAAGGTAGTGGATTACGCACACGTTGGTTTACAAAGTCTATTGAACACGTTGGAGAAACAGAAAAATGTAGGTTTTGTAAAATAGAATTGGAGAATTATAAACAGTCATCTTGTTGCTGGTTGTGATATACTAATGGCAGAAGGATTGTAGACTGAAAGGCATAATAATGTGGCAAGACTGTTGCATTGGGGATTGTGCAAACATTATAATAATGAAGTAGCTAAAAACACTGGAAACATGAGCCACAAAGCATTATAAAAAACAATGAAGTTTATATCACATAGGATCACCAACAGTTCAAAAAATAGATGGGACAAAACAGATACAGTAGTCCATGAAAAGAAGACAAAAGTAGCACTGATCACTGAAATTGATACATCCTGTGACTACAGTGTCTTACGTACAGAGAGACACAAAGTCCTAAAATACCAAGATTTGCAGGCAGAAACAAGGGTAATGCTTAAGAAGGATACCCAGAGAGTTCCAACAGTAGTGAAAGCAACAGGTATGATAAAAAATAATTTACAATCATACTTAGATATATTACCAATACATGTAACTCTGTATGAACTGCAGAAGGAGTCAATACTGGGCACATTTGCAAGACATCAAAAATTGAAACAATATTAATTTCATGAACTTTAATCATACTTTGACTTAGGAATGGGGTCCATTCCCATCATGGTATTAGAAGCCCAAAAGACTTGGAGAAATTAAAAAAGAAAACCAGTTACGGCACTGTAAGAATAACATCCATGGTCTAAAAACAAAACAGAAGAGCTAAAGTTTTCTCACCTTATTTACCCAGAACATTACAGCATCTTCGATGTCATAGGGCTGCTCTTCAGCAGAAATGGTTGAGGAGTACTTTTGGACACATGCAGTTACTTTTTCAATGCTCACCATCTCCACTGCGTATGCCATCATTAGAGTGTCAATCATGGCCAAATGGGCACTCTGTAGGAAAGGGAGACAAGCCAAAGTTACTTAACACAGTGGCACTAATGAAAAAAAATAATGCAAAGTAAAACAAATCCTCTTCTACACACCCCTGCAGTAAATTTCAAATGTCACCACGGCAGCCAAATTCAAGCATACACTCTCTAAACTGAGATCTTGCTGTTATCCAAACACGTCATGTCTGTAATGCATCAGCAAAATGTTCTTACTGCTTTACAAAATGTACTAAAGCAATAACTGATGACATGGTGTGGTATATTGAAGATTTACCCATGGTTGGTGTGGTTTATTCACAAGGGTGAAGCCCGAGTGATTAAATAAAGCTACCATGGGTAAATTTCAATATACCACAACCACAGAGTTGGTTATTGCTATTATACAATAACATTATTTAAGAAAACAAAATATTTACTTTTCTTAAATAATGTCTTTGTATAACGGCGCATTACTGTTCTTCCGCTGGTTGTGGTACACTGCTTCCTTGTTTTCATGTACTGAGCATGCTTATGGGACTTGCGTCACACGGATACCCAGTACATCAATGCTTTGAAATGGAAGCAATGGAGAAAAGGCAGTCTCTGTTGCTGAGTTTTTTTTTGTTTAAAAAAAATGTTGTGAGGACTTTATACCAACAGAAAAAAGTCCGGGCAACCGGACTTTTTCTGTTGGTATATTATGGGATTTACAACAGGCATGCTGGCCAGTCAGCGTGTACGTTTTGGAATATTAATGGGGGGGGGGGTCACTGTATAATAATATTTATACAAAACTCCTTACAACTGAGCATACAAACCACTATAAAATTAAATATTCTGTTGGGGGCACTCCAATAGCCTTACGTATAGCAAGTCAGAGACTGTACTTACAGACTGAAATTGCTGTGTGTATGTTAACCAGAAAGGTTTCTAATTAGAAACATGTAAGCATGTGAAGTTATCCTTTTAGTCTTCTAATTAGTTAATGACAATCTACATTTAATTCAGATAATTACAACACAAGGCACTTCTTGAGAAACATTAATATTAGATGCACATATAAGTCACATGCATTACATCAACATACAACAAAACTGCTGATTAATGTAACAGCTGGAAGTAGTTGCTGGAAAAGTACTGCATAATATATTTAGACACACCATTCTCAGACAAAGCCACAGAATGCTGGAACTACACATGACTAAAGAATAAGCCAATTATATTTTCTTTGAATATTATTTATTTTTTCCATTCCAAAAAAAAGCAGCAGCTTTACTGTTTACAAAAACTAAATCTTAATATGTCATACTGAATGAATGTTTCTTTATTTGGGGGAAAATAAAATTGTACTGTAAATGTTAAGTTATATTTTACAAAAATAAGCAAAACTTTTCCAAAGCCCTGGAACTTTGAATAACTTCATCATTAGTTGCTTGAATATCTAATTTTGTGAAACAATTTAGTCATTAGGCCTCTGTGGGTATGGATATGAGAAGGGATGAGTATTTCAAAGGATATGTTCAGTTTTCATTGGAGAGGACGGCACATTTGCATCACATTCATCACCTGGGTGAAAAGAAAGGGTGATGGCGCACATAGGAGCCATATGGTCGTCGGGAAAGAAGGTATATAGGGTGATGTACAACTGCACTCTAATGAGCTAAAGCATTGCTCACCTTATGACTGGCAAGTATCTCTATGGTAAGGAAGTGGAATGCAAACACAAACTACACAGCTGTTGCTTTGTACTGCAACCTCTGCGCCATCAAGCATGGCACTGTGCTTCTATACCCAACAGGGGACAATGCCTATCCAAACCATCCTTCCAGTGTCAAAGTACAGATCAAGAAGCAGCAGAAGTCAATACTTAAGTCATACAAGGGTGGGTACAAAGCTATCAATGGCAATGGCAAACCAGATAAGTAAGCCAAAGAAAAAGAAAACCATGCGCCTATGGTGGGAAATGAACCCATTAAACCATTTATGACATGAAAAGAATTTTGCTTCAGAAAGGCAATGAAACAGTTTTCTTTCTTTTGGATGTAACTAGTTGACTTTGAAGTTATTACTTTTTCATATAATTACTTACACTTCCAGGTGAGATAAAAAGTTTTTTTTACAGAAAAATGTGATGCATTTTAAAAACGCTAAGGAATTTCTAAATACATATACATGCACACAAAAATATAAATACATGTATATTCATTTCCATGCCAAATAGTCTTTAATATGACAATGCACATGTTACACAGGTGATATTAGAATGGTCAAGGTTCAACAGCCTGATGGCAGCCTTTGCCAAAATGAGCAGGACTTCAATACTTCTTTTACCTTAATACACAACAACTTTTATCAATATAAAGGCAGTGTGTGCATCTCTGTTAAAGGGGTGGTGTGGGTAAAATACTACTACATGGGTAGAGAAAGGTTTGGCCATTTTGGTTCCTTTCCTTTCAGCAAAACCTGACAATACTTTGAAAAAGAATGTATTACAATGCTCCACTGTATCATCTGCAATGTTAACACATGAACTGTGGCATGATGGGAAAATGCCCGAACAATCAAGGTGCTTGCTGTTACCCAAAAAATTCAGGGATGTCAGCGTATTCATAATGCCAATGATATGGTGGCATGGGGTGGATGTCATCTTGTAAAGGATTGTAAGATTTCATGCAAACCTAACATGGGTTGCACTCGTATGAGTGAATGGCAGAAAAATGCCACCAAAAGGAGGAAACACCTTTTAAGCCACACTTTACATGTAACATTGTAAGCATCATTATGTATGGAGGAAAATAAACCCTTCATTCAGAAAATGTTGCTCCTAACTTGCAGATGTATTTTAAGGATGCATTAGGATTAGGCCCTATAGATGGCTAGACTGGTGTAGTCCTGCTCCGTTCCCCTACCCTGCCCCCATTTCCCACCCTCCCCACTACCTCTATATTTATTCCAACCCCAGATCACCCGACCACACCCTCCTCCAAACAAAGACCTCTCATACACACCCCCTATTAAATTTCTAGCTTAAAAAGGTACATAGTATCTACTTGCCATGCATTCAAAGTCACACCCATACTTGAACCCCAAAACCACTAAGACTCAACCACTACTCCCTCATAAAATACCATTAATCCTAGGATTTCTCTTCCTAACCCTCACATACCAAACAAACATCACATCATTATATACAAACACATCAATGGAAAACACATCATTCCACATAACACTTCAAACAAATATACACTACACATATTCTCTCCTATCTCTTCTACATTAAACACAGCTTAATCCTACACATTCATAAGTATCACATAACACCATCTTTACAGTAGAAGATAATTTAGATCCAACAGACATAGTGCACACAATTAAACACATACTGTTTATCACTAAAAATCTACTTATATCTGGAGACATACACCCAAACCCTGGACCACAAAAAAACTCTACTCTCTGCTAGGCAAATCTCTGACCTACTGATTCTGAATGTCAACATCAGAAGCATCTCTAACAAACTTTCTGACCTACATGCATTTATAGATCACTACTCCCCTGACATACTAACCATTACCGATACATGGCTAAAACCCAGTACCCAAAATGAAGAAGTTCTCCTACAAGGATATAATATGCTAAGACTGGATAGATTGGCAAAAAGGGAGGTGGAGTTGCTATCCTCTACAAAAATAAAATAAACATCAAACCTCTACAAACCCCCATACCTAAATTTTAAAATGCCGTAACCTTACGTTCAACCCTAAGCATAAATGACACAAAAACTATCATCATTCTCTGCTGTTACATTCCCCCAGGTAATAACTCTCCCATCATTGAAGAAATGTTACAATGGGCCACAGATAATCTCCCCCAAGAAACTATCTTACTAGGTGACCTGAACACTGATTAGTCAGCCTGTACCTCTAACAACCTCACTAACCATATTAATCTTACCCATCTTATTCAAGAACGCACTAGAATCGACAAACCCCCCCCCCCACAAACAGTCTATTCTAGATTGGACACTATTTAACTGCTCCAAACAAAACTATCAGACAGGATGCCTTCCTGATGGTCTTAGTGACCATGTCCCCACCTTCCTCCTGCGGAAACGTACCAACATAGCCAAACCCATTGTTTTTAGACAGGTCAGAGATGATTGTAATCTAAATATACAAGAACTCGGGTAACAATTCCTACACTCACACCATATCCTCTCCCCCACACAGCATGGCTTCTGACAACACCATAGCACAACCACCGCTCTGTTCTCTTTCACCAATCTGATCAATCAACATAGAAACAACTTTGTATCTGCAATATTTCTAGACCTCTCCAAAGCATATGACATGGTTTCACATTCCTTCCTACTACACACCCTGCATCCCTTATCCTTTGTCCCTTCCGCTATAGCCTGGTTTAAAAGCTATCTGTCAAATAGGCAACAATCTGTCCAATGGCAAAGTGTACTATTCCCCTTACTCCCAACTACCATAGGTGTACCACAAGGCTCCATATTAGGCCCACTTCTTTTCTCCATATTTACCAATAATCTCCATACCACCACACAGCATGCTTCACTTATACAATACACGGATGATTCATCTCTTATCTGTTCAGCTCCATCATTTCCCACCCTACAACTCACCCAGAAATCCTTTAGCTCTGTGGAAAGTTGGATTACTCCAGATCCAACTTATCCTAAATCCTAATAAAGCCAAATTACTACTTTTCACCCCCAACACAACCATTTCCACCCCTCTGTCCTTCACTATCTCCTCCAAAAATGGCACTATTATCTCTCCCTCTGACCATACCAAACTCGTAGAAGTTGAAATTGATAAAAATCTAAACTTCGACATCCACATTTCACAAGCTATCAAAAAAGTCCATAAAAAATGGGAACACTATATAGGCACAGGAAATCCCTCTCAGAGCAAGCACGGATTACCCTAGCCCAAACTCACATGTTGTCTACCCTAATGTATGCTGCTCCAATGCTTACCCAGCTTAGAAAACCTGACCTTGCCAGACTCGAACCATGTTATAATAAAATCGCCAAGTTTGCAAACAACTCCACCTTTAGAATCCACCATTGCCAAGCTCTAAGAGAACTGCAATGGCTGGAACTCCCCCAGCTAACTATCACCAAATAATCATTGCTTACAATGTGGTAACATCCACAAAAAAACCCCAGCACTCCTCCACTAAGGAGTTTTCTAGCAGTAACACAGGCAATGTTTTTCAGATTCAGTCAAATTGTGGGACAGATTGGCTGATTTATTTGGTCACCTATAGTTGCCATGCCTTTTATGTTGGACAGACGTCTAGACCCCTTAGGATCCGTATTTCAGAACACTTTAGTGGGTAAGAAATAAAAAACCCAGTAACGCACTATACAAACCTACCATTAAACATCCTAATGCTACATTCAGATTTACAGTTCTCAACAAAATCAGGGGCAATACGGCTAATAAAGTCAGATGGCATAGCCTTTTGGATTAAAAAGAAAAGAAATGGATAATTAAGCTGTGGACTTTATTTGCACCTGGCATGAATGAACAATTGTAAGGAACCAATCATGTTTCAACATCAATCTGTATTGTTCATTATAAATAGGGACTGCTGTTCTCATTTTATTTTAAACATTGAAGAAGGCTGAGAATTTATTGAGTCGAACCTGGTCCGTTTATCATGCTTTAAGACAAGCTAATAAAATTACACAGCTTGCCCTGATCTGCTGGCTTTGTTTGATTTTTGCATTTTGTTTTTTTGAGCTGTGCAATTGCCGTACGGGCAGGACATCCCCAGAGTTTGATTTTTCAGGTATGCCAGTATGTAGCACCCCAACTTTCACCATAGGGTTATGATTATTGCAAATCGACCTTCTGAGTCTCAAGTAACCAACAGTAAGTCATTCATATTATATATGTAGTACCCTGCACTGAACGGACACATCAACATTCATATTGTCAATAGAAAATGGAAAATCAAGAGCAAATGCACATGCTCAGAGGATTAACCTCAGAGAAGGCAAAGCCACAACCAAGCAATTTTTTTCAATCAGCAACCCCATCCCACACCCACTGCTAATTATATATACTAATTGTGGAGTTGCACAATCCCTGGGGAAAAGGCATATTTCCCTACTCAGGGAGTGTCGATAATATACACATGTCGACCAAAAAGACCTTGATCTTATGTCCATTCGAATAACAGACTAAAGCCATATACAGTGGATATAAAAAGTTTACACACCCCTATTAAACTGCCAGTTTTTTGAGATATAAAAATTAAACCACAATAAATCATTTAAAAACTTTTCCCACCTTTAATGTGACTTATAACCTGTACAATTCAATTGAAAAACAAACAAATCTTTTAGGGGAAAAATATAAAAAATAAAAAACATACAATAAACTGGTTGCATAAGTGTGCATACCCTTAAACCAATACTTTGTTGAAGCATCTTTTGATTTAATTACAGCATTCAGTCTTCTTGGGTACACACCTGCCATCAATTAAAGAGACTCTGATTAACCCAAAATAAAGTTCAGCTGTCCTAGTAGGATTTTCCTGACATTTACTCAGTTGCCTGCTACAGCAAAAGCCATGGTTCACAGAGAGCTTAGAAAGCATCAAAGGGATGTCATTGTTGAAAGGTATCTGTCAAGAGAAGGGTACAATCAAATTTCCACAGCATTGGATATACCATGGAACACAGTGAAGACAGTCATCAAAAAGTGGAGAAAATATGAGACAACAGTGACTTTGCAAAGAACTGGATATCCCTCAAAAATTGATGAAAAGACAAGATGAAAACTGGTCAGGGAGGCTGCCAAGAGACCTACAACAACACTGAAGGAGCTGCAGGAATTTATGGCAAGTACTGGCTGTGTACTACATGCGACAACACATTCTTGTATTCTCCATATGTCTAGGCTATGAGGTAGAGTTGCAAGACGGAAGCCTTTTCTTACACAGAAAAACATCCAGGCCCGGTTAAAATTTGCAAAACAATACATCAAGTCTCACAAAAGCATGTGGGAAAATGTGTTATGGTCTGATGAGACCAAGGTTCAACTTTTTGGCCACAATTCCAAAAGGTACGTTCGACTCAAAAACACTTCACATCACCAAAAGAACACCATCCCCACGGTGAAGCATGGTGTTGGCAGTATCATGCTTTGGGGTTGCTTTTCTTCAGCTGGAACTGGGGCTTTAGTCAAGGTGGAGGGAATTATGAACAGTTCCAAATACTAGTCACTTTTAGCCCAAAACCTTCAGGCATCTGCTAGAAAGCTGAAGATGAAGAGGAAGAGGAATTTCACCTTTCAACACAATGACCCCAAGCATACATCCAAGTCAACAAAAGAATGGCTTCACCAGAAGAAAATTCAAGTTTTGGAATGGCCCAGCCAGAGCCTAGACCTAAATCCAATAGAAAATCTGTGGGGTGACTCGAAGAAGCCTGTGCACAAAAGATGCCCTCGCAATCTGACAGATATGAAGTATTTTTGCAAGAAAGAGTGGGCAAATATTGCCAAGTCAGGATGTGCCATGCTGATAGACTCCTACTCAAGAAGACAATGCAGTAATTAAAACACAAGGTGCTTCAACAAGGTATTAGTTTAATGGTGTGCAACCAGCTTATTGTAAGTTTTTTATTTTTTTTTTTTATATTTTCCCCTAACAGATTTGTTTTTCAAATGAATTGTACAGGTTATAGGTCACATTAAAGGTGGGAAAAGTTTTGAAATTATTTATTGCAGTGTCATTTTTTTTTACATCACAAAAATCTGGCATCTTAACAGGGGTGTGTAAACTTTTTAAATCCACTGTACATATTACACACACACACACACACACACACACACACACACACACACACACACACACACACACAGTCTCTCTCTCTCTGATTCCACAGCCACATGGAAGTCAGTAAATAAGTGGACTCCTCAGTTGTCTGACAACACAGTTTTTGCATTTAATGATAAAATCCAAACATTAGAACAAGAAAACTTTGCATCACATGGCTTTAATTTCCCAGACTTCAACAAAAAGGGGTTTGATGGTCTGGCCTTCAAAGTCAGTACATGCTCCCATCCCAAAGACTGCATTGCAACTACTATAAAAAAATAAGCAACAAACAAAAAGTATATAATTATATACAATGACAAAAGAACAAAAAATATAAATTTATGGAGACTTGTGACTATTCTATGGGAAGAAATGCAGACTAAGGCAGTTAAAATGGACTGGGGTACTCAGATGTGCTTTGCGATGCCTATAGTAAGGTGGAGATGATGGGGCTAGAATTCATATTAATCCTGAACTGGTGCTTTAAAAGTTTTACAAGCTCTCCAAATAGAGGATATTTTGTCCAGAGTTAGAATAGATTAGAATGGAGATGGGAGCTTGGAAGAATATGGACATATCTTGTCTTTGGGTACCTGGTCAGTAAAGCACTTATGGGGAATATGTATAGAAAAACAGTACATGAAAGTGCAAGGCTTCAGTGGGTAACTTCTACACAAAAGTGAAAAGATCAAGTTAAGCATCAAACCATAGCTAATCACAGTACTCAGTTTCTTTCTGTAAGAATCAAAGATAAAAATAATGAAAGACAATTCAGTTACAATGAAGGATAAAGGTGCAAAATTAGAGACATATTTTAAATACCAGTCTTGTATACTAAGAAAGTTGCTAGAACAGTTTTTGCATTAGCATATATTTTCTGAAAATTATAAAATCTGAAACTCAAATGTATATCATTACCTAATGAAGGCAATCTTCAATGACTTGCCAAAACACAAATTTTACAAGAACAGACCAAATATATGTGAAAAATTGAGGACATTCTGCAATAGCGGGTTTATATGACAGCTATAAAACAAAACCCTTCTTTAAACAGAGTTGTGATCATAACACATTTGCAGCCATCATCATCAACTCTTTTCTCCATTTATTTTTTTACAAGGGGTCCGGGTATTGAATCAACAGCTGCCACCCATTTGCTGTATGCTTCAAAAATAGGACTACAAGGAATGTGTGTCAATTTCTTGAATTTCATTTCAAGAACACAAACTGTGTTTTTGGTCAATCCAATTGTGCTTTCTAAGACAAGGAACTTTAAGTTAAAGCTTTTTGTGCTCAAGTACCTTTTGGTTCTGGTCTGTTTCTGGCCAACTTACATGAAGTCTTCCATTACTTGAAGGTGAACAGGATAAAGCAAGTATTGAAGAATGAATGAATTTCAGCCTTAAAATATCTGCTGTCTCTTTCTATTTCAGTAACAAAGTGTGTTCTTGCTCCATTGACAACTGCTCAGCACAACTATTGCTAAGATGCGGCAAAAATGCAACCATCCTGGGCACATGGTGTTAAGGAGCACTATCAGAACTATCGGCAGGTATCAGTCAGATAATAGTGCAGTGGTAACATTCAGAAATTAATGCCAATACTGCATTTGCAGTCAGGGCTAAAGTGCTTCAGCTCTGTGTGTCGGGTATGTAGCTGGAGTAGTCTGTTATAGTCTAAAAGGACCTTTTACTTGTACTTTATTTTTTAAATCCTCAACTCAAAATTTACCTTTTTTAATTCTGGTCTTCAACTTGGAGTTGATGAGAATGCCAGCATATCTTGCTACAGTTGTGTTACACAGTGAGAGCTTTCTGTACTCCTACTGACTGGTCTGAAAGGATATTTTAAAGTTCAACATTTGGTCATTTCTGTGGGTGAACAACTGCTGGAGCTTGGTACTGTGAGTTTTTTTTTTCTCGTGAACCTTGTTATGATTTATGTGTGGCTGCTTTGCTACTCTGTTTACATCACTCTTAAGAGTATTACAAAACAAGTTTGCATACAAAGTACACCAAAACCTACACAGCAGACCTAGCAGAAATGCCCCATTAGCAGAATAATTATTAACAGATATATTACACTGCTTAAAAACAGAAATTATAACTAACATCTGACAAGCATCACAAACTATACAACTCTAAAGTACTATAAGTTATAACACACATTATCTAGTTTTCATCTTCTATTTAAGTCATGTTTTACTGAACAGACTTTACTAAATGCATATCTTCTAATCCATCTGGAATACAGCATTAAGTCTGAAGATCTACTCCTGTCTTAAGTGTCATTGACAGCATTCCTCAGTTCACTTGCATTAGAAATGTGCAGTACAAACCAGACTCATGAAAGAAAATCAATGCAGGAAATGCAGTAAAACAACTCTGGGTAACATTACGATTCAGTAGTATCATTTGAACTGTAACTCACACTGCAAGGAGGAGAATGCATCAAAGCGATCAGCCGTAAAACAATTAAGAAAATGGCTCCATCACAGAGGTATGAAGTAAAGACAGCAGCTGAACGGCATCGCTAGTCCACAGCAACATGAGAAGACTGCGAATACTGCTGATGCTCATATTCAAAAGTTAATGTGGACTCTATATTTGATCTTTAAGGAATTTTCATAGGCAAATCTGGAACACTACAGGAATGTCTGACACCTTTACCATACACACAAACAAGCCAGCACTGATTCACTACTGGACCAATCCATAAGAAACTAATTGCATTTAGAGTTTAATCTCTCTGCAAGCAAATGATTTATGGGAGCAATGCAATCTGAGAATCCTGTAAGCTTTGCACTCCTGCTAATTTTTTCCGTGCTGGAATTTTGCACAAATCTGTATACATTTCTCCCTCAGACCTGTACATTTTCCCAACTTTATCTGCAACAAGCATGTAGTTTCTCAAGAACAGGTCTAACAGTCCCATTTCAGGACTTCTGTTCAGAGCTGGTTTGGAAATTTTTCATTACATTAACACACATTTTCTCACTATAGTTACTGTAGCTGAACTAGTCAGGAGAACCCCTGTATCAGTTTACAGGGCTACTTCATGCTGAGTGCAGCTTCCTGCTACTCTGCCTCCTCTATCAGTTTGCCTAAAGCTTACACAGCTCACTCAGGATCTGAACAAGCCATACTTTAGGGAGCAGACTATGATGTGACAGAAGAAGCAAGCTTTGTGAGAGACTAGTGCAGTCTACTCATCACTCTGATCCCTACCTGACACCAGATCAGATGACGGCTGAGAGAGTAAATGGAAAATGTCAACAGTGCTAAAACTATTCTCCATGGTAAAAATCAAGAGCAAAATGCACCATTGTCCATAATGTATTACTATGTCAAGCTAACTGCACTTGTTTCCAATAAAAAATGCTAATGCACAGAAAGTGTGACACTTCCCTGATAACAGGGTGCTTTCACTTTATTATAGGTCTTCCTGCCATGGGGGTAGAGGGACAGCCTTTATATGGTGGCAGCTATTGGTATGATTGAGCAGTCTTTCAGCTGGACTCAGGCTGCATCAGGTGACTTGTGCTTGAGGAAGCCTGAGTAAAAGGCAAAAGAAAAAAAAATAAAGCGCAGACAAGACTATGAGCACGAGACTTTAAAATTAAAGTTTTATTTTTAAACAGATCTATGCATTTTATTGCCTTAAATATATACTTTAGTTTCTGTGCATATATGAATAAGGAAGTTGCAATGGATATCAGTAAATGGTTCTAAAATTAACAATTTCAAATACATTATTGTTGCCATTTATGTCATTACTTATATATTTATTCATTTGTTTGATCATAATCAGAAATCTGTGGTGTACACAGTCATGCAAGTGGCTGTAACTGATGAGCACATCTGTGTGTGTGTATGTGTTTATATATATATATATATATATATATATACACACATATACACACATATGTATGTGGATATACTGGATGTGGCAACAAGTCAAATTAATGGATATGACAGTGGTAAGTTGAATTACCACAGTAATGTAGTTCATCAATACATTCACTCATTGTATCACAGACATCTGAGGTGTAGATACTGAAGGGTACAGCATCATGAGTGTGTGCAGAGGGGGTTGCAATGGGTACGACTGAAATGGTTTGACAGCAGCAACCTAAAATTCATTTTCATGGACATTATGTATTTATTCATTCATATTATCGTAATCTGACATTTGTGGTGTACACAGTCATAAAAATGGCTATAACTGTGTGTATGCAAGTGTGTGTGTGCAGGGAAATGGGAATGAGTTGACTGTAGGGTGATGACAGCATCAAGGTGAAAAAACATTAGTGTGGTCATTATACAGCCATTCATCCATTTGATCTCAAATCAGACATCTCAGGCATGCACATTGATGCAAGTGGCTGTAATTTGTGTGTGTCTGCAATTTGTGTGTGCAAATGTATGGGAGGTTGCACTGGACTGCACTGAAAAGGTCCAGTAGCAATAACCTGAAATATTGTGATTATTAATTACATACTTACTCATTTCATCACAATCAAAGATCTGAGATGCACTAAGTCATACAAGTGAGTGCAACTGAGGGTGTTGATGTGTGTGTCTGTGTTGGAAGAGTTGAAATAAATGAGGCCAAAGCAATTTATTACTACAGTCATATCTATGAAGTGCACAGAGGCAACAGACTGTCTATTCCTTTTGGGTATGGGGTTATCTATGGCTGACTCTTTTCATTTGCTCAAGTTAAACAATCACTGTTCTGGCTTTGCATGCCTAATGTGCATTTAAATAAAGCAAAATGGAATACTTAACTCTGTTTACTTGTTTACATGAAACAAAGCTGAAATGAGTTACTGTGGCCATTATTTTTACAACAATCGGAAATCCAAAGTGAGATTCAAGAAAGTGGCTATAACTGCTTAGTATGTGGGTTGGCTGTAGATAAAAATGATCCTGCTGTTGGAATAACGCTAGACAGTCATTAATCTGTCTCTGCAGAATCAAGAATGCATTTATGTGCAGCACAATATAATATATTACTGTCTCCTTTATTTTTAAAACATAGACATCTTAGATGTGCACATTAAATAAACTGTAACTAACGAGTTCAGGAGCTGCCTTTACATGAAAATGTGTAGAGGGGTGCTACACTGCAACAGACAGTCATATGTTGGCCATAATTTATTTTATTTTCCATCACAATCAAATATCAGTACTGTACAAAATAACTGGCCATTTCTGGCAGTCTGTGCAGGATGCATGTGAGAGCAGCTAATCACTGGCACAGTGGTGCAACAAGTACTGTTGCCATCATAAAACACTCAGTTTTTTTTAAGTTCTAAGCTGAAATTCCTCCTGTATGGATTCTCTATGTCCTCCCTGTCTATGTGTGGATATCATCTAGGTACTCAAGTTTCTTCCAGCACCCCAAGGACATGCTGTAGGTGAACGCATTACTCCAATTCCCATGGCTAACATGCAGTGTATTTATATTGTGATAGATCTCACTTGTAGAGTAGTGTCAGCATGTATGAATGTTTGACAAAGTACCATCACTTTTGTCTTTGGACACACAGTACTGGGATACATATAAAACTCTTTTATTTTTGTTTGTTTACTACTAGTCAGAACAATAGAAAGTAATTACATTTCAAAAATAAGACAAAATGCATCACAGAACCTCTAGATCCATGAAGCCAACAACCCCCACAAACCTACAGCTTTTTAAATGGGACCATGACACAGATTTAAGTAGGGGCTCAATCTTCAAACTCTTCCCTGGGTCCCATCTACTGAAAAACATGTCCCTACCCAGAACTGTATATAAAACGTCACTATAGCTTGTCTAGAGGGAGTACGCGGTCTAGGAGTAGCAAGTTGAGATGCATTACTGTGATCCTTATTTTTGTTCATTTTCCTTACAATCAAACGACCAGACATGTATACAACTAACCTTTGTGTGCATGATCAATTGGCCATATTGAGCATTTACATCTGAAAGCAAAAAGTTGAAATATAATACAGTGGTAAACTTCTTTCCTTTTTAACCCAGTCTAACATCTGAGGTGTACACAGAAGTTTGGCTGCCTTTTGGCATAGGAATGAGAAGGCCTACTGTGTGTATGCATGTGTGTGTATGTGTATACATATATATATATATATATATATATATATATATATATATATATATATATATATATATATATATATATATATATATATATATATATATATATATACACACACACACATATATATATATATATATATATATATATATATACATATACATATGTGTGTGTGCGTGTGTGTGTATATGTCCAACAGTTGCAACCTGAAAGATATGCGTGTGAATGTATGTTCTTTCACTTTCAATCATAATGGTAAACTTAAGGCAACTATCTTAATATGAAGGTGGGTGGCTTAGGGACATAAACACAGTTTTCAACTATATGTATTGCCTCATTTACCTTCTTTGTTTATTGAGAACTACTTGGTTACATTTGAACATTAAGCTTTGGGTACAACAGATTTCTTCCTTGGAAGAAAAAAAAAGAAAGACGGAATTTCTTTCCTTACTAGTAAATTGTATTCAAGCTATCATCCAATCAAAAAGTTGAAAAAATACTGTAAGGTGCATTTCACTGCATCTAAAGCCTCATTGCATTTAGGGGCCTAGAAGCTTGCAAACACTTCAGCTTAATTCAGTTACTTCCTCCACAGTGCAGTCTTGGGATATGTTGAAATGATTTAGGAAAATACTGAGCTGCAAGACAAAGTGTCAAATATCAAAAAAAATATGTAATATGGGTGATGTGAGGTGGCCAGGATGGGGCGATAGCTGGGGGAAGGTTGCGTGCAGGGAGGAACCAGTGCTCATCAGGGGTAAGTCATGGTATCTTCTCTCCAGGGCACTGTTAATCAAAGTCTGCCATCTGAGGTGTACATAGTCAAAATGGCTATACTGAATGGTTAATGAGGCAGCCTTTGTATTAAAACCTTCAGCAGACAGCCAGTTCATCTCATTCTTCATAGACTGCATAGCTAAACTATCAGCCTCCTTTCCCACACCCCTCCTCCACCACCACCCCCTCCTGCCCCAGCCACCACCCTAATCATCAACCTTCCTCAAGCCCATCCCCACAAGCACTATAAGAAGACTTCTCAAATTCAAACCCTGTCGCAATACACCCAACCTTCCACCCACCTTCCTCAAACAATCTGCAGATAGCATTACCTATCCCATCTCTATTCTTATAAACAGATCCATACAAGAATCATACATCCCTTCTATCTGACGCCATGCTTACATTATCCCCCTCCGCAAAGGTGGCAAAAATACTGATACCACCAACTTCAGACCTATTGCCATCCTTCCTCCTCTTTCTAAAACACTAGAGAAAACAATACAAGCACAACTCATGGCACACCCAACACTAAACAATCTCCTCTCCCCTACCCAACATGGTTCCACCCTGGCCACAGCACCATGACTGCCCTTCTTTACTTTCTTGAAACCATAAACCTCGAACGTGACTCAGGCAAGTTCGTATCCACACTATTCCTAGATCTGTCAAAGGCCTTTGACACCATCTCACACACCCTACTTATATCCCAACTTTCCACCCTACACCTCTCCCCCACCACCATTGCCTGGTTTTCCAGCTACTTGTCCAACCGCCAAAAAGCTGTCCAATGGAAAACTTCAACCTCTCCATTCCTTCCCACACCCACAGGTGTCCCACAAGGCTCTGTTCCTGGCCCTCTTCTTTTCAACCTGTTCATTAACAACTTTCACCAATCCATCCCAGACTCGTCTATCATCCAATATGCAGATGACTCAACAATCATCTGCTCAGCCTTCTTCCCCTCTGAGCTCCTAGCAAAAACCCAACTAGCCTTCTCCAAAACAGAAACCTGGATGCAGTCTAACCATCTGGCACTAAATGCAAATAAAACCAAACTAATGTTTTTTTTTCCCTTACCAAAAACTCCACTGACAAATCCACATTCACCATACAGAGCCAAAACAACACCCTCATTGAAATCATTCCCAACACCAAGCTTCTTGGCATCATTATTGATGAATTAAAATTTGGCACCCACATCTGCTCCGCAATCAAGAAAACCCACCAAATGTTAGGTCTCCTCTACAGGCACAAATGCTTCCTAAGCCCATCTACCCGTCAAACTCTTTCATCCACCTTCCTACTCACCTCCCTTATGTATGGTGCCCATCTTTTCACCAATCTTCATCTTGGCCATCGGTCCAAACTTGAATCCTGCTACCACAAGATCTCCAAATTTGTAAAAAATTCAAAAAACTCATCCCACCAGTGCCACTCCCTCCTCACCCTCAACTGTCTTGAACTACCCCAACTACCTCAGTTACCTACAACTTACCATTGCCCACAAGCTCATCTTTAAACTTGCCAACTGCCCAGCTCTTGCTACTTCATTAAAGCCTTACATTCCGAACTTATCACTCAGATCCAAAAACCAAAATCTCCTTCAGGTCCACAAACCTACATGACCTCCTGGCCCACTCCTTAGCTAAACAGTGGAACTCTCTCTCCACACACCTACACAACCTACCTAACCATACAAATTTCAAATCTCAGCTACTCTCATCTTTCTTCCAAATGGGAATGCCCTTGCCACACTCCAACTTAAACCCCTCCCCCCTCATTCTACCTTGCACTGACTCATCCAACTACCTCTACTATTACTTCTTCCCACCCAAAATAATCCTTCCCTTACCAAAAATCTAATTTTCTCTCTAATATCTATTATACTATACTCTTCAATCTCAAATATACTATTACCCTCCCCATGCATAATATTTTCCTAACCTACTAATGGCTAGTAGCTAGCTATATATTCTGAAATGTTAAACCTACAACTGAGTTTATAACAAAAATATTCACTTTATGTAAATGTTGAAATTTCTGTATTGAGTTATGTGTTTTCATTTTTGTAACATTGTGAGTAGCCAATTGCAAACATCATGGAGCTTATCTGTAAATGTTTAATTAGCTGTATGAACTACGTCCTTCTGTAACATGTGAAATGTAGCTTGCAATCATTGTGGAGCTTTTCTCCCCGGGCCTCCACTGAAAACGGGCCAGTGGACTTCCCAAGTCATCAAACTTAAATCAAATAAATAAATAAAATGACTGGCCCTAGATGTTTTTTTTTTTTTGACCACATGTATGTGATCACTGACCTTCCACAACACAGCCCTGCCCCATTTTAGGCAGCCCCATACTTTCAACTGCTTCCTTAGGTCCACCTTGATTTAAAGTTACCAACTACCACTTGAAACGGTGCAAGACAGAGGTGTTGCATGACTAATTTAGTTAAATCAGAACAACATATAAGGGATGAATGAAGGAATCAAATTTGGATGGATAGATTTAGCAAACCCATTCAAAGGTAGTCCTGTTTCGTTATTCACATTTATGCTGGAAATTATTTCTACATTCTGAATATATTATCTAAAGGACAAGGATTTAAAGGAATATCTTGACAGCTTAAACTTTTGTGCTACAGAATCTTAATAGGTAATACTGTAGCTGGAATAGTGAACTGCAAACTGTTGTGCAATTCTAATTACAGCAACCCATTTTAGAAATCTTGTTCTCTTGGCATGGGATCATCACGCTGAGTATTCCTACATTGTTTGAATTTCAGGTTTACTAGTCCTAGCCGAGTTTCTGATATTACTCCTACCTCGCTTATCTGTGATGTAACTGGCAATTAAGTATCACTGTTATCCTGATAAATTTTAAGGGTATATGGCTACAGAGAAAGGAAAGACAAACAAACAAAACATACCAGTATGAAAAAAGTATTGAAACACAATTAAACACAATATGTCACAAAGAAAAATCAATAATTACATCAACACAGTAAACATAATTAGAAAAGCAATGTAAACTGCCACTATAAACTGCTACATATTACTCACCTACAGAAAACTTCTCAGAGAACATTTACTCAGGAAAGTATGTGTAAACGTTTACGTGGGAGACTTCACACCCCACACCCTCCCTCTGTTTACATAAACTAACAATGCAGTTGTACAAAATGGATCCAAGTATATAATACATAAAAAGTAAAACAAGAACACTATACCAATAAATGGACATTCCTAGCTCATACTAAGAAAAAAAACAGATAGAATCCCAGGGGGAATAATACTCATACAGACATCCTAACCAAATATTACACAATGAGCAAATAAATATACCTACAACCAGAACTGCACTGCATCACCCAGAACGGATATTCTATCAAGAATGTGGCTTGTGAATTTTTTCTTAAACAACCTTCAGTACAATTCTAAAATTATAACTTAACCAACGAAAAATTAAAAACAAATATTGTTAGTGGAACTATCAGGCTCTCATTACACATGTAAACACACTTAGAAAGGCTTTTCACAGTTTTGATTACAGATGTTTCTTTGCTGCAAGGCACAGCTGTAGCTTTCTTTTCATTACTAAAGTGGATCTACTAGCCTGTAATTTAGTTTTTAATTAACATGTTGTCTAACGGTAGTTGAGTATGCAACAGTCTGTAAAACAGTGATAATTGAAATGACTTGAATTTAATCCACTGTTTATTTACCAATAGCAACAATGACTACTAATACATCTCTTGAGAAGGTAGTACAAATGAGACTGTTCCCAGGCAAAAGTGTATATATAGTAATGTACATGGATAGCAATAGACACTGCAGCTCAATAAGTGCTTCTTTCACATCTGAAATTTTTTTTGCTGAAGTAAAATGTGATGTCTAAGAATAGAACCCAGAACATTTACAGATGTTAAGGGACGGATGTGCAGAAATACAAATCAGTCAAAAGCATCTAATGATCCTGTCACAATTCAGACTACTTTAAAATTTCTGCTTCAGACCTTTATTGCAAATGTAATGTCACTGTGACGAAGATGATGGACTAAGGAGAACCCTATGTAACTGAACAGGATCTTCCTCTTACTAGTTTATACCCAACCACCACTTCATCGGTTACACATACTGGATTACAGAATGGTACCGTTTCATTTCGTATCCAAAATAAGTTTTCCATAACACCTCTGGGTCCTTCAGACTAACACTGGAGGTACAAAGGGACACAGTCTTTGGGATTGGGCCCACTTCATTGTAGACTGTCCTCAGCTGTGTTCCTTTTGGAGAAACGTGGAAAAATACTTAAAAGTTTATGGAATAAAAAGCTGAAACTTACTAGGGCTATCAAAATTCTGGGTATCCCACTTCCTAGAGATGTGTTCAAAACTCCCTTGTTGATGCTTTTGAAGGATGGAGACTTGTGGTATTCAGCAATAGCAATTCTCTCTCTCTCTCTCTCTTGGAATGCAATTTGAAAGAGACTTCAAAGGGCTGGCTATGTTGTAAGGTCACTAGGACCACTGATCTTTGGCTTAAATTAGGATGCTACTTGGATTTGGTGTTTCAGCAATGATTAATAAGGGTCTGGGAAACCTACACGATATATACCATTTTCAAATACATGGCTGAGTCTACAGTGAAAGGGGGTTTAAAGCTGATGAGTTTAAGTCTCAGAAGCTGAACACAACAATTGTTTTTCCAACTAGAAATACTGCTGGTTCAGTTTCTATTTGTATGCTAGCTCTGTTTAAATAAGTATGGGATTTTCTTTTTTCTTTACAGTTCAGTGACCGTGGAGTCAACATATACAAGAATGGGAATGTAGGGTCAAAGCCCCCCCATATGGAGGAGGGGTACCTTTTTTTGTAGCTTTACGTTTTTTATACTAGACTAAATGTATGTGAAGTGATATGATAATGTGACTGATGAATTATGAAGTCACTGTATAAACCCATTCTTATTTTCTATGGCAGTGTGTTAACACCATCTCTCTGTTTTGTAGCGTTATAAGTGGACCCAAATCGCAATCCAAAATTCTCCTTTCCTTCGTAGTGTTTCTTTACTGAATAAAGCATGGGACAAAAAAGAAGGTCAAGAATAAAGTAGGAAAAGCAGTTATCCGCTCCTTATTTCTTGTATCTACTTATTTGAATACATACAGTGCTATCTTCTCATATCGATTTTTTTTCAAGCACATATTACTAGCCTGTTTTCCATTTATATATGTTTGCATAACACATATTCAAATAAAAAATAGAGATCACATATCAGTGTAATCCTCATTACTGCTTTAAGCATCCTCTGAGAACATGCAACTATTGCCTACACAAAAAAGATCAAATGAGAAGTTCTAACATATTCATCTCAAAATCTGCTGAATCATTATCCAAAACTTACACTGACTAGCAAGGATTCCCTTGTACTTTCTGCCATATTTTAACTTACCTTAATATCAGTTCATTTAAACAGTCACACACCTTGTTGCTGATTGTGACATACTAATGGCAGAAGGACTGTACACTAAAATGCATAATAATGTGGCAAGACTGTCGCACTGGGGATTGTGCAAACATTACGGTACTGAAGTGGCTGAAAAAGAAACATGAGCCACAAAGCATCATAGAAAATGATGAAGTTTCTATCACAGGGGCTCACCCATTACCATCAGTTCAAAAGACAGATGCTACAAAACCGGATATAGTGGTCCATGAAAAGAAGACAAAAGTAGCACCACACCCAGTGACTACCATGTGTTCCCTACAGAGAGGCACAAAGTCAAAGTATTAGGATCTGCAGGCAGAAACAAGAGCAACGTGGAAGAAAGATATCCAGACAGTTCCAATAGTAGTAGGGGCAACAGGTCTTACAAAAAATAATCTACAATGGTATTTAGATATGTTCCCAATACATGCAACTCCATAAGAATTGCAGGAGTCATTACTGGGTGCACTGTGGTGCTGCGAAGAGCACTTTTGGCTGACAAAGACTGAAACAAAACTAATTTCATGAAGTTTAATCGTACTTTGACTTAGGAATGGGGTCCATTCCCATCATGGTATTAGAAACCCAAAAGATTTGGAGAAATTAAAAAAGAAATGCAGAAACAAAATGAAGAGGGTGACACAATCATTCAAGCGAAAAAGGCTTCTAAGGAGGAAACAAGACTACTTGGAGAGATGCAGACTACTTGAAAGGACACACTTTGTGGATTTCTTAAATTCATTACTATCAAGTGTTACTCTCTTTTTTTAAGGAAAGCTAACAGCTTTATGTGGCTCTCTGGTTATGGTAAAAATATTTTACTAAGATTATAAAAAGTACAGACAGCATCATTGTAACTTAGAACTTTAATCTTTGTAGCTGTGTTCAGTAGAAAGCAAGCCATAACTAACGGTCCACACCTGCAATTTAGGGAAGCTTAGTGAGAAAGCAGAATGCAATAAACAGGAAATAATTCTGAAACTTACTGAAGAGGTAAGGAAGTAGAGTTGAATTCCAGAGGTTCATATATTCATGCTGAATTTAGAATCATTTACCTAAAATGCAACATTGCAAGTTTAAAAAAAAAAAAACATCTCCAGTAAGAGACAGTAACATTGAGACAAAGTGTTGCAGCTATAGTGCTTACACCTCCGAGTGTTTCTTCCTCCCAGTTTCTTACTGAGGAGTGCTCTTTGTGCATGATTCATATACTCTGTGTGTCTGCGAGTTTTTGCCACGCTTTAAGATTTCCTCCCAAATCCAAAAAACACTGCAGATATGAAAAATGCAGTTGTGTAGGCACATTCATCATAAAAGTAGATGTTTAACAGTAGGGTTATTGATGCTGTTGCATGATTCCTTATCTGTCGGAATTAGTAAAAGATGCCTGTCCTCTTCTGGTCTGGGATGCTGCACAGTTAAGGAAGAGCAGTCCACTATACTTTCATTTTTTGGCATCATATGCAACAGTAAGTTTGCCCTAGCTAAGATAAAAAATTATTGTTCCCGGCCCTTAAGTCTGTACAGCCCTTGAAGGCTGAAAGTCTTGCTTTTCCCGACAGTTGGGGCTTCTGGACTGATATTCCTAAGGTACTGCTGAAAGCCTGCAGATGAGGGGTCCCTGACAAAAGTACTGATGCATGGCAATTTTGTCTTCACTGGTTACTTGTCCACATCCAGCTATCTGCACTCTCCAGGTAGAGGACTGGAGGAGATGGCTCTTTACCAGGGAAAAGGAAGATAGGAAATTATATTGCAGTAGTAACTCTACTCAAGCATCTATTGTTGGAATCTCCCAACTATATTATGTTCAATGAGGAGTCCGGGCTACAGTATGATTTCTTACCCAAAGGAAAATGAGTGAAGTACTTAGTTGCCCTAGTCGGTCAGAGGTGGTCTCAGCAAACGATGATGCAGGATAGCCTTAAGAAATCCTGATCTTCTCCTAGACTGACAACCCACACTGCAGTGCTTGGACAAGGTGTGCACTGTAGTACAGGTGGTGACCTCACACACTGTTGGGCAAAAAATGTACTACCTTTTGCACTGGTGGGGGAGGGGTACTCAAAGAAGAAAGTAGACCTCCTCCTGGAATTGGTTGTGGATAAAGGAACCTGCCACAGCAGCATGGTTCCATTGTGCTGCTGAAGATGTAAGGATGCCTAGTCTGTAAAAACTGCTAGGGCAGAGATCCAAATGAACACTGAAACATAGTGGGGAGAGGAAATACACCACAATACTTAACTGACTCATAACTGATGCCAGAGCTAACAATGGCATCAAACCTAAAACAACCATCAACACAATCCCAGGTGGCAAACACAGATATCACAAGATGGATATATATGTCAACCCTGACATCCCAAGTCCATACAGTGGAATCAAGGACCTCTGCTAGAGTCAACACAGTCCATGCTAACACAGCTGTCATTGAACTTGGCAAAACCACTGCTGAACCCAGAGACTACTGGCACAAAAAAGGCACCAAGCAATTGGTAACCAAAAAAGTGGATACATCAGTATAAGCAAACTACTTTTCAGTGTCAGCTTCTAGGAACTGATACCTAAAATGTAGCCATCAGTGAGGAAAGATAATTTGCTCTGGACTGAAGGGGTATGGTAGAAAAGGAGGTTCTATTCCCGCCCAAATATCCTGATGAAAAATGAAGCCCAGCAAACGTGTTGCACACCATAAGAAACAACTTCTACAAACTTCCCACAGTCAATACCGAAAAATTACAGACTTGGGGGAATGCCTTGGCATTACTGGTCCAGGTGACAAGTATGCCATAATTAAGTGAATTTTGCAACCTGAGGCCAACTCAGTAACTGCTGAACAAACAGGTGATGCAGCAGCAACTAAACTGGGGACAGTCAATTTCATAGTGACCTCCGAAGTAGGTAAAATGACTGAGATATCCCTACTGGTGGCAGCCCTGTATAGAACAGCAAAAATTTGCAAAGGACAGATGTCTGTTGTAAGTGCCTAGAACCTGGTATTTGACCCGGAGGCCTCACTTATTTTGCTACAGGACTTGTCTGACTATACCGGAGGAAATTATAATTTTTGCCTCCAAAAAGGTCAGAGCAGGTGGAGATGCAAAGGACAAAACAACGTTTCATCAAATATGACCACCTCAAGTCTTGACAGAAGTGCCAGAGTTGCAATGGCTTTGCCCTCTTTGCCCCCTAGTTCCATCACTAATAGTTCTTTTATGCTTTTCCATTTTCTAGAGCATTTATTTTCCTTGTTAGGTGACACTTTCTTCCGAACACTAGTAGAAGTTCAGGAAAAGTAAGGACTGATAACAGACTGCCTCTAGGTGCAGATAAACAATGAAAATGGTACACATTACTTTCCATAAAATGCATGCAAAAAAATTCAATAAATAAATGACATACACAGTCATGCCGATGATGATATAAGAAAAACATGGAAGACAAAGGAAAAAGTAGTATGAGGAAATAAGAATGTAAAAGAACTATGTGAGGCTAGGTGTAGTAAACATAGATTTGTTGATCAAGAAGAGAAATAAAGAAATAAAAGAATACCAAGATTATGAAAAAAACAGGAATTGTAGTTTGAAAAAGATTGAGTAATATCTACATGTATCAGTAGGGGGGGAGAAGAATAACAGCACTGGTTGGGGCAAGTACAAAGAGGTTTGTCAGGTGTACAGCAGTAACACAGCCAGGAGTTGTTTGGGTGTTCTTTAAGTTGCACTTTGAAAAACTAGCCAAGTTGTCTGCTTAACGAAGAGCGGGATTGAGTTCCATAGTTTGGCCACATTAGCTTGAGTACAGGGTATCTCCAGCAGACATGAGATTTTGTTTTTGTTAGACAAGATTTGAAGAGTAGGGTCAGTAACTGCTGTGCATTTTTGCAGGATGTTTTTCAGAGCTGGCTGCTGTCTGGTTTACGTATCAAGGCATAGGCACTCAATAACTTGTACGGGTAAAGTGATAAGGGAGCTCTAAACACTTTAGTTGTTTGAGTGCCTTATAATGAAGGGAACAGGAAAGGAGATTAGCATCAAAACTTGTAATTTTGTCTATAGCATGACTTTTAAGGTTAAAGTAAGTTTTGTGAGTATATGGGAGGTATAGAGAAAATAAGGAAGTGGGCAAAACAACCGATTTACTAGCCTTATTATAATACACACACACACACACACACACACACACACACACACACACACACACACACACACACACACACACACACACACAGCATGCGGTATGGACAAAAATCCAAATCAGTAATACTTTAGGTATAACAATGGTTTGCATCCATGTTATGATGGAATGAACCACTTTGCATTAAATTACTTTATTTATTTATTTTTTTTTTACAAACATAACATAAGATAACCTAACTAGTATAATTTGGCCCCTATCCTCTTACTGCCCTTACTTCCCATCAGCCCCTTCACCACCCCAATATGAAGCCCGGGGGGGGGGACTGCATGACGATTAGCTGTATCCTTACATGATATCGCAAGTGGGATCACCGTGTCCCTTACTTTTACCACTCCCACTTTATAAGAGATGAGAGCTGAGGGGTGGGCATGAGATATGTGGCTACAGGTAGGGATTTTACTTAAGCAAGAAAGGGAAAACCTAACTGGGTGGAGAAGGAATGATGTTGTGAGCATTACTACCCAAGGTGTCAATTCACTCATCCTCCAGCTACTGAACGAATGGTAGCCTATCTGCATACAAAGAAACATGCCTTGCCCTCCACAGGGATGTGCTTGGAAGTAAGCATAACTTCAGTCCCTCTCAAAGGATGGGTGAGTGATTTAAGAAGCCCAGTCTCAATCCTCCAGCACCCAAACTGCTAACTGAACTCAGTCTGTCCAGGGTTACAAACATGACTCCATCCCTCTATGTCACGGAGCCAGGTACAACTGCAGCCTTGAATTTGACCATAGCAGTGGATACCAGACCTTTCTGAACCAAGAGGCACTGGCTTGCAAGTGCTGTCAGTAAGCTTTAGGAGACAGACATTTCTCTGTTTCTGGCTTCAAAGACTGCATTTACACAAATTACATTAAACATAGAAGGCAGGACAGCATATTTACTTGTACCAAACACTATACATGGCACAGCTGCCTACTAAATTACTGATCCAGTGAAGTACAACCCAGCTTGTACAATACTTGCTTACTTGGCATAATGGTTAACGTTTTTACCTTACATACACAAAGTGCAGGGTTTGATTCTCACATGAGGTAATTTGCTAGGCTTAAAATGGACCACAAGGGCACTTAGCCTAGTACTAAAACATGAACCTATGAACTTGGAGGAAAAAAATTTCTTATAAAAGAAGCAGTGCATCAAAGAGTCAATATTGTCTAACATACAGTGGATATAAAAAATGTACACATCCGTGTTAAAATGCTAGGTTTTTGTGGTATAAAAAATGAGACCACAATAAATAATTTTAAAACTTTTCCCACCTTTAATGTAACCTATAACCTGTACAATTCAATTGAAAAACAAACAAATCTGTTAAGGGAAACAATATAAAAAATAAAAAACGTACAATAAGCTGGTTGCATAAGTGTGCACACCCTTAAACTAATACTTTGTTGCAGCACCTTTTGATTTAATTACAGCATTCAGTCTTCTTGGGTAGGAGTCTTATCAGCATGGCACATCTTGACTTGGCAATATTTGCCCACTCTTCCTTGCAAAAGCACTCAAAATCTGTCAGATTGCGAGGGCATCTCTTGTGCACAGCCTTCTTCAGGTCATCTCACAGATTTTCTACTGGATTTAGGTCTGGGCTCTGGCTGGGCCATTCCAAAACTTACATTTTCTTCTGGTGAGGCCATTCTTTTGTTGATTTGGATGTATGCTTGGGGTCATTGTCGTGTTGAAAGGTGAAAGTCCAGACTTGTTTACAACCTAAAAAGCAACATTTAAAAATCCTTGGGAGATATCACATCTAGACAAATGGAAGTGCAGATTTTAACATAGAAATGGAGAAAAGTACAGTTGTGTACACTTACTATAAATGTGGATGTTCGAGTGTATTCGCTGTTGCAGTCATTACATTTAGGTAATCTGCTGGCTCCTAATGCTGTCTAGCTCCAGCCTCCCAACCATAGCTTTGGGACTCTACCTAAATGTAATGACTGCAACAGTGAAACACGAAGAACATAGTACAGTTGTGTACACTTACCATAAATGTGGATGTTCGAGTGTATTCGCTGTTGCA
Source organism: Protopterus annectens (assembly GCF_019279795.1). NCBI lineage: Eukaryota > Metazoa > Chordata > Ceratodontiformes > Protopteridae > Protopterus > Protopterus annectens. Next base: position 1,430,261,130 of record NC_056744.1, on the reverse strand, counting down.
GTCATTACATTTAGGTAATCCTGCTGGCTCCTAATGCTGTCTAGCTCCAGCCTCCCAACCATAGCTTTGGGACTCTACCTAAATGTAATGACTGCAACAGTAAAACACGAAGAACATAGTACAGTTGTGTACACTTAGCATAAATGTGGATGTTCGAGTGTATTCACTGTTGCAGTCCAGATTACCCACCCACCATCCCCCTTTTTTCTGCTGGAACTTATCTTTCCTTCTCTGATTTATACGACCTATGTGGTGTATTTGCTTGTAGATGAAGGTAAAGTTTATATTGGTGCATGCAATTTTATATATTTAAAAATTCTGCCTACCCTTTTAGGGGGCACCTGACATCTGGGGCAGGAAAAACTGAAGAAAATGGCGTTGGCTGCTTATTTTATACCCCTGACGACCTGACGTCAGGGAAGGGGCGTCAGCGACCGACGCAGGACCGAAGACGTTGGAATTCAGGCCGACTGAGGGCAACCTGCCAGCAGGATTACCCAAATGTAATGACTGCAACAGTGAAACACGAAGAACATCTAAGTAGGCTTGTGACTCATTTTATAAAAATTAGGTTCTAAGCTTTGCTTGTATGTGAAGTTACAAGGAATCACACAATAAAAATCTGGAGGTCAAACTGTCATAGACCTGATGAGGTTCACTGAAATTATCAAGATTTGTTTGTATATGTATATATGGGTCTACTTCAGTAGACCGACCTCTCACTTACCAGACTCCCACTTGGCCGAGATGAAAAGAATGGCAACATCAGAAGACCGACATCCGGAACACTGACTTCTCATGAGGTAAGTAACCGCTTGGCCAACCTGCTGAACTTTGCACCCTACCCCCATGGTACTGTGATCTCGGAGTTTGTATATTTAGTTAGCGGGGTGTGAGAGGCAGTGAAGCCCCCCACATCAATAGGTTTAGATTTGTTTCATTTAGTTTTTTTATTCGGGACGGCCAAGTGGTTACTTACCTTGCGTGAAAAGTCGGTGTTCCGGATGTCAGTCTTCTGAATTTGTTGGTCCTTTCGCCTCAGCCAAGTGGGAGTCGGGTAAGTGAAACGTCTGTCTACTGAAGTAGACCCATATATATATATAATATATATATATATATATATATATATATATATATATATATATATATATATATATATATATATATATATATATATATATATATATATATATATATATATATATATATATATATATATATATATATATATATATATATATGTATACATACATATAAAACACAAAGTGGATGGCAACAATGCATTAAACTTGTGTTTTTGGAGGAATGGGTGAGAAGTCAACACCTAAGTGGTAGAGTGAGAAGTTGAAAAGAAAGCAAGAGGTTAAAATGTCGGTAGAAGGTACAGGCCTAGGGTAATGAAGCTTCCTTCTTAGGAAAGTCAAAGGGATGGTCTAAAGGATTACATCCCTAAGGGTTCCACATTCCACAAAAAAGCAAGCCTGCAGTTGCACGTAACTTGAAATGTGGCTGCCGCATGAACTCTCTGAGTAGAAACACAGTGTTAAAGAATGGCACTTGTACTAGATGGAGAATTTGCCAGCCATCTAGGCCTTTAGCTTGTGCACTTCAGTGACAGACTGTGCCAATAAATCAAAAAATAATTTAAATGTCAGCTGCAGTTAAATTTGCTCTGATGTGATTGTGGCTATATGACAGCAGCAATTATTTCTAAGAATCTGTCCTCGATGTCTTTACTGGAAAAGAAGGTGGGTAAGACAGGTTCATTCTGAAGAAACAGAAGCAGGCTAAGAAATGTTAGGCATACATTATTCATTCAGATAAACCTTAATGTGGGACTACAGATCATGGAGGGGAATAAGGTCAGAAGAGGCAGGCAAACCTATGTTAAGTAGTTAGGCAGGGACATCTCTATGGTAGAGCTTACATAACTGACCAAGAAAAGATCTTACAAAAGGACTGCAGGAGAGAGAAAAAGTGAGTGTCATTTATCCCGATATTTAGCCACCCAGTAACCCCACCTATCTGTTAATAAAAACAAAGGCAAGGATGATAAAAGGGACAATGGGGATGAGAGACCTGCTAATTTAGAAGGTTAATTACACAAGAAGCCAAGAATAAATACTCTGCTTTTCTAAAGTTTTTTTTCCCCACACATTTACGTCATGGGTAGCAGTATGCAGATCAAATGTCACAGTTATGCTAGGTAGCAGGGGGGGAGGCAGCCTTGCAAGGAGGGGAGAGGGCAAAACTAAGAGAATGAATATCTGGCTTCTACCTATGGCTGGTCACAGATTTGTTCACAAGCTTAGTTCTTCTGAAGGTTTCATTCTGTAAGAGAGACCCATAGCTGCATGGGAACCCCACATTAGGTCATCCTGCAGGTGCCTCTGAGGTACTGTATCATGTTGTTTAGCTGTACAGTGTGCCAGCAGTTTTATTAGTATGAATTAATGAAGGCCCTCCACCTCTGAACCAGTAATCAAGGAGCCTCAATCCACCACTTGCACCAGTGGGGCACGTTCACTGGAAGGATAACAAGTACACACACACAGTATCTCCAGATGCAGCTCTCTGCATCAAGCACAATTTCCCCTAAGAGAACACGAGGAGCACAGTCGGTCCTGGGGCTGGTTCCTTTCTCTTTCCCCAGATCCCCAATAAGGCTCCCCACTGGCACAGCTATAGAGTTGAGTCCTTACTCAGAGTTCCAAGCAAAGTCCTCCCAACACTCCCTCTGTCCAACTAGTGCTTCAAATCCCTGCTGAAGTAGCTGTGACAAACACTCTGATATTTAATTTACACACACACACACACACACACACACACACACACACACACACACACACACACACACACACACACACACGTGCGCACCTGGGAAACGCTGGCACAGGTTTACTAGCTATGCCCCTCTTGCCCAGACTATAAGGTAGTTATCACTGCCACCAGAACCCCTCGCCAGCTACTTTAAGGCCCTTACAAGGGTACACAATATACTGGGTGAAATTACTATTAATATGAATGGTAGTCTGACCAAGAGCAAGGCTATTAGAAGTAGCTCATACAGGGTCACCAAATAAATATGCAAATACTCTCAAAACTGAATATCTCTACAAAGATCAATCACAATGAAAGGTTTAAATATATTTAATAATAAAGGAACAAGAAAATACTAAGTATATATTCACAGTGACGTCAGAGTTCAAAACACAGGAAATATTTAAAACAACATTGAAGGACAGGCTCAGACAAAGAAAAACAATATCTAAACTAAGCTTCACTATATTCCTGACGGAATTTAAGAAAATTATACTATTCCCTAATAACTTACTTAACAGAGCACGGCAGATGATGTGGTGACTGGTCCTTCTTGTTGTTAGGCCCAAGACAGAATACAGTATGCTCTGTCTCACTAACAGACTTCTCAAAATAATATCTGAAATATTACTTCTGCACTAGCTTGCAGAATGACATCACGTCTGGTCATCTGACTTCCAGTTCCAATGCAAACCCCCACTGCTGGAACTTAAGCTGTCAAGACTTAGCACCTACCTGTAAAAATACACACACAAGGGCTTTTGCTCAGACCTGTGGTAGGTGCTGGAAGAAATAAAACAACTGCATACCTTCACACTTCCAGAGTAGTAATTAGTTCACCCCAAAGACAATACAGAAAGCTTTCTAGTAAAGACTTTGTGTCTCTGGCTGCAATGAAACCTGTGATATAGCACCTTTATGGCCTAGCCTATAAAGTGATTTCAGATATATTTTAAAGTTTGATGGACTGAGGTTAACCTCCTAATTTCCAGTTTCCTCTGTTAAAACATATACATGTAAAGAGTTACAATTGTGCATGTACATTTCTGTTCTCTCCAGTAAGGCACACTGTGGATACATTTCAAATACAAGCACTTTACAAATACCTTTTCAACACAAATGTCTGTACAAATCAGTTTGATATACACAACATACAGTTCTCATACATTTGCAACACCAGCATCTTGTATAAATCAGTTTGATATTCATGAATGACATACAATTATTTACAAAATCACAGCTAGCTGTGCTGGCAGTACCTCCTACCGTCATACAAGCCAACACTCCTTCTTCCATACATCAGTGACTGAATGAGTAATAAAACGGAACATAGTTAATTTGTCCAGATCTGACAGTAAATGCATGGTTGTGGGCACTTCCTATCTGGTGATCTTAATACCAAATAGAGCTTGAAGGTCATGGCTCAACTTGAAACAAAGCAGCAAATCTACTACTTACTCAAAACTCTGAAAAACTTAAATACTCTCTGGAAGGACAGTGCATTCAGTTTTACACATCCTGCCAAACAATAAAGACTCCAAGATTCTTTCAACTGCAAAGACTTTTGTCATCACTCCTCTAGTCTGAACATATATGAAATTTATTGCAATCCTTTAGAAAACCACAGCTGCCTGACTACAGAGTACTTACTTTAAGGCTACAACTCTTGCTGAACAAGGCATGCAGTCTATGCCCTAAGGTACAACCTTATTATGAACTGAAACTTAATGACAAATTATTCTAACGTATTTAACCACAGATAACCATTTGTGATTAACAAAATGCATGTTTTGTCTAGTAATCATTACTAAAGTGTTTAGATAATTAAGTGTTCAATCACAGTTCTGGTTCTACCTTTAATGCACCACTGCATACGGTGCCTCCGGCACTGTCATGCATTTTCATCCTATTTGTGCCCGTTTTATGATGCAATATTTAAAATTATGTGTTTTGTAAAACTGAACTCTCCCCACTTGACATTACTGAAAAGTTCGCTAAACTTTACCCTCAGGGATGTCAACACAGTAACTGCGTGGAAGTGCATCCTTACATTTTAATGTATGCACTAAGTATATGGACACATGACACACTATTCCTCAAATGACATCAGGGTGGGATTCAGTAGAATTATTTGGGCAGTTTCTTAATAAAAAGCTTACAAAGCTATTTGTTAAAAAACACATTCACAAGTTTGGTACAACTGGGTGGAAAATAAAACACTTTAGTTACAAAGCGCCACGATTTATAACAAAACCGTGATGGAACACTTTAAATTTAATAATTAAAAAAACTTAGTGAGTGCATTTAAATACACCAAAATGGCTCCTCATATAATATAACAGTAAATTAAACTCACAAAAGTAGAAACTAAAAAGCCATCTCATGAACAAAGCAGAGCTTTACCGAAATGAAACATTCTCAATAACATATCCAGTTTGTAATTAATGCTGATTTTTAATGTTCTAGAAATGAGTGAAGTATATATTTCAATAAATGGACTAGTGATGCATACAAATGGATGCTGTCTGAACCAACGTTGACATAACCTGTTCCATTTGTGTTCTGCATATGGAGATAAAAAGATCTGCAAGATCAACTTTTTATCTATTTATTTATTTTTGTCTTGCTCTAAAAAGCTAATCCAAGAAATGCTGCCGGCAGCACCAACTTCATAACTATGACATACATTGATTTACTGCTTTATCAGAGAGTTTTTCTGCATGTTGCTATTTATAAAGAACTTATGAGCTTCTGTAGCATTTCTGGGTGTGACACACAGTGGCTGGAAGATTCTGAGTGTTTTCCCACAGCTACTGAAACTTAGCTAACAAACACAAATAACATTCTCAAACTTGCTACAGCATGAAAAAACAAAAATGTGAAAATTCTAGTCATCAACAGTTTAGGATCTCCATGTCTGTGTTTGGATTTTTCAGTAAATACATCAATGTCCTGTTTTTTAAATCCTGCTCATACATGCTGTAGAAATTCATTGAAAAATGTCTGAGGAAATGAGGCAGATTTACATTTCTTGCCAGAACTGATCCCCTTACAGACTTGGCAAGCATTACAGAACTTGCTTGTTAACTCTACCAGTTTAGAAGAAAATGCAGCTCTAACCACCGAAAGATGTTTAACAAGTTTCTTGTGTATGCAGCAGTAAAATTCAACAGCACTCCCACTGCAGTATGAGGGGAAACACTCACAGAAAATAGTAACAATTTTCAAAGAGAGGGGAAAATGAAAAAAAAAAAACAGAAAGTACTACTCTGTTTTGAATGATAAGCTTATAAAGGTGTACAAACTGTAAATAAGTATTAAAATACTGTAAATACCTTCCAATGCGTATGTGCCATACTCACCTGGATGACTAAAGCTAGGATGCATACAGTTTGTTTTTACAACAAATATGTTATAACATGAATGAAACCAAAAGGTGAGGTGTCAGCCATTGAAGATGCAAATCACAGTAACTGTGCAGGCAGATAACTTTGTCTAATATGTAACAAAGTCACAACTTCTCTGCATGTATACAGTATTAATGAAGTACTCCTTCATGGCATCTGAAATGCATGGTGACATGTAAGCCAGTCTAATAAGACTTTACTGTCACATAAACGTCTAGACCAAACACCTCTAGGGCTTAAATTTTGCTTTCAGGATGTAAGCTGCTAGGGCAATGTAAGCTCTCGCACATTCATGTCAGTTTATAGGACATCTGTAGACTCCAGATTTATTAAGCCTAAGATAATGTTTAATTTGATGAATGGTGCACGTGCTTCTGGTGCAAATTTTTTTTAAACATGTGAAGAACAATGACTATGGTACCTCTCATCAGGAAAAATACGGTCATGGTGGCACTCTTAAGGTCCAAAAAAACCAAAGAGATGGTCTCTTACTGTATCTGTGTATGTTAGACCATAGAGAACCCCTTATAAAATTGGATCTATTCAACAGGTTAAAGACATGAACGATATCAGGGATCAGACACACTTTAAGGTCACTCCTCCCTGGACCCACCTGTGAAACTTGCTCTCAGTGCCCTGCAGGTCAGGCTAAATAAAACGGAAAGCATCTACCTTAGAGCTGCTAACTTAGATAAGTAAAAAAGTCGTCCCTCTAATGACTGCATGTTTGTGTCTGTCTGTGTCATGAGTTTGCAAGTCACACTTCCAGCTAACCTATTTGGCAGAAAGCAAACCACACAGACTCTTGTTCAAATAGCCATATAATCAACTAAAAGGCATAATCTCGCCCAATATTCAGATACAAGAGCTGCAGTCCTGCAATTTTCAACCTCTTGAGATTACTAGAATATGGTTGGTAAAAGGGACAGAGTCAATAATAGCTCTTATTCCAGTGAAAGAACCATCTGTCTGCTGAATGCAGAATGAAAAGGTACCTTCTCTAGTAAGGTAAAAAATCTCCTCCTAGATAAAGTGTGTGCAAATGCTCATGGATTACCTGGACTATACACTTCCTTCCTTCCTGCACCTCTTTTCTGTCCAGACAAAGCCAAGTACTTTATTTTTACCTACTTAAAATTAGGTTCCATTCATGTGTAAAACTGCAAGGGCACTAGGAATGTAGATGTGGACTTAGTCAGGAATTTGCAAAGTGCTTACATTCCCAGTCATTCAGCTGGTGTTAATCTTCAAACATATGCCATTAGGGTCTAGCTTGGAAAATGCACATGTCATGCACACATAAGTAGGTGTGTGTAACTAAAAAATTCCATCTTGTACTCAACAACCTCATACTGTTTCTCCCAAACCATTACAATGAAAAATATATGCATCTCTCCAAATGTTGCACCTATACCCTTAGTAAATCTGCTCACCAGCTCCAACCCTCTTAAAAGCATAAAAAAGGTCATAAAATCAGCTAGCCTTTCCTATACAAATTATATATATGTTTGCTGCAGCCTTTAGTTTACAGCTGAATTTACAGTCTTTTATATATATATATATATATATATATATATATATATATATATATATATATATATGGGTCTACTTTGAAAGACCGACACTCACCCTGCCTGCACCCTAACCCACTTAACCCACCCCTAACCCCAAGGTCCGACACTATCGCACACTCCACCTACCTGCACCCTAAACCTAACTCACTTAACCAGTCCCTAAACTTCAGTCCCTCACTAACAATATCTTACCTCACTTACCCAGTCCGATCACACATTACCCTTAGTCTTCCTTTTCCTCTTTTAAAGTAGACCCATATATATATATGTGTGTGTGTGTGTTATACAGATATATGTATCGACTTCAGTAGATCAAAATACCATAAGAATGAAATTTAAAAAGCAGAGATGAAAAGACAGCATATTAACATCAACGAATCTAAACAATGCCTAAATTATCAAACATCAAAATATCTAATGCATAAAGTACTCAAAGGTTTTAAATGGAGAGCGCACTGTACTTTGAAAGACATCTTCTTCATTTAAACATAATATACAAGAGAAAAATGGAGATGGAATGAATGGAGATCGCGGTACAGTGAGGTTTGGGAAATGTGCCCTTTTCCCCCACTGTAGTGCGATCTCAGAGTTGATATATATAATTTGCAAGGGGTACTGGGTGGTTGCAAAAAAATTGAAATTTTTTTTTTTTTTTATTTAAGTTATGTTTTAATCTTTAGGTTGTTTTTGTGAGTTCAGTTTGATAATCTTGTCGCTTCTAGACATGCGCATTAAGTGTTTCAATGTTTAATTTTTTCGGCTTTCTTAAGATCCGTTGTTAATGTGGTGTTTTTTGTCTTGGCTTTTTAAATTTTGTTCTTATGGTATTTCGATCTACTGAAGTAGATCCATATATATATATATATATATATATATATATATATATATATATATACACACACACACACATACACACAATCTATATAAATACATATCTCAGTCAGTCATGTTTCTAAACCATAAGAAATACTCAATGGAGAACAAAAACTATGCCTAGCCACATTTCAAGTAAATTATTTCTCACTAGTGTTATGGGACCTTGGTTTGAGTCAAATGTTTAAAACATAAATTACAATGTAATTTCACACTCTGTTCATCTCTTTTTTTAAAGTTATTTTGCTGACCAGGCATGGAACTTTTCTTCCCAGACTTCCAATGAAAGCAAGCTTAGTCAAGCTGGACATTTTGGGCCACAAAACATTATGACAGAAAGAAATGTGCTATCTTGTACTAACAAACTACTATTATAACAGTCTTACTTCCTCTAGCCTCAATTTATCCTTCTATACCCCCTCCTATCTGTCCCCTAACACACTCACTCTCTCTGCTATCCTATCAACATTCCCAACACTTTCTTCTCCTTTTCCAATATGTAAATTGTTAGCGAGGTCATAACATCTGCTGCATGTTTAACTTGTCTTTTATGCTTCTTAATATTTCCTAGCATTCCTGAGATGAGTCATCTCTGCCCATTTCCAGTCTTATAGTCGCACACCAGCTTCACCCGATTTTCCTTGCTCTGCAAATTCCGTACTTAAGTAATACATACAATAGCTAACCCTCCTTTATTTCTGCTCAACTCTTGCTCAACATCTAGCCACAGGTCTGCAATCCTAATTTTTCCAGTGCGGCCCTTCAGTAGACTGATTACGTTCCTGTAATTGGATTTTTGCTGGCATCACAGAAGGCATCATAACCTCTATGTCAAGATGTCCATATCTGACTCACCATTGCTCCCTCATAATCTGAGGCAGCCCATAAGGCGCAGGAACAGTATAATCAGCTCTACAGGAAACAATGAATGCTCTGTTAGTATCCACAGCACTAAAGGACTGGATACTACTACTACTACTCGGTCAGGTTCATAGGTGTGTACTAGGTTAAGACCACTATGGCCTTTTTAAGCCTAGCAATTCATCCAAAATCTCTGAAGTTCTGGTACCATTCATAAGTGTAAACAGGATGTGCAGAATGCCACCAGCTTCACTGCCCATGACCGGAATGATGGGATATACAAAGATAAATTCCCATTACTTCTGCAGTATTATGGCTATGACTCTTGCTAGGCAAGGTTATGTATCTTAGGTGACATGCCTGCACATAAACTGATACTTGAAAACAGAGGATCTCCTACTGATGGGATATATATTCATTCTGCAGAAGGAAGGCAAGGTCAACTGTGGTCCGAAGAGTTTAGAGGTTAATGGGGGTAACCTTCTTAGCACATAAATTCCTAACCATCTCCTTTCTATATCTAATATGCATCCAAATTCTCTCCCAGTACCCACCATTCCAAAAGTTGTGCCCCGCTAGACACTTTGGCAAATATCCCATGTTTCACTGATGTTAATTCTTTTACAACTTTGTACACCTATATTACATGCCATTAATTTTACTATCCTAAATAAATCAACTCTTCCAACAGTTAAACCATTTTCAGCTTCATCATTTTATCAGTATTTGTATTGGCACATTTCTTCTCTAGATTGCCCCTGAAAACAAGGCCAGGAACCTCAGTAGGATCTGCCTAGTCAACAAAATGAAATAATAGAAGTTACACATGTCTACATCCCATACACCCGCTAACATTTTCTTCCCTTTGTTTGCATATACATTCTTACCCTGGGACAAGCTCGTTTTTTTCACTGAAGGAAAGAAACACAAAAATAAACCAGGTTTCTATTTTTGGTTCTCTTTTTAAAACTAACAAGGCCGGCATCTTTATAAGGTAGTATCGGAAATATTTAGCAGTAGTTTACCATTAGCTGCTGAGTCTGAAGCAAAACACAGGCAACTCTTCTGGCAGTGATTGCTGTTCTACCTATATCAGATAAATGACTCAGTGTCAGTATTTTCTCTAATGATCTACAGTGGCAAACGTGGAACTGCAAACATTTATGAGGGAAACATAACTTAAATTTCTTTGCCAAAGATTCTACAGTGCACTTGTCCATAACTATAACTCTCATTAAGAACATTTCTAAATCACTGTGATATATTTATTAACAGGAGAGAAATTAACATTGTTTGCTGTTTGGTTATGGTCTTAGGTGAGGTAACACCTTCAGGTTTCTGGCAATTGTTTATCTGAAGTTTGTCCACCCCTTATCCCCACCCTTAGGATACTTCTCTAGTTCATAGAAGACCAGTGAAAGAAAGTTGTTCGTTACAGCTGTATTGTTTAAAGACTTCGCTGCTGTGTTGAATGGTTGCTTGTTTTGCGGTAACATTTAACTGCTAGCCTCAAAGAGCTAACAAATAATTTGATCAGTGGAATTTCATTTAATACTAAGCAGCATAATCAGTTGCATCCCTCTTTGGCACTAAACTGAGATTTAGTGTACCGAGGAGGTGGAATGGGGTGGGGGTGGGGGGTAGCCTGGCATGGGGAAAGGCAGGGAAGTGTAACCTCTATGCAGAAACATTAACATAATGTACTGTACATTTATATTTTTGTATATTACTTTTAGAGTTTGATGTTAATGTTGTGCTTTAACAAAACAGTCCAATGGTAGAAGATGCACTAATCTAATAGGTGCCTAAATCTACTTGAGATGCCAAAAGTTGCTCTTTGTCTTAAACAACACCAAAGCTCTGGGCACAAAGTGACTTCATGCCCACTTATATAATGTGGGTATACTGGCACATACAGAAAGTCCACGTCTGAAGGCAAGAAATCTAAAGTACTTCAGCATACAGTTTTAAAAGAAATCAGTGAGCACAACAAAAGTCCTCTGTTGTGCATCACATCTTTAGAGGATTCTGCATCATACTTTACTGAAATTCTTATATCTATACCAAATCTGCTGCTCCAACTATGGTTTCAAAGAGTGAAACGTAACACCTAATCATGGATTACCAGAGAAGTCCCAAGACAGTATGACAAAAAGGGGATGCTTTGTGGACAGCGAATCACAGAGAAAAGTCTACTTTGTCTCTAAACAGTATGTAGACCTTAGAAACTGCTAAGCAATGTTGGTTAATTTCAAAAAGATTATTTCACTGTTACAAAATTCACTCAGAAATTCTTGCAAAGTGTAAACTGGTCCGAAAACACTGCAAACCATCTCCCTGGTGATCATCACTCAGTGACTGAAAATTTCAGAGAGTACTATGCAACCACAGCACCTCATAACTACAAATACAAGCAGGATTATTAGTTTCTTAGGAAAAACTCACTCTCAAAGAATTTTCGCCAAAAAGTCAGGAAGAATAAAATCAAGAAGGTCCAAACCAATCAGAAATGTTATTCCTGCAGGTGACAATATACCACCAGCATTCTATAACCCTAGCAAATGTTTAGGCTTACATAGTTTCTGCCTGATTAAAAGAATTACTACATAATATAATGTCATGCTGCAAGCAAAGAAAGTCAGCCACCATTTTACCACTTCATAAAGGTGGCACCTCCTGAGACACCTTATCTTCAGATCAGCTGACTTTCTATATCTGCTAGCCAAAGTAGTTACAAGTGATGCAAAGAGAACTCATACATCAGCAACAGTGCTTAACTGTCAACAAAATTCAGAACAGGCCTCAAGGGTGGACACCAGTCCTGGGTATGACACATCAGACCAGTGGATGATGACAGGGTTGGCAATGTAATGCTCCCTGATTTATCTAACACATTCAACACAACAAATTACCATTCCTCCCAAGCTTGGCACCCACCCTGACAGTTCATGCACAATTAACAGAGACAGTGAAGAGAAGCAGTCCCAGTATGAGTCCTTGGTGAACATCGCTATTAACGGTCAGAAGGGATGACATCGCCCAGTTTATGGACTGATATATGCCTTCTAGGTAACTAGAGAGCCACTAACACCAGGACTACCGAACATCAACAGGAGTTTAGCATAACAGATGATGGTATATAACATATTTTCAACTTCTATCACCATTTCCTAACTTAAAACAAAAAGGATGATAGAAGAAACAGCAGCTTCATACATATTTGTTTACTGTCTACTCTTTTACTGGTTGTTTTTGTTACAGACTAAATGTGGCAAAATAAATCCCCTTCACACCACAGAGACCACGAGACCATCTCAGTTCAGTCAGCATGACAACTGGCATCCTGTCATTTTTTCAACAAAAACTGACTGACTCATATTACCCTGCACAGAAAAACTTCTGTGTAGCTTTTCATTAGCATTTCTCACAGTTTCATGTTTGCACTAACTAGAATATAGGAGCTATACTGAACACTGCTTTTTTGTTGTTTGTTTTGAAGGAGGCAGACTGGTAGGTTCGATATTTTTTCCAGTCATTCTTCATAAAGCCAGCGATTCAAATGAATCCTGCATGTTTTCCAGTGGCATCACAACAAGTCACGACCAGCTCTAGCCTGCAGCATTATCCCATATCTGTGATGCACACAATTATATCAATGGACAGGCAGCTGTTAGCCCCTGGGAGATGAATCATTAAGCCTTTACCTTCATTAAGCTCTGAACTTCAGCACTCTTTTTAAAAATGTTTATGTTTAAAAAGACAAGGAAAATGCACTTTATCCTAAACTGCACAGAACAGCAAGACTGAGAAAAATTTGCTTTTGAAAAGTGAAAAGTTATGCTCAGCTAAATCTATAAATTTCAGGAGGAGTCAACAGTTTGATGGGCACAGGTTTATTACTTTAGTAAATCTCACACTTCTTAAATAAAAAAGGCTCACTGTCAGATTACTACTCCTCCATATAACGTTCTGAAAATGTATACTATAAATCTCTAGTGATAGAATACAATAACCAGCTTTTGAAAAATGAGACAAAAGATTCTGAAATAGAATAGTCACTCTCATAACTCAATTCTGAGATAATTACTCATCTTTCAGAATTAAGATGCTGCATCCCGGGTTTGACCATAAAGTGACATGCACAGTACCAAGTTATATGTACAGACAACTGTATCTAGTAATATATTACTACACCTGTAAAAAGGCTAGTACTAAGTACTCTTAGTAAGATAAGATGTTGTGTGTGTGTACATGATACGTCTTTATAGAAAATTATCAGGTAAGGATCATATTTACTGACAAAAGAAGCAAATGTTTCCAATTCCCATTGTGCAAATGTCTTGGGCTTGGTTATCTTCAGTACCCCTGCAATGCAATAAGCACAGAATATACAGGTACATAACTATGTTGGCACAGCGATAGTAACCACTAAGCCAAGCCACTAAGTATTTACCAAAATTTGGAAGTAATAACTGCAAGAATCCCAGTACCCCCACCCTCCAAACACACACAGACACACAAACACTTCTTCCACTTAAAATAAGAAACTCGCCTAGTATACTAACAAACATATATTCAGTCAATCCACTGTTTTGTACAAGTAGAAACATTTTTGTTTCTTTGACATGTTGGGTCCGCCAAATGTTATCTTCAGCTTTATATAAAGTGTTAGGGGACTGCTAACTAAAAATTTTAGAAAACAATTCTCTGAAATCATCACAGATAATATAGTATACATCACTCAATTCACTGAAAACACTACATACACAAAAAGTACACCCATTAAAAACAAACAAGAAAAAAATCTCTCTCAAATATTCTAAATGAACAAACACAAACTAGTTGTTGGTGTGTAACTGCTCTTTTCTCAACAGCTCACAAATTGGATATAAACAACTTCAAAGTTTGAATATTTATTTATTTATTTATTTATAGTATGTTCGCCATGATAGTCCACTGGGCTACAAGGAGCCTGCTTTCAATGGAGTCTTGGGGAGAAAATCTCCAGAAAATTACAAATTACAGATTTAACACGAGTAAGTTAATAGAGAAATGTAATGTGCACAAATGAAGCAAAATTAAACAAATAGAAAAACACATATTAGTAGAGTGCACATATTAGTACAATGCAATAAGAATAATATTTACAAACAGTCAAAGTTTTTAACAGTTTAACATATTAGCACAATGCAATAACAGAAACAGTCTAAATTTTTTTAACAGTTATGATAATTCATGCAGTTAATTTCTAGGCTACTGAATTGTACCATTCTAAGAGATATGCTAATTCCTAGAGTTTATTAGGGGTACAAAACAATGGGAGGCTATTGTGAATTATAGCTTATAGAGAGTAGCTATAGTGTAGGGAGATTATGTGGGGTGGGAGCAAGATTATTCCCATAGTGAAGTTAGGTGTGTGTGAAGTAAGGTTTTGAATAGAGAGGCTGCTGGTGGTGCGGATGAGAGGTGGGAGGGAATTCCAATGGCGTGCTAGAGAGAAGGACATTAGATATTTGCCTGGTGGATGGGCAGGTTTATGCAGTTAAATTAGATTTTGGAAATTAGATCTCAAAAGTCTATTTGGTTGGCACATTTTAAAGGTGGTGGCAAGAGAGGGACAGAGAGAGGGGGTGAAAATAAGATTGTGTGCATGGACAAGTTGAATATGGATGAGGTAATTGGACAGGCATAAAACACAAAACTTGAAGAAAATGACGACTGTTGCATTTTGCCATTGTTGATTCAGGCTACTTTTCTCTTGCAGTATAGGTTAATAGAGTCCAAGATCGAAGAATATCAGAAAAAAAACTGAAGTACATACCCCATACATTTTAATGTCAATGCATTCTTCAACACCATTTTTTCCATATCATTCCATATGATGACTCCTCCCCCTTTACCTACCTATTATTTGATAAACTTATTCACTCAATGTTAACTTTAAGACATGGTGATTCTTGTAAATATGCTAAGCAACTCTTAATTTAACTTCTGTTTTGTAAGCTTTCTGCCAGTGAAAATGAACCATGGAGAATTATCCTGTTTCTTCTTTTAAAATGCATCTTGGAATCTACTGACCTATATTGCAAGAGAAAAGTAGCCTGAACCAACAATGACAAAATGCAACAGCCATAAATTTTTTCAAGAGTTCTGCATTTTATGCCTGTCCATGCAGTTGTAATGCACTGATAAAAATCTGCAGCTAAAGTGAGGACTGTTGTAAGACAGTCTTCTTACAGCAGATTCTAGCCACTAGGATTATTATTTCTCTTGCCGTTGCATTCAGCTAGACGTCTGAACGTCTGAGTTCATGGGCTCAATGTCTCTGCACTTAGTCTACTGGATAAGGTCAAAACTAGAGCTTCTAGTTTATTTAGTAGATAGCTAGTTCACAATGGGCTTTTTTTCAGAAATACAATTATAATAAAATGAAAAAAAAATTATAAACAACAACCAAAGAGCAAGTTGAAAAAAGTACAGTTTTGTACCTACCATAAATGTAGATGTTCGAGTGTATTCACTGTTGCAATCATTACACTTGGGTTATCCTGCCATCAGGCGGTCCCGCAGTCGGCCAGAGTTCCAAAGTCTTGGTCTGGCGTCGGCTGCTGTCGCTTCTTCCCTGACATCAGTGCACCAGGGGTATATAAGATGCAGCCAACGCCATTTTCTTCAGTTTTTCTTGCCCCAGATGTCAGGTGCCCCCAAATAGGTAGGCAATACATATTGCTAATAAAACAAACATAAAAAATAAAACCAAAAACTTCAGTTACCAGCAAATACTCCACATACGTAGTATAGAGTAGAAAGGTATGGATAAGTCCCAGCTAAGAAAGAGGGGATGGAGGGAGGGTAACCTGGACTGCAGCAGTGAATACACTCGAACATCTACATTTATGGTAGGTACAAAACTGTACTATGTTCATCGTGTTTCACTGCTGCAGTCATTACACTTGGGTTGAATCCCAAAGCTGAGGTAGGGTGGCTGGTTATATAGAGGATTTGGGGTGGCTATGAGGCCCTGCAGCACTGCAGTGGCAAAGCCAGCTCTGGGTTTAGAATAAAGAGGCAGGTGATAATGTTTGGTAAAGGTGTGCACTGAACTCCAAGTTGCAGCTTCCAAGATATCTTTGGTAGGTACTCCTCTAAGGTAGGCAGTTGAAGTGGCTGTTACCCTGGTGGAATGTGGCCTAATGTTGCTAGGTACAGTTTTCCCATGCTGTGTGTAGCAGAACCGGATACAGTGTCATATCCACGTTGAAATGTTCTGCTTAGAAATAGCCTTTCCCTGTGATCCTGCAGCATATGCTACAAACAATTGCTCAGTCTTCCTGAAAGCTTTTGTTTTGTCCAAGTAAAAACGTAACTGCCTGTGTATGTCCAATGAATGCAGGAGTCTCTCCCCTTTATTCTGGGGATTTGGATAAAAAGTTGGCAAGTGAATAGTTAGGTTAAGAGCCACATTGGATACCACCTTTGGCATAAATGAAGGGTTTGTTCTTAGAGAAACCCTGTCTTTGTGAAAAATGATAAAAGGCTCCACTGCCATTAGTGCCTGTAACTCAGACTCTTCGTGCTGAGGTTATTGCCAGAAGCAGAGCAATTTTCCATGACACATTTTAATTCTGCTGCATTTGCTGGCTCAAAAGGAGGTAAAGTTAGTTTTTCCAAGACAAAATTGAGGTCCCAAGTTGGTGTTGGTGCTCTCCGGGGCGGTCTTATGTTTTTAGCCCCTCTGAGGTACTGCTTTAGCAATGGATGAGAGAAAATAGGAGGATCTGTGTTGTAATGAGCCGAGATGGCAGAGGCGTGTATCTTAATGGATGAAAAGGATAGGCCTTTGTCCAGCATCACAGTTAAATATTGTAATATCTGAGGAATATTTGGGACAAGAGGGTCAAAGCTTTGAGCCTGGTTCCAGGCACAGAATCTCTTCCACTTTTCTGAATAGGATTTCCTGGTCCTAAGCCTCCTGGCCTCCAAAATGACATCCATAACAGCTTTAGAGAGAGGTGTTGTCTGCTTGACTAAGGAATCCGCCATGCAGCCAGGTTTAAGGTTTTGAGCTGGCTGTGCAGGATCAGATTGTTTTGTTGAGTCAGAAGATGCGGAATTTGAGGTAAAATCCATGGTGGACCTTGAGCTAAGTTCTTCAAGACTGGGTACCAGTGCTGGCGTGGCCAGTCTGGGGCAATCAGGATCATTTTTGGCTTTTCTTGTCTGGCTTTTAGGAGTACCTTTGAAAGGAGAGGCAGTGGTGGGAAGGCATACACTTGTAGGCTTTTCCAGCTGAACGAGAGGGCATCCACTTTCCACGCTTGTGTGTGGTAAGTCCTTGTACAGAATTTCTGTAGTTGGCAATTCACTGGGAAGGCAAAAGGATCTATGTCTGGGCTCCCCTATTTCAGTGTTATCATGCTGAATACTTGTGGATTTAATTTCCACTCGCGAGGATCCATGATTTTTCTGCTTAAGTCGTCTGCCAGAGTATTTTTCTTTCCTGGCAGGAATTGTGCTTGCAGATGAACTTGATAGGTTATGGCTGTGTTCCACAAGGTCATGGCTCGTCTACAGAGGGGATAAGAATGAGTGCCCCCTTGCTTGTTTATGTACCACATAACTGTGGTGTTGTCTGTCTTTAGTAATAGTTGTCCTGGATGCAGAAGGTCCTTGAAAGCTGTTAGGGCATTTTGTACAGCTAGCATCTCTTTTTGATTGATGTGAAGATGCATTTGGTCTGCGGCCCACTTGCCCTGAATACATTTTCCTGCCATGTGTGCTCCCCAGGCGTAATCCG
The DNA here is from genome assembly GCF_019279795.1 of Protopterus annectens. NCBI lineage: Eukaryota > Metazoa > Chordata > Ceratodontiformes > Protopteridae > Protopterus > Protopterus annectens. The sequence continues at coordinate 1,430,242,798 of NC_056744.1, read as the reverse complement.
AGGCATCTGTTGTTAGTGTCTGCCTAGCTGTGGGTAGAGTGAAAGGCTGACCCTTGTTGAGGTGACATGCCTGTGCCAACCATCGAAACTCCTGTTGTAGGCAGGGAATAAGTGGTATTACTGCTTCCAAACTGTGACAGTGTTGAGTCCAAACACTTTTTAGGTACCACTGTAATTTCCTCATATGCAGTCTGGCATATGGTATTAGTAGTATGCAGGATGCCATGAACCCCAAGGCCTGCAGAATTTTTCTTGCAGGGAGTTGGGTTTTTGTTGCCATCAATTGAAAATACTGAGTCAGTTGTCCTTGCTTGTCTGGCGTGAGATAAGCCATCTGGGCCATTGTATTTAAGCTGGCGCCCAGGAATATTATCTTTTGTGAGGGCACTAGTTTTGACTTCTTTTCATTTACTGTGTACCCTAGGCAAATTAGCAATCTTTTTACAAACGCCAGATGCTTTAGAAGAATGTCCTTGCTCTCTGCTTGAATAAGGCAGTCGCCCAAGTATGGATATATTTGAATTCCTTTTTGTCTGCAAAATGCAATTACTGGTGCCAGGCATTTTGTAAAGACCCTGGGCGCAGTAGATAAGCCAAAGGGCAGCGCAGAGAATTGGTAATGTATTGAACCAGCTAAGAATCTGAGGTATCTTCTGCAATTTTGTCTGATAGGGACATGCAGGTATGCCTCTTTGAGGTCCAAAGTAACAAGCCAAGCTTTCTTGCCCAGCATGGGAAGAAGCTGCTGAAGTGTCAACATTTTGAATTTCAGAACATCCAGGTAAGTATTTAGAGTAGAAAGGTCCAGTATGGGTCTCCAGGCGCTGTCCTTTCTGGTGACCAGGAAAAGTCTTGAGTAAAATCCTTGTCCTTGTTCCTGTTGTGGTACTTCTTGGATAACTCTCATGTCCATGAGGGCTGCAATTTGTTTTTGTGCCTCTGCCCATTGATTTTGTGGCAGGTCTGGCATTCCTTTTAGCCTTGGTAAAGTGTGAAAGTGGAACCTGTAACCCTGAGACACAATATTCAGAACCCATTTGTCTTGGGTGATTATATGCCAATTTTGTGAAAAAAGTGCTAGTTTTCCCCCTAAGGGAGCTGCCAAAAGGTAAGTGTTTGGCATTTGAAGGGGGAAGTCATTGGGACTGTTTCCTATAAGGTTGTGACTTGTCTTCCCCTCCTTTTGGGGTTGAAGCACCCCACTGTCATTGTCTGTAAGAGCCCTGGGGCTGAGATCTGCCTCTTGGGCGTCTGTATCTGCCTCTTTGTGGTCTGTCTGACACTGGAAAGGACTAATTTTTTGAAGGCCAATTTCTGCTAAATCGAGGTGGCTGTACCTGTAAGAAATCCTTCACTGTTTGCATAGATTTTGCCTTATCCTCCATTTTCTTTAATACCTCTTCTGCCTTAACACCAAATAAAATATCCTGCTGTAAAGGTGCATCCAATAATTTTGCCTTAACATGATCAGGTAAACCTTGTTCTTTTAACCAAGCATGCCTTCGAATCACAGATCCTGTAACTGCTGCTCTACAGGAAGCCTCTAATGAATCAAAACCACATTGCAGGCAGAGTATGTTTTCCCACTTGTTCAGCTGCATGCAATAAATCCTGCATTTCCTTATAGTCAGAATGTTCTGAACTTGTAAGCATTTTCTGTTTTAACAGGGACATTAAATATTGTTGGTATTTAAGCATGTGAAACTGGCAATTTAAAGCTCTCACTGCTAAAGTTGCAGAGGTGTAAACTTTCTTCCCCCATCTGTCTAATGCTCTAGAATCCCTGTCAGAAGGAACTGGATTTTTAGCCGTGGAAGCCTTTACCCCTTTGGGACCCTGGGAAATAGTTTCTGGGTCAGCAACAGGGTTTTTATAAAGAAATTTGTGAGAGTCAGGGACTCTGTAGTACCTGTCGGGCTTGACTGGAGCAGGGGGCAAAGAATCAGGATTTAAACTGGATTCAGAGAACACATCATCCACAATATCTAACACTGGTGGAATAGCAAGGGGCCTGTGCTGAGGCAACAAAAGAAAGTCTCCGAGTCTTTTCTTGGATTCTGAGTAATACTGGCCCTCCCAGTGGAAATGCTCCCTCATGGTATGTAAAGTTTCCCCAAAAGAGTAATCTTCAGGAGGAGAGGCTGAAGGAAATGATTCTTCAGCATCAGAGTCCTCATAGAAGGGTAAAGAGTATCCCTGGTCTGAAGAGGAATCAGAAGAAATGGAAACCTGGTCAGAGGAATCATAGTCTGTATCCTGCCTAGGCCTTTTATCAGGAGGGGGATGGGAACCCCTGATCAGAGTAATGTCTTCGGCCATTTTGAGCATCTGTTTTTTAGGCATGGAGGCCTGTCCAAGTGAATGCTGTACGTGCTTCTTTGTCTTTAATGGAGTTTTAGACTTTGCTGTAGTTTTGATGGTAAGCTGTGAAGGTCTGAAAACACTCTCAGAAGCCGATGCCTGCTCAGCGGCTCCGGACCCATCTAAGGGGTTAGTTTCCGTAGGCCCAATACCTTGAGTATCCAGAGGCCTAGACATCTCCACGTGGGAGTCGGAGGCGGCCTGTGGCTATGAGGTAGCGGGTGTCAGGGGCTGCGAAAGCACCTCATTGAGAACCGGCGAACTGCCGACTGGCCTAGAAGAGGCTTCATCGTCAGTTTTGGGCCTCGGATGCCTGTCCTTATCCTTGTCTTTGTGTTTTTTGTGTATTCCGGTCAGTTGTTCTGACGGCATGGTATAATTGAACCTTCGGCCAAAGTAATGGCGAGCAAAGTCAAACCGACGTTTAATAGTGCGCTTGTTAAATCTAGCACAAAACCGACAACTAGTGACGTCGTGATCTGGGCCTAGGCATGGAATACAGTAAGAATGAAAATCCTTATGAGGTATTTGCTTCCCACAAGAAATACAATTATTAACTTTTACTGACATCGGTCTGAGGCAAGAAAAACTTTCCTCAACGGGGTACTTAGCTTTATTGAAGACTTCGGATCTGAAATTCGAATTGAAAATCTCAGGAGTCGGCTGACCGGCACTTGCGAACTGCTTTTGCTTCGGGCACCACGCAGCAAGAAAGACTGAAGAAAATGGCGTTGGCTGCATCTTATATACCCCTGGCGCACTGACGTCAGGGAAGAAGTGACAGCAACCGATGCCGGACCAAGACTTTGGAACTCTGGCCGCCTGCAGGACCGCCTGACGGCACGATAACCCAAGTGTAATGACTGCAACAGTGAAACACGATGAACATCAAACATCTTGCAAACAGAATTTAGTTATGTAACCAAACCTGAACATATGCACATAACATCAGATTGACTTGCAGTAAACATTGCATACAAGGCTAAAGACATGCCACTAAAACAGCATATGTATGTGTGTGTACTCTTGCTTGGAGGACCTCGCGCACCCGATTGTGACATTGTGAAGAAGCCTAGCTGCAATTGGAGCTAAAAGAGGAAAAACGGCTAGTATCTGGCTAAACTTACTGAACGCAAGTCCTTTTCAGTAGTGATCAGGTAGTAATGTCTGGTAAAATGACCTGCTCATTGTGTCTGACAGTAGGCAAATGGAGGCTGTGAGAATCAAACTCAGAACTGCTGTAAGTTATAGGTCTAGCAGCATATACTCAATCCTCTATGCCAAGCTGCCAAGATATTCCTAATGGCTGTCAGGCTATAGCCTCAGTTGAGGAAGTGAAGGCTGGCAAGCAAACATGAGAAAAAAGACTAAGGAAAAAAAGCCAGCACACCAGCATTACAAATTATTAGTCAAGTACGGCTAAAAATACTTCCATATGGCACTGTATTTGCCCTCTGTGAACACTCTACCAACCCTAACAACTACCCACTCCCCCCCCACCTATACATTACCGAAACTCTCTCATATCTTACTGTTCTCTATAAGCACATTACTTAAATACTGTTCTGAATAAGCCATGTTCTTTATCTCTGCTGATGAGACTATAAATTTTTTTATGCCTGTTGCCAAAACTATAATTTTTGAAATGTTGATATTTACTGTTCTAACATTTATGTTATTGTATAAATTATGTATTTGTTTTGCTGCTGATGGTTTCTTGTAAATGATAGTTTGTATAACTTGTGGAGCTTTTCTCCCCGGGCCTCTGCTGAAAAAGGGCTACTCAGCTCAGTCGGACAAACCCGGTCAACAAATGTAAAATAAATAAAATAAACACCACACTTCCCAATGCAGTGGAAGGTGTCTTCTTTTAGCATTAATGTTATTCTATTTCAAAACCACACTGTATTTTAAATATTTAGTAAACTTATATGCTGCAAGTTAAAAGGACATTCATGATAACCACCATCTGCATAGAACCAGAAGCATGAGGTCATAAAACAATCCTACAGCTACAACTAGAATATACAGGCATGAATCCTAATCTCAGTATCTAATCATGGATAAAGATCCATTAATCAAATCTTATTAGTGCAGCTAGGTATGCAAAGTCATGCAACATACCATATGTCGACTACCATGTACATAAGCAATCCCACCCTTTGTGTATAATCAGGTATACAAAGCCACAAAGCTCTTCCTATCAGTTTAACCATGTAAAGAAAGTCATGAATCTCATCCTAACAATATAACTGTGTATATAAATCCCTCCCTTTGAGTACATCCATGTAGACAGAGACAAGCATCTCACCTGTGTGTGCACAACCATGCATATGGGGTCATGAACCCTATCCTATGTGCAGAATCATGTAAATACAGTCATGAATCTCACAATATAATACGCATATAACTATATATATATATATATATATATATAGAGAGAGAGAGAGTGTCACAAATCCCAATGTATGCGCTATGTCATATACACAGAGTCATGAATTCTATCTCTGTGGGTATAACCAAGTATACAGTAATCTCATCCTATACAGTACAATCTTGTATACACAGATAGGAATCCTATCCTATGCGTCTAAAACTATGTATACAAATTCATGAATCCTGTCTCTGTGCATATAACCATGTATACAAAGCAATGAATATCATCCTCTGCATATAATCATATAAAAAGTCATGTGTTTATTAACCAAGTAAAGTGCCATGCTCACCCTATGTGCAGCCATGTACACATATTCATGAATCTCACGGTATATATTTATATAGTCACAGACATTTACACAGACGTGTACACAGTCATGAATCCCAACCTTTGTGTACAACAAAGCAAATAGGATATTTAATCTCACATGAACACAGAGTTATGAATATAATCCTCTGTGTATGATCCCATATACAGAGGACAAGAATCTCAGTTTCTGTGAATAATCATTGTAAGATATGTTTTCCTGGATTTTTTAAGAATAAAAACTGCTGTCCATTTCATAAGATATGCAGAATTTACATCAGTTTTATTTTTAATACAGAATTATTTATTGTTGCCATGCTCAGTGTTTCCATAACAAGCTGAATTACTTCACCGTAAAATGGAACTGTTGGCATTTTCCACCAGCTTGCTTTATAAGGAAAGACAATTTCCATTTGTGCCTGAAATCAGCTTAATGTTGGCCTCTTTTCGGGGCAGATAAGAGTATTCTTTTCTTACTTTCTTTGCAAGGCTGTTATTTGGAGCTCAACATTTCTCTAACCTCTACATACTACACTGCACAGATGCTGATGTCCTTTTCTTTCCATTTGCCTGTGACTATTTGGGCTTGGGAAAATCTAACTAACTTTTGAATAAAATTAAACCAATGATTTCTGGATAATTGTTAGGCTTCAATTTCATTCTGAGGCTGCAATCATCTACATCAAGTAAATGGAAATAACTGATGCAGTTAAACTATTTTTCTAACATCACTCTACCCAGAAGAAACATTTTAGCCCTATTCAATTGTAAAGCTGTCTTCTAAATACAATCTTTTAAAAGTGGAGAGTTTTCATTTCTTCATTTGTAAAAGCATATGCCTGATGATTCTCACAAACCTGGTATCACTGTCAGTATCCACTCTAGGGATGAGATTACTTGCCTATCAACTATTACACATGGACATAACTGTCTGATTTGCTAGAAGGTCATTTGATAACACAGATCTTCATATCAAATTAGTTATCTGATTGGAGGCAGTATGTACCACGATGAAGGGAATGTGCCTGTTGTCAGTGTGTGAGTTAGAAAGTGGGCGAATGAGTGAGTGAACGAATGTGAGAGACATCAAGAGACAATGAGAGATAATATTTTGGTTAAATCTCAGTTAATGTTGGTAAGACTGAATTAGATGCCAGTAGGCCCTCATTGAGGTGAGTGAATTCTAGGGAGTCAGTGATTATAATCCTGTTCTAGTACAGGTGGTATAAAGAAGTTATCAGTCATATCCTAAGGCAGTTGTCATTATTTGCCTTAAGCTCTTAAGACAAGTCACCTCTTACATACTTAAAAGATGCCAACCATGTGGATTTAGGCTCGCATCATTTTATGGTAGCAGTGAGATTCAAACTGCATTCATTCAACACACCATTTTAGAAAACGCAGGGCAAAAGTTAAGACCCTGGCACACTTGGTACAGTGGTGGAATTCTAACCACATCCGCCCATCATATTATTTAGAAATAGTGGAGTTGGATTTAAGGCCCATACTCTGGCGTGTGACATATTTGGCTTGCAGGGGTACGGAAATATTGTAAAATGGACATATACAGCCTAAAGAATGGTACTGTCAGTGTGTGTGCGCGCGTGTATATATATATATATATATATATATATATATATATATATATATATATATATATATATATATATATATACATACACACACACACACACACACACACACACACACACACACACACACACACACACACACATATATACACGCACCCTTCCAGCCACAAGGTGCAATAAACAACAGTACACACAGCACTGCAGTTATTTTACTTTACTTTCATTTTTTTTTTATTTATTTAAAGATGTTTGGATATTGGTATGATTAGCTGTGAGGAATATTCTACACTGTCAATAGCAGTAAGCAGATTTTGCTCAAATTTTGTTTTCTGGAGTACTGGTAGGATTGTGAAGATCTGTGATCCGCATTAATAAGGTGTGTAGTGCACAGCAAAAAGACACCCACATAGTGCTTTTAAGGAACACTTAACTGCTACCTTACATTCAATTACAGTTCAGTGCACTGGACATGAATTCACTCTGACTACTGTAGATATTCAGCATGCCGTTAAAGAACCACCCAATGTTTCCCCCTGGTAGATCTTAAAAAATGCATTGACTTAAATAGACTAGAGCTGGAGAGGAGATGCACAGAGATTTAAGCATCCAAGAGAATGAAACGCCTTTAAGTCACTGACATGGAAAAGAAAGTCAAGACCCATCAACAAATGCACAAGCAGTAGTAGGAAAACTCATCCTTAAATGAGGACGTCAGTACTAAATTACTTCCCCTATATAAAGAGGGGGGATTACTTAGGTTTATTTTGCGATTTGAAAGACTGTGTTATCAGCACCAAACTGACCAAAATGGCAGTGGATGAAGTTTCGGAGAGAATGCTTTTTGTTTTGGAATGTTCCAGAAGTAGTGTAGTTTGACAGCTGCTCACTGCTGCAGCAGTGTTCCAAACTATCACTGACCGTATTTTAACAAGCAAAAAAAAAATCACTATTTGACACTATCTGCCCCATACACCTTTAAGCAGACAAAGTTCTTGCCACCCTTGACAAACTCTTAATATTCTTACACCTAAACTAAACATAACACTAACGAACCATTTTTACAACTGCCTGATTTGGCAGAATACCCCCAATTTTTGCATCATTTTATTTTACAATTGTTGACTGGGATTAGTCCAACAAGCATAATAGCCCCTTTTCAGAGGAGGCCCAGGGAGAAAAGCTCTGTATGACAGTACTATGAAGGAGACACAGCTACAAGATTATAAAATACAATTAAAGAGTACACAAGGGTATGTAGAAATTACAGTAAAACATACAGAGAATTTGAAAGAACAAAAACAATATACATAGCAAGAATTTGTCCAGTGCATATAATTACTGCAGTAGAGTCTGGATACAAAAATGTCCTTCCTTAAATGGAAGGAAAGCAAGTTCTGTGTATACCAGAGGGTACAATAGAAACATTTTATTCAATGTGCAAAACAATATTTTATGAATTTCTTTCCAAGTAAAATAAGTAGATTTTTTCCACAAGAGATTCAAAGTAAGCATTAGTGTACATTTAACCTGGGGAAAGGCACTGACAGATCCAGGATTGTCTTAGGTGTTTATTTGAGCTTAAAAAGATTGTGGTTCTTTGATTTGCTTGATGTATTCAGTTATAGATCTTGGACACATTGTTAGGGATACACATGTATCCCTTGCTATATTTTGAGATTTGGTGATATACAGTAGTGATTTATGCACAAATCTTAAGACTTCTCATTGGTTTATGGGGCAGGGCTAAATTTAACAGCTGGGCATTTGTTTGGGTTATATATTAAATTATGTATGATTAAAAGCTGGGACTGGTGCAACATGTTGGGCAGTTGGACCCAGTGTCACACTGACAGCATGGCAGTGGTGAGTGCTGTAAGATTTTGCAGCAAATTTTGTGATTTTTGTTATAGCGCTGCTCGAATTTTATTTTCTGGAGTACTGGTAGGTTTGTGAAGATCTGTGATGGGTATAATAAAGTGGGTCGTAAATAAGTTTTCATAACTGCTTTCCTGCCTCTATCTGTGAGATATGGTTTTGCTCTGTACAGTAGACCTAGCTTCTGCTGTATCGTTTTAATTACTGTTTGGATGTGGACGCCAAATTTCAAACTACAGTCTACAGTGACACAATCATATTTCTGCCTTTCGCTCTTCTTTATCTATTTATTTTTTGCGGGTAAATCACTGGGGACTACAGTCATTCAATAATGCTACACACGAAGTTCATACTTACCATTCAGAAAATGCACCTTGATGCAAAATCTGTCGTTTTATTTACTTTAACATTTCAGATTCTGCCTCATACTGTTTCCTTCTCCTGTGCATTTTTTCTGATGCATTGTTACGAATTATAGTCCGTGAGTAATGACAAGCCATTGGAGTTCCACAATTCTTATTGTTCAGAAAATGTACATTGATGCAAAAAAAATCTGTTCTATTAACTTTTAGGAGGCTTCACAAATGTGCAATAACACCAGCGTTATTACTGGTGTCTGCATTCTGTTCTCTATTATCGCCAATTTTTTTAATGTCCCTGCTCATGTGTAAAGCAAAGCATGCAATTAGTAAAATGCCAGATTCCAAATGTCTGACCATAATGAAGCAAAATGTGTCCTTTTAGACTGTTTTAATCTCACACTTGAACGTTCAAATAAATACAAGAAAACCAGAACAATGTCAGTGATTACATTGCAGAAATAAGCACTTGTTTCAAATGTTGGGAGGTGTTACTATTACAGAGCAAGCACTCTGTATTTTTATAAAGATATGCGGATCTTGTTAACAAACTGAGGATGTACCATAGTGGAAGAAATGGGCAAAAGGGGTGATCTCATTCAGCAAGCACAGCACAACTGCACAGAAAGGGATTCTCTAGCAATACTCATGGGAATAAAAGGAATCCATAGGGGCATACTAAACCATTAAATTAAGCTCCACAGCTAAACGGAGGAAGTCACTAGTTCCAATACATACCAGGGTCGAAGGTTTGATGTTTCCACCGTAATCAAGTGGGACAAGTGCACTCCAAATATCCACAGAGGCAAAGAGGAAAACAAAAGACACATAAATGAGCTAGCAATAGTAATGCCACAATAGCAGTGTGTTGTCTTGAAACTGCAGTTGCACCAAATATCACCCTATCATGGAACATGGTAAAGATGCTACAGCAAAGAGGGATACTGTATCAAACATCACAGGGGCAATTTGTTATTACATTTTGGCAAGTGTCCTGAAAGGAAGTGATATTAATAATACAGTACTTTATGTACATGCAGTTACACACAGCTAAGCACATGGGGAAGGCATGACATGGTTATTTCAAGAGAAGAGCTAGGTGATAGCAGCAAGTCTAAATCAGAGATACAGGTATCAAGAGCTACCAGACGTCATCTGAAGAGATTACTTTAAATCAGTTACACTTACTGTGGCAATAACTGCCATGAATTTCACACACTGTGTGTAACCATGTACAGAGAGTCAGAAATTTCATCCTACATGTACAGTCATATATGAGGATCCATGAAGTTAATCCTTTATGTATAACTATGTAGACACAATAACAGAATTCAAGCTGTGCGTATAATCATATATTCAGAGTTATAAATCCTAAGTCCAAGAACAAAGAGTATAATCATGTACACAAAGTGCATAAAAAGCCAAAAATCTCATCCTATTAGTATAAATAAGCATGTACAGGGAGCCACATGATTCTCATGTCCCTCTCTGAGAACCAAGAACTGCATAGCCTGAAAGCTGCCAAGGGGATCAACAGATCTGTCTGCTGCCTATTTTCTAACTCTCACCTCCAGGGGAATGAAGCAGCTGATAAGGATCTCCAGATGGGGAATTCATGCCCTACTCAGGGAAGCCTGGCTCAGTGCAGGCTGAGAAGTCACTACACAACTCCCATGCAATAGCGGACTAAGGGGGAGGGGGAAATTAAATCACAAGTCTTCCTCTGAAATCACCAGTACTTAAAAATGACAGACTATTCCCCTGTTATCTACAGTATACAGAATTTCATTATGTTTAAAAATGCACTGAAAGTTTGCCTTCATAGCAGAAAATGCAGTCTATGAACATTAATAAATCAAGAGAGCCTTCTCTCTCGCTGACCTTTTTTTTTTTTTTTTTTTTTTTTTTAACAAGTATAAATGCTTTGGTCTTCACAGTATGATCACATCCTCTCCAGACATGTTACTGACAAACTGCATTTTTCACTGACCAGTCTACCGTACCTCTATCCCCACTGGATCCTGTGAAAGGATTTGTGAATCAGTTTGATTACTGTTGTCAAAGCAGACGCTTGTGACTGCTTTATTACAAAACTGGGTTTTTATAAATTGTCCTGTGGAAGTACTGTTCTCCTGAAAACATTTACAACTACAAACATGAGGATGCATTCAGTTTCACAATGTAGGCTATAACTTTACAAAAAGAATAGCTGTATAAAATCTTACAATAACCATAAATGTCCTCCTCTTCTATGTTGCTGTATTCCTTATATATGGGTTGTATTCTGCCAGTCGACCAGACATCCAGCCTGTATACAAACGCTTACTGCCACTGCCAGTACATGGGACATGACACTAAGTCACTGAGAGCGTCAGCCACAAAATGGGATGTCCGCACCTACCACCCTCAGAACAGGGTAGCCTCATGAGGAAAGTAATGCAAAGCCACAGCACAAGTAGTCATCCTAGGAAAGAATAAGTAGCAGGGGGAAGGCAGGAGAGAGAGAAAAATACAACACAGAGGAGAAGGACATCTGTGGTTATGGTAAGATTTTACACAACTATTCTATGTCCTTCTATTCAATGCTGCAGTATTCCTTATATATGGGAGAGTGCAAAAGCTCAAAAGGAACCTAGGGAGGAGGAACGGGTACAGAAAGAATCGATGCAGGGGCATTTTCAACAAATCCATGCAGAACTGCCCTAGCAAATCCTGCCCTGGATCTGGAGACCGTGCCTAGCTTGTAATGTTTTGTAAAAGTATGAATAGACGACTAAGTAGCAGCTTCCAAGATGGCATGAGCATCTAGACCTTTGAAGAAAGCCTCTGAGGGGGCCACAGATCTGGTAGAATGTGCCTTACTAACATATAAGAATTTCCTCTGAAAGTCATAGCAAAACCAATGGCCTTAGAGATCCAAGAAGAGCTAGTTTGTTTGGAAACAGGTAAACCCAGAGCCCTGGGATGAAAGGACACAAAGAGATGATCAGACTTCCTGACAGACTTTGTTTTGTCAAGATAAAATCTGAGCTGTCTATACACATCTAAAGAATGCAGAAGCTTCTCACTAGGAGATTGAGGTGAGGGAAAGAAAGTGGGCAACTGAATGGACTGAAAGTGACAACTCATTCACCACTTTAGGCATGAAAGATGGATTAGTTCTCAGGGATACTCTGTCCTTGTGGAAAACCATAAATGGAGTGAAAGCCATCAATGCCTGAATCTCAGAGATCCAGAAGTTGGGTGTAAAACTTGAGAGAAGCAGAGGCCAGTGGTTCAAAAGAGGCCTGAGTGAGCTTCTCTAAAACATAGCTAAGATCCCAAGGAGGAGGTACTGGTTTCCTGGGAGGGTTCATGTGTAGGACGTCTTTAAGGAAAAGCTCAACTTCTAACCTGGAAGCTAAGGGGGGAGTCAATGGCAAACAAAGCACAGTGGTGGACTCTGAGGAATATGAAAAGCCATTATTGAGCAACTCCCACAGGTAAGAAAGTACTAAAGGAATGCCTGCAGAGAGGGGTTCCTGTTTTCTTCTGTGGTACCAGACAGAAAATCTTTTCCACTTGGAAACACAAGATTTCCTAGTATTGGGTTTCCTGGCCTGCAAAACCTTAAGCACATCCTTAGAAAAAAAGGATGCCTAAAAGGGATCAAAAGTTGATCACCCACCAGGGACAGATGTGGATGAATCAAGAATCCCTTGTCCTGAGTGAGTATGTCCAACCAGTGAGGTAACCTACAGTGATGACCCTTGGCTAGTTACAGAAGAAGAGGGAACCAATGCTGCCTTGGCCAAAAGGGAGTCACTAGCAAGATTTTTGGGTTGTCCTGCAGAACTTTCAGCAGGACTTTCTGAATTAGAGGGAAGGGGAGAGTATATAAAAAAAAAAAAAAAATCTCCTTCCATGAGAAAGCGAGAGTGTCCACCCTCCAATGAAGGTGAGAGACCATGGCACAAAAAAAAGGAAGTTGTCTGTTCAGAGGGGAGGCAAAGCGGTCCATTTCTGGGAGTACCACACCAGTGATCTTGATCCAGGAACACTGCCAGTTCCCATGCATTGGTGGCTATTCAGAGGGGAGGCAAAGAGGTCCATTTCTGGAGTACCCCACCAGTGATTTTGATCCAGGAACACTGCCAGTTCCCATGCATTGATGGCTAATCGACAATGGAGGTAAGATTTTGTGCCCCCTGCTTGTTTATGTACCAAAGGACCATGGTATTGTCTGTAAAGATCCTGAGTGGTCCTGTCAAGAACAGAGGATGAAAAGTCTGCAAGGCCAGAATCACAGCCCTCATCTCTCTGATGCTGATGTGCTCCTTCTGTAGAGAGGGAGACCAAAGACCCTGAACCTTCCTGGAAACAAAATTTGCTCCACAACCTAAGTCTGAAGCATCTGTAAAGAGCTGCTGAGCTGGCTGGGGTACTTGAAGTGGAAGGCCAGGGTTTTGATGGAGTTGCTGCATCCACCAAAATAACTCTGTTTTCAGGCAGGGAAGGAGAGGAATCAAGACATCTACAGGATGCACATGCTGGGACCTAGTAGTCTTTAGAAACCACTGGAACTTCCTCATGTGTAATTTTGGAAAAGGCAGCATGGGGAATGTGGAAGCCATAAAGCCCAGAAGTCTCAAGAAATCTCTGGCCATGATGGAAGGAAGAGACAGAAAGGAATCCATGAAACCCCTTAATCCCTTAGAGAGAGAGGACATTTTCTGAAGGCAGAAAAAACATCATCAATTCTGTTTGGAACCTGCACCACAAGAAAATGAGATCCTGGGTAGGAGTTAGAGTGGATATTTTGAAATGTATGGAAAATCCAGGCCCTGCCAAAAGGGAATAGCTAGGGCCAGGTGTTCTTTTAGCAGATCTGGGCTGCTGGCAAGGAAGAGGTCATTCAAGTAGGGGTAAGCCTGCAACCCTTTTACCCTTAGGTAGGCAATGGCTAGAGCTAGGCACTTTGTGAATACCTTAGGAGAAGCGGAGATACCAAAAGGCAAGGCAGAGAACTGAAAGTGCAGAGAACTGAAAGTGCAAAGAACTCACAGAGAAATGCAAGAACTTCCTGAACTGAGGATGTGCAGGGATATGCAGGCAGGCATCCTTGAGATCCAGAGAGGCTAGGAAAAATTGAGGGGGGACCAAGGGAAGAAGACAATGCAGAGATAGCATCTTGAAAGAATGCAGCACCAGGAAGGTATTTAAGAGGGAGAGGTCTAGAATAGGCCTCCAAGGACCATCTTTTCTTGGCACAAGAAACATCCTGGAGTAGAACCTCTTTCCCTGCTGGTCTGGAGGAACAGTCTGAATGGTGCCTTGGTCTGACAGCAGAGTAAGCAGCAAGGGGAACAGATGAAGTTGGCTGGATGGAGGCTGAGGTATCCCCTGGAAGGGAGAAAAAGTCTTCCAAGTCAAAGTATCTGTTTTGGAAGATGGAAATAATCCAGGAATCCTGAGTGATCTCCATACAGTTTGAAAAGAAGAGAGAGTGGCGAAGAAATAAAGGAGTATGACTTGGAAGAAGTGCTTGGTCGTTACAGAGAACTTGGGCTGGGCTAAAAGGGCTGTTGAGAAGCAGGGGAAGAAGCAACAGATTTTGACTGTAGTGGTCTTCTGGAAGATTTACTTGGCCTGTGTACAGATGAGACAGAAGTGGAGGAGCAAGCAGGTCTTCTGATAAAAGGGGCTTTGGCAGGGAAATTCCTATAGAATTTATGGGATGGGGAAACAAGCAAGCGCTTCAAATCCTTACCATTTTCTTTCAAGGATTTAAAAAGTTCTGTAGCTGTTGTGCCAAAAAGGGCAGAGCTATCCAAAGGAACATCAAGCAATTTGGCCTTCATGTCATCAGGAAGTGAGTGAAAGCATAACCAAGAATGCTTTCTGAGTACAGATGCAGAAGCTGCTGTCCTGGAAGATGACTCCACAGCATCATAACTACATTTGATGGAATGTCTAGATACCTGGGAGGAAGCAGACAAAACAGTAAGAATATGTGATTTAGCCTCTGAATCAGGTAATTGAGAAAGGGTTGGGGAGCCCTGAGAATGCAGGGCCAGAAAGTACCTAGACATGTGTGTCTGGTAATTAATAACTCTAACTGCCAAGGTAGAGGAGGTAAAGGCCTTCTTCCCCAGTCTTTCCAAAATATTGCTTACTTTGTCAGAAGGAAACAGCTTTGCAGAAGGTGACAAGCAAGATGATTTGTCAATAGTAATGGAGACCACAGCAGGGTCAACAGAAGGACATTTAAAAAGAAACGTACAGTCACCAGGGACCTTATAAAATCTGTCAGGTCTTTTATGGTCAGGGGCCTGGGAATATGGGTTTTTAGAGGATGATGCAAAGGCATCTAAAAAGGCTGCTAGAACTGGTGGGACTGCTGAGAGGGCAGTGGCTTCCAACTGGAGAAGGGCATATTATCTTTTTTGATACTCTGAAATTTGAGAAGAATAATTCCCTCATCTTATTAATAGTTTCCCCAAAAGAAAACTCTTCCACAGGGGAATCTCCCCCATTAGACTCCTCCTCTGGAGATGCATATTCAAGAAGGGAAGGAATCTGGGTTGAGTATGCTAAGGAATCTTCATCAGAAGAAGAGTCCACAGAGTCTGAATCAGGAACCTGATAATCAGCAGCCTGCACAGAAGGGGACACCTGAGATCCAGAGGGCAGCACTGGAGATGAGGAGAAGGCAGGCAAGGGAATAATAGAAGCAGAAGCTGCAGGCCTCAAAGCCATCAAGGCTTTAATGAGACCCTACAAAAAGGTATCCCAGTCTGACGGAGGGGAGGAAGGGATAGTTGAATGCTTTGTCTTCTGCTTCTTCTTCACAGGTTTTTCTTGATGAAAAGAATGCCCAGACATAGGCCTTATATCCAAAACTTCTTTCGATGGAGGGGCAGGAGTGGTTCCCAATTCCTCCAGAAGCACAAGCTGTGGTTCCCCCAAGTCATCTGAACCGGATGTCTGCATGGCCTCGAACGTGCTAAGATCCACCCCCTTGATGGCTTCCTCTGAGGTACCCACCGAAGGAGACCCAACCTCCGAATTTACTGCCATGTTTTCAATAACCTCAAGGGGTATGTCAGAAGGAGTAGGCACAGCAGAACAGGATTCGAACCTCACTTTGCTTTCTTCTTCAAAGACAGCACAGCCAAAGGACTTCTGGAACCCTCCATTGCCTCCCTAGCCAGAGGGTTTAAGTCTCTGATTTCCTAGGTAAAGATTTAAAGTCAATAGATGACTACGCAACATCTAAGGCACAAAAGCCTGACAGATCCAACAGGAATGATGGTCGTGAGTAGGCCTTAAACAGAACAAGTATCCTAGATGACATTAACAAGAGGCAGTAGCAAGATAATAAATCCCCTATGGGGTACTTATCTAAAAGCAGGAAGATGAACCATCGATATCAAACAACAAATCAAATGCAAGAGTCAACCTTTCTGAATCGTGGCAAAAAAGTTTTGACGATGGTACATGTGGACATCCCTTTTATGGCTGACAGTTTCAGACATTTGTGTGATGTCCCAGGTACTGGCAGTAGCAATAAACTTTTGTATACGGGCTGGATGTCGGTTCGACTGGCAGAATACAACTCATATATGAGGAATACTGCAACACTGAATAGAAGGACCTCGGGTACTCTGTGGGAAGAAAAATGCAAATACCTATTTTTACAGACAAATCTGTTTGAATCACGCTATCAGACATGCTAGTATGCATGGAAAATGAATGGTGTGGGATGGGAAACATCAAGACTGGGTGGGGATAAGCATCTTCTAGTGACACTGTAAAGCACTCCGAGTTTGGCTTTGGGATGGAGAACAGCACTGGATGAACAAAGAATTTTTGTTTATCAATTTTTATCACAACCACTAGACTTGCAGTTTTGGAATGAAATGTCTCCTGTATTGAGTACATCCTGAGAATATGCACTGCTGGCAGACAGAGCTCAACATGCATTCCTGTAGGACTTGGACAGAAATGAACTGCCAGCTCTTATCAGTGTGGAACATCACTCTAACCTTGGCTCCAGAGGACTATGGCTTGTATCCCAGTTTTGTTAAATGGGGAATCACTTGGAGAGGAGATCGTATGAAGTATCAATAGCTTCAACAGAGAGAAATAGCACCAATTTATGAATGAAACTGTTCTGTTCTCATTACACACATATAAATATGAAATCTACAATGTAAATATTTAAATGGATTTCTGTCAAAAAACAATGCCTTTTTAGTTTTGGCACTGATGACATTAAAAATAGAGTGCTAATGTAACAAAGAAATTACAGTGTACGTTTGTAAACATACAGAGTATCATGTAATGATATTACTGAGTCTTTACACACACACACACACACACACACACACACACACACACACACACACACACACACACACACACACACACGTGAATCTATAAACCAAGGCTACAATCAGGACGAAGTTTTTCACACATTAACAAATACATTCTATCCTTTAAGAGAACAATGAACATCCAAAAAAGGCATATTGGAAGTTTACACTCTGATAAATTGGCAGAGTGCATTGGACAAAGTACAATCCTAAGAAATGTACAGAACCAACAAGAACTGAAATGGATATCAGGAAAAGATCAGATACATAGAACTTACTTTAACTCTCCAATTAAGCCAACATTACAGCCTTACATAAAATCTTACTGCAACCGAGGAATGATACGATATACAGACTAGTAAAAAAGCTGGCCTTAAGTACAAATGCTTGCACCTTGGCTGCAGCTCATATCAAAAGATGTACCCCAGTAAGTTGCATATTTTACACTTCTTGCTCATGTTAAGCACTCACCATGTTAAACAGCTTCTGTTGTTCATAATGAAGCACATGGAAAATGAGATTTTTCTACTGCAATTCCCTTGAATTAGCATACTTCTGCAGCCTAATCCAAATCAAAGGAAAAAATTGTCATACTGAGGCTATTCAAGTTTTGTACACGATGCCCTGTGTCACTCATCAGTCCCCTTATTTCCATTTCTACGTGGGGCCAGGTATCACATGAACATTAGTCAAAGTGACCAAATTATCTTGACGTAATGTTTATACCACCAAGTGGCTAGCCCTGGCATGGGAGGTGTGGATGCACACACTAGCAAACTGGAATGAAAATACATATTCATAAAGAATAAATGTTTTCTTTTAATGTGCAGAGAGCTATTTTAGTGCTGCAGGTATAATACAGGTAAAGCTCATTAAAATTCTTAAAAAGCCATACTAAAGCCCTAATGGATTCCTAAGAAGGTAACTGTCAGTGTCACTTCTGAAATTACTTAAGGAAGCAACAACAAAACCACATACAAGATTGCCTTCACTGGGTCTCCAACAAGGTACAATTTGTTTTAAGATGAAAAGTCGTCAAATGCAAAAATTTTAAATTCATTAATTTCTTACAAATCATCTTAAGCAAACTCTATTTAAATACAGCTGTACTGACAAATGTTCCCTTTTCACAAAGAACCTCTCTGACAGGGATGATACACATCTTGGTTAATGTGTAAACAAATAAGGATTCACAGTGCAATGACATGACCACCAGTATAAGGGAGGTGATGATGGGACATAGGAATATATGAAATTAGAAGCAGACCTGGAAGAACCACTCCAAGAAGGGATGCCACTCAGAACAGCATAACAATTAAAAATTAAATGACGAGTGAAGATTTTGGTCAATCAAGCCCACCTGCAAAAAACAGATTGCAGGAGTCAGTTCTACAGAATTACATTATTATTTTTGAGAATCTCCAGATTGACAGCTGAAAACTAGAACAGATGCAGTTGGCTGAGCCGTGGCTTTGTTTCAGAAGATTTGTTGCAATGTTTCCTATAACAGACACCTGATTCAAACTGCTACATCAAAATCATTAAAAAGGCTATAACATGCAGTTGAGCTTTGAGGTCAACCCGTCTCATTCTCAAGAGCAAGGCCAGTACCAAATAATACGAAAACACAACACTGACATGATGCAGAAGAGGCTCAGACTGTAGGCGACTACATTTCAAAGTAACAGCAGAGCATAACTATAGTGTGTGTTTGAACTTCTTGCTCCTGTACATGGAGTAATGAAAAGGGATTACATAACCATAAGCACCCAAATTTCCTCAGTAGACATAGGTTTCCAAACCCCAAATTGCTCTGTAGCACCAGTACAGTTTTGTGGCAACCCCTGATGAAATGGTATGACTTCTGGTCTGCTAGATAGTTTGCATTTATGAACATTTGTAAGAGTCCTACAGTTTTTTTTCAACCAAGTCAGACTCTATACATATTCACATACACTCGCACACAATTCCACAACTTGCTGCATGACAGCACAGCTCTCACCTGCCAGGATTTTGCCTCATGTCTTTGGTGTGTTCCTCAAAAAAAGTTTTTCTGGCAAATTATTGCCAACTCATTGAGAATTTAAGTCAGAAGAAGACAAATACTTCAGTTTCAGACTTCACACCCTTCAGAAAATTTGTGCTAATGCAAAACCTGTTATTCCATCAAGTTTCTACAAGCAATATTTAAAAATTGTCCCTGTTTTTAGGCCTTTGTCCCCACATTATTTACAGCTTTGTCAAGGTCTCTTGTTGCAAGAAATTGAGAGGTACCCATGACAAAGTTCCAACCCTTCCCTGATTCATTTACACACCACACACACACACACACACACACACATTAATGCTTTCAAGAGCTTCCTACCAAAACAGATAACACACACTAAAATAAGCTAAGTGATGCCGTTTTCCTTCCACCAAACGGTCACTAATACAGCTGTTTCCTCATTACATTCCTATTGGCCATTTTCCTGCCAATGAGACAACCCAACAAAGAACTGTACATTCAGCAAAGTCTGTTGGATTAGGAGGTTTACTAAGCAATTATGGACTTCAACTTGTGGGACTTACTCCTGGTGATACTTTTGTTGTTCAAGTTAATCCTACTAACTGTGGTCTGTTTCAGGGGAAACATGAGGTGATATCCATAATGATTATGGGCAGTTTTGTCACAACACTGGGAAAAATTCCCATATTCTTTATGATAAGTAACAGGGGACCTTTTACACCTATCATGATTACAACCAATTCTAAGAACTCTTCCCATCACTGTCACTCCCTACACACCCTAAACTGGCTAGAACTCCACAACCACCTAAAGTACATACAACTTACAACAGCCCACAAACTCATCTTTAAACCAGCAAAATGACCCTCTCTTGCTAAATCTCTAACACCCTACACATCTACCCGTACCCTGAGATCCACAGGCCAAAACCTCCTGCATGTACACAAACCCATCCACCCAACTGGTAAACTACTATCCCACACTATAGCCAAACTATGGAATAATCTCCCCACACCACTACATAATATACCTAACCACAACAACTTCAAATCCATGCTTCGCTCCCATCTCTGCTTCAAATGGGAATGTCCTTCACATGCTCCCACCTAAAACTCCCACACTACTAACTCCACACCTAAATCATCATTTCTTTGCCTACTTTAACTTATTTCAGAGATCTTGCTCAGAACACCTTTTCATAAATCTTTTGCATGCATGCCTCTGGCCTACCTTACTCACTCTCAAATTTTTTTGTTTGTTTTTCTTATCCATTGTACCCATAATATTGTTTTCCTCTGTAATATTGTTAATTTGTCTCTATTCATATGTATTTGTATGTCTGTTTGGGGCTTTTCCCCTCGGGTCTCCACTGAAAAAGGGTCATTCTTACCCAGCTGGACCAACCCGGTTAACAAATGCAAATAAATAAATAAATAAATAATCTCATCCAAAGGATAGCATGCCAGAAGTGTAGCACCCTGTCCCCCCCACTGTGCACTGAGGTGTCAAGTACGGGACATGACTCCAGGCACCTAGACCCCAGCCTTCTGATTTTAAGGCAATGACATACCTGTTGGACAAGAAATGAAAGTGCCTTTGTGATATTCACAATTTATATTGCTTGACAGACACTGTTTTGCATTTGGGATGATGACCTTTTTTTTTTTGCAGTGTTTTAGCTTTAAGGAGGTGACTTAGCCCAGTACACTTTGACACAGATGAAGGTTGTGATTATTTGTTTAAAATCTACTGATTGGCATCTGGACCTCTGCCTATGCTGAAGTAATGGGTGGGGATGATGTTCTGCAGAGAAACCAAATGTCCTATCCTTCTGCTTCTGTAAAAACACAGCGCAAATGTTAATATAAGTAAATTATTGTTTTAAATGCAGCTTTTCAACTTTCAAAACATTTTCCAAGCAGAAAACAGATTTTAGAGTTACAGTTCTACCCACGTGTCTGAAGACGCATAATAAAATGTATGAAACACTGATGCCATTTTGGCAGCATCTTGACTTATTTTTTTTTTTACAAACTAGAAAGGAAGCACAGCACAAACACAAGATCTGTATAAGACATGGACAGAAATTTCAGATAATATATTTTCTACGGAAGTCTTACTCTACCACCAATGCACGCAGAACATTCCTGAACTGGCTCTGCCTTAAATACTAGTTACCAAATTGAAGGATACAGAAAATATACTAGTATTCCCATGAATACTGTCATTATATCTATATTCTGACTATATGGAAACATTTCATTTGCAAACTATAAATTAAGTGAAGCCTTGATCATATCTATGCTGTGCAACAACTATCTCTATATAACTGGTCACATTCCATTGCCTACACAATGATTTGAAAACAACAGTGATAAAGTTTCTCTTTCAAAAATGAGTACTATAAAACTGAAAATGCTCATATCTTTAGAAGGTAGTCATCTGCATAATGCTGGCTCAGTTCTTATTTTACTCTTTGGCGATGAGGTAAGGTTAGTAAACATGAATTATAACAGACTTTAAAAAAGAAGATAATGGCATTCAAAGCATGCGTCTGTCATGGCATGTATACTTACAGGTGGCCATACAGATACTAAGGTGGAAAAAAGCAGGGATTTTTTTTTAATTAATAAAATCATTTACACATGATTATTCATGAGGCAGAAGTATTGACCAACTAAATACATGGACTGGGGGTGGCCTGTATAGAAGCCTGCAAAAAACAAGATCAAGTACAGAAAATTAGCACTGTGCTAGTTCTTCAAACCTATATTAAACTTTAGATCTAATATCATCTGGAACACGGAGCTATGCATCCATTTAAGACCAATGCTGATCAACAGTTTAGCAACATCAAGATGAAAGAACACATCCATACATAAAACTAGCCATCAGCAGTGCAGTATAATGTCATGCATTTAAAAAATCTTGCAGGTATATATAGCCTTTGAAGACTACAAAGTGAATACAAATCAAAATCAAACGAGCAATCCACATCTCATTAGCTACAATTGCAACTGAATGGACAGATCATAGCCTGACATACCTGGGAAATCGGATGTGTATGGCAAGGCAGAAGGAAAATAGAAAATAAAAAGTGCAAATTCTAATAATCAGAAGTCTCCGTACAAGGACTGAGCGATTTAGAAATCAAAGTGCTAATAAAAAGTACTACCTATTTTATTATACAACAGAACTTCTTTTATCACATAGCAGAAAATAAAACTGCTATCTATCTCTGAAAAACATTACCTATTTCCAAGTAAATTTAAGTTTCTGCCACATAATGCTATTTTAAAGACAGCATGCTTACAAAGTCCAATAAAACAGCGGATTTTTCCAGATAAAACATAAATTGTTGTATGGGATAGCGTTGCTGTGTAATGCAGCCACATACAAAAATTATTTTTAGGAAGCGATATGTGGTGGAGCAGCCTATCACAGTGGGGTTATACAGGCAGCCCCAACCCTGAAAATACTGACATTTCAGTATCCTACATGGCAAGGATTTCTCTCTCTACATTCCTTGTGCATAACGATGAAAACAGAAAATAAAGATCCTGAATGAGGGCTGTGGTCCAAGTGCTGATCGTGACAAAAACCTAGCTGATAATGAAACAGTCTGGCACTAGTATTGCTCACAAACGTATGTGCTTACAATCATCTGATTTGATTCCCAGTAATGCTGGTAATGACTTTTTTTGATGAGCTAGCTTTTTATCTTGATTTCAGTAATTAAAAAAAAGAGGATATTACAATGTATTTATACTTTTTGTTTTGATTCGCCTTATAATGGGTTAAAAGGGATTAGCTACCACTGTTAGGCTAACAAGTTAACAAAATTCATTAGACAGCAGCTACCCATGACAAAGCCAAACTGCTGTGGGTCAAGTTTGATGAGACTTTTGATAGCATATTTAATCGCATTAGCAAATGAGACTCTTCAGGCTGATGGTTCTATAATTCTAAAGGTCACTACTGTGATCCAAACCTCATCGACAAAGCCTATGGCTAAACACTTTCAAGACGACTACACACTGATCAATGGCTTACTTACAGCTTTCCCAGTTTGAAAATAGAAACTGCGAAAAAGGAGTGCCATTGAAACTATTTTTCAGGATAAATTCAATTACTGTTTAGTAAATCTACTGAGTGGATTCCAGCAAAGAAGAAATTTGGAGAAACAGAAAATCAACCAAAAAACGTGAAGAGAACATACTGGCTGGGAAGGATTCTGCAGCTGTTCGGCAAAAACCAGTTCAAGCTCCAGCATTAGTTCAAGAGATGGCTTCCAGTAATTTACAGGAAAAAATAAATCAAATGTACTCAGAGGTGATTAAAATAAGTAACTGTGAAGGAATGTATCAATTAAAAAAAAAAACCTGGTAAAAATAGACGCTTTAACTAGCTATTCAGATGAACTGATAAAACTGCAAAAATCAGAGGCTGCATGAAGAAAGGGCTGGCCTAGTATGAAGCTCCTGAAGAACAGCTGTTTAAAATAGCAGAGTTAGACACAGAGCAGGCAGAGAAAACCAGAGATTATCTGCTGTACCAGAAAAATTGGAAGGAATAGACTGTATTGTTATGAAAGCACAAATAAGCATCTTGACTGGTGTTGCAGGGCAGGATTTGTCAAGTGAAAAGGCACATCAAGTGTATGCTCCAAACCTGGCCATCAAGAAGCAACCAAGACCTATATTAGTAAAGGTGCAGTCATAACAACAGAAAGAGTTGTTCCTGATAAAACTGTGGCAGAAGGGAAAATTATTAAAATATGTAGACAGCAGACTTTGTGGACAAATATTTTTCACTGTACACTAGGCAGAAGAGAGACAATTTTACTGTGGCAATCTGGGAATGCCGAGAGGGAGGTGTGACAGTCAAGGTGCTGTATACAGCTGGCTTTTTCCTGGAGGATCATAGACATTTTTTTAGGTGCAGAAAAGGCTACGGAGATGATAAAAAAAAGTTTATCAAAAATGTGAGCCAGCAAGCAGAATGGGACAATGCTTCTCATTCTTCTCACATAAGGCTCATACAGATACTTTGCCAGGGAAAACTTTTCAAATGAAAAATGCTTGAGAGGCAGGAAACAAAATGCACAAGAACTGGCTAGAAAATTTTTGGAATTGAACCACAGTCTATTGTTGAGAGATGGAGATGGTCATAAAGATCAACAACACTGAAATTAGTGAAATCAATGTGAGATTATAAAGCATAAATCACATTTATGAAACACTGTTTTGCAAATAAATGTAACCAAGAAAAGACTAGACTTTTGATGATTTACTTAAACTTGTGGGTGGACTGTAAAGCATATACTCCACATGTTGTCCACATGTTGTCTTTAATATTTAGGACACTAAAGGGGAAAAAGTAACTATAAAAAACATTTTTTTTGTTCTTATTACTATTTGTATAAAAAATTCATGACTATATTATATTGCAAAATAGTTTTATATAGTCTGCAATCAATGGTATTTAAATGGAGGAGTGGGGTGCTTTTTCAGTGTCTGTTGTGTGTGTTAAAGATATAAAAATAAATAAGTACTTTTTTAACTATAAGAAATGTAAGTTTTGCAGTAAAACAAGATAAGAAAGGCTGAACAGAAGCAAGTTTAAATTAATATAATGCTATCATCTTGGGCTGATGGAATGGGGTAGAGTGTAAAAGTG
This sequence comes from Protopterus annectens, assembly GCF_019279795.1. Taxonomy (NCBI): domain Eukaryota; kingdom Metazoa; phylum Chordata; order Ceratodontiformes; family Protopteridae; genus Protopterus; species Protopterus annectens. The sequence goes on along the minus strand of NC_056744.1, from coordinate 1,430,217,824 downwards.
TACTGATTATATGTAAATCTAAGATGATACTTTCCCTTTTTTTTCCAACTGTGGGTGTCTAGACTAATGCCCCTAACACTTAAGCTATAAAAACATTTTTGTAAGGAAATAAGCTTGAAAAATTATACAAAATGATGAAAGCTAAGAAAAATGCTAACCTTTTTGCATCTGCAAAGATATCAGCTTTTTATTTCATTAGCAAAAGTTTGCAGTGTATGACAAGAAGTCTTCAGCTGAAGGTAGTTAGCCAGGGTAATTCTACACATTATGTGCTGTGTGAAATTTACAAAGATTCTTTCATACACCTGCAAGTTGTTAGCTTTTTTTCCCTCATTGCTGACTACTTTTACATGGAGTAGAGAAACTGTCTGCACATGCAAGCAATTAATCAAGGAAGTCCTGAGAATTCCTGAGGGAAATGCAAAATTTAAAGGAAGAATGACAGCCTGCAGTGAAAAATAAAGTTTGAAATTATGGGAAGTGAATAACAGATAGTAGTCTAACCAGCAGCCATACTACTTTAATGCATTCAATAGAATAGAGAATAATTTATCATTTACAGGTAGTCAGTGCACCTTTTCTTAGGGCTAAAAGTAAATGTTTTCAGAAAGCATACAAGAAGTTTATTCACAACTGGGAGGGGGTAGAGACAAGAAAAGAGCAGACAGCAATTGGTGTAAATGGGGACATAAGCTTTAACATTCATTTTAGCATGGGTAACCATAATTTTAGTTTAAGTTATGCCTGTGGGTACCAGCTGTCAATTTAGGGCAATTGTTTCTATCTGAAGGGTTACATTTTATTTGTTAAAAATTAACACAGCTTTAAGTTAACAAGGGATGGAGTGTTTTGAAAAAGTATTTATTTTTTTATTTGAGGGTTTTCATTAACTCATTCACTCCAATGGAGCTCAGGAAGTTTGCACTGCAACTTCCAATGGGCCAAGCCTAAGCCTTTTGACAGGATCAAATTATGTCCTCACATTTCAAACAAGTGCTAATATCTCTGGAACCATAGGGGTTATGAAAGAAGTATAAATGGCAAACCCCTCAGCACAAACAACTTTTATAGTGGTAGTATTCTTTTGGTTCTAGGTCTTAAACTAAATTTTATAATACATAATAAACACAGTAACTATTATGTTTGCAATATTTTGTAAACAACTTACTATATCTCAGTAACCACTCAAGTTACAAACATACTGTTACAGCAGCATTTTATTCACCCAGCTGAGAGCTTTCATATGAAGCTAAGGATTTCTGTCTGCGTTACTTGGTTGTTGAGATATTTAGAAAAATGTAAAAATGATATGTATATAAATTAATATCATGAAAACAGTTATTTCTTTACTACAATAGACAGAGGTCAAATATTACTGCAGTTGAGTTTGCCATTATGTAAGCTTTAAAACTATGTACACAGCATGGTTTTGGAATTACTTAGGCAAATATGAACAAGCAATATTTGATGCCTACAGCTGTCAGTAGGAGCTGATTGCAGATGCAACTGGAGGCGTCACACAGGTTCAAGTGGAGATGAGAAGAAACAACTGTATAAAAAAGCAACCTGCCAAACAGTGTGTGCACGTAAGACAAATGTTTGAAATACATATTTAAAAAACTGTCAAGTTTTACACATGGGAACAACAGCTTTTTATCATAATAGCTACTTTTTCCACAGTACAATGAAATGTAGATGACCTTACAGGTATAGACAAAAAGGAAAAATTATTGAATTATATTAAGACACTAATGCTGCAGGAGATGCACTTGGAAAGAAATGAGCATGCGAATTTGACAAAAAAAAAAAGATTTCAGGATGGATATTCAGCAGAATATCAGGGACAAATGAAACGGATTAATACAGACGGTTGGAAAGGCTCTAATGGTGATGGAAGAAAAAAAAAACAATAATGGTAGATTTGTGGTAGTAAGGAGCTGTTGGAAAGGAAGGAGGATTATTCTGCCAGGTATTTATATTCCACCAAAAGTGCTACTATGGAGCTGAAAAAAAATCTGAGAGAAATAATCAGCTTTTTCAGGAAATATTACATACAGGTGGGGACTGAACTTGATTTGCAGTAGTGAGAATGTATCAAGGGGACTTTGAAGGGAAAATATAACAAAACAGGCTAGAATATCTGAAGACATTTATGAAAATATTTGGCATGGAAGATGTGAATTCAGTAGTAGGAGCTTGGACAACATTTTACATATTTTTCAACAAGATACAATAACTGGGCTACACTGGATAGAAATATTTCACAGGAACATGTGCATTTATAATTGAAAGCTTCAACACACATCTAGTAACTATTTCAGATGATGCATCGATAAAAATTAAGATAAAAATGTAGGATGGCAATGAAATAAAAAGGAGACACTGGCACGTCCTCATCTACCTGTTAAAAAGAGAGGAATTTAAGGAATTAGAAATGGAAATTATTACAGAGTTATTACGGAATATAAACTTTCTTCAAAAAAAAATAGGGATAAAATGAAAATGGAGTTTAAAAATATGGTACAAATAAAAGGGAAAGAGGTATGGTTAAGAAGTAACAGAAATACTTTACAGGGATTGACAAAGATTACAGTACTGCAGAATAAGGGGAATCTCACAGAACAAGGAGAGGATCAACTGAAGAGTGCTAAAGAGAAAATGTACAATATGCATAAGTTTAGCAAGATTGCTGTTAAGCAATGATTTTTTTTTAAACAACTCCACAGCAGTAAAAACTTACACTACAGTGACTTAAGCAACAGGAAGCAGAAGTGGTTGTTGCCTTAATAGAGATCTTTTGGAAATTTTATGAAAATTTGTATAAGGCAAAGGAATATGAAAACCAAGAAACAGCACAAATAGAAATATTTACGGAAGACTTAATTATGCCAAGATCAGAAGAAGATGAGGTTCAACAACTAATAGTTAGGACAGGAGGAGATGAGATAAATATGGCAATATATAATCAATCTGCATGGAAGTCTTTAAGAACAGATGGTATTACTGTGGAAATTTGAAAGCTAGGAGGGAAGAAAGTGATAGAGATCTTGAAGAATTTGTATAGTAATATTTTAAAAGGAAGGGAAGCACCCTTCCTTTTGCTGCTTGTATCTTACTATCTGTATCCATAAACAAAGAGTTTCAGTTGTAGATAGTAAAGAGTTGGAGGAATTTATGTGAGATGGAAGAAAGGCAAGAGGTTAAGTGGAATAAGATGATTCGTCAGAACAAGATGGTTTAGGATTATCTGATTTGAAGGTATATTTTTGAACTACATAGTTAAGACTTTTATACGCAACACAAGCAAAAGGTTATAATTCAAAGAGGAAAGGGATGATGATAATGAAGCGTGGGGAGGGTTCAATAAATAAGGAGAGAGTGGGACTTTGAATGCAGATCCTTAAGGAGAATAATAACCACAATACAGATTATATTCATAATTTTGCAGAAAGTATTCTAAAAACTAAGCCAACACTTGAATTGAAAAAAGAGATTTTGCCAGAAAAAAGGCAAGAGGGAGACTGGAATTTACTGGAGAAAACTAGTAAAAAACACAAAAGTATTGGGAGCAAATAACTTGAGAAGGAAAATTAATACAATGGGATGAGGCCAAGAAGAAGCTTGGCCTGCAGGTAAAATGCTCCCCTTCCTTATAGGGAATGATATCAGACTATAGGCAGAGAGTAATGGATAGGGGAGCCCTACATGAAAAACTTGTTCTGGTAGAGTTTTAGTTGACTCTAGAACAGAAGCTGTTATTACAAAGGGGATAATTAGTAGGGTATATAAAATACTGCATGATAACTATAAGAATCAATCGGAGGAGATTAGAAAAAAATGGGAACACAGATTAGGAAAACAATTTACAACAAAACAGTGAGAGGACATTTTGTATGGTTCACAAGTATGGAACAAAGTCCAGAAAGCTTAGGATCTTTGCTTGGAACTCTTTGCAGAAGTATTTGTATACTCCAATTAGATTTCAAAAAACTTTTCCTGAGGTATCTGGCAAATGCTGGAAGTGCGATAGGGAAGAAATAGGTAACTGAGGACACATTTTTTTGGGGGACATCAATGAACTGGTAGATTTGAAGAAAAAAAAAACCTTCAGAATACTCTGTCAGAAATACTAGGGGAGCAAATGGCTGTAACTAAGGAAATGCTTCTTTTAAGCTGGAACAGAGGATCTGAATTGTATAGATACAGTAAGGTCTTAAGTTTAATTCTTTTGGCTGCCAAAAATAAAATCTGTAGAAAATGGAAATCAAAGTATAAATCAACTGTATTTGAAGTACTGAATACTATAAGAGAGATACAAGAACTGGAAGAGGAATCTTTAGAAAAGGGAAGGAGCAAATTACATAGAAATAAATGGAATTTGTAGTAGGAATGCATGCAGAATAATGTTCAGGAAGATGAGTGAGGTTTAAGGGCAGGCAGGAATTAAGTGACTTATGTACTAATGGACTGAAAAGACAGTTGTGATAAAACAATGTAAAACGTATGTAAATGGAAAAAGAATGTTAATACGTTGTTTTTTTTTTTTTGTTAATGTGTCCATAACTATAACTTACGTGATATTCTAATAAAGGTGTTCAAAAATAGTTTATGGAAGGAGCCTACCAGGTCATGTTACAAACAAATATAAAGATAAAATGTAACCACTCTGACCAAAAGCTTTTAGTGCTGTCAAAACAATTATGTAGTACATGTTCAAACAACTGCTGACAGTGCTTCACCGATGGTCAAATGTACAGGTTTTAAAACAAGTTCTCTTTTTTAATTTTACATTTATGTGCATTATCTTACAAATAAAAACAGCTGAGAAACACACCATTTCATGAACTCCAGGTTAAAGGACAGCAAAGCTTTACATAAAACAAAAATGACAGGTGTTTTAACACAACTACAAAAGCATCACCTTGCAATAAGATTTGGAAAATAGAACATACTTTTTAACAAAGTACTTGTATCATAAATCTTCTGTTATTTCTTTTGCCTAGAACACCACAATTATATACCCCAGTTAATGACACTGGTTAACTAAGGGGAGAAAGGTTTGAAAGAATGACGTTACTGGTATGCAGTATCCACTGTGGATCCATTATAAGACATTCCTCCAGGGGTCAGATGGAATGACCATCTGTCAATAAATACCGTCAAGTTGGCAGCCATCATTTTATTGTTTTCAGTGAGTAGTCCCCAGGACTTTCCTGAATGTGGACTGGTTTGTCATTTTACATGAAAATTCATAAACTTTAGATACGGCCCAGTAACTCTTCCAAGTTAGACATAGTTAAGAAAGATTTGTCTTTCTAGCATTTTATCTGCTGAAATTGGCTATTTTTTCTGTTTTATTAAGCAATTGCATCTAAATTGCATCTCTTTACATATTTACAAAAACTGGACCATAAAGTTAAAAGTTAAGCAAATCTTTTTTTTTTTTTTTTTTTTTTAATTTTGACTGATGAGGGTACTCACTGTGAACAGTGAGTAACTTCTGGCCAGTTCTGACTGGCCAGACTGCTCCGGCATACATTACCATTTGTGTTTACTGTTGTTTTGTCCTATTTTACAAGAGTAGAACAGCAAACAAAAGTTATTCTCCAGTCAGGTAATCTGGAGTGGTGGCAGTGATCTACAATGGGCCAGGACATAAAAGCTGCAGTATTGTGAAATATTACCAATATTCCCTGGAATGTAGTGTGTGCATGGGGTACATATCATATCGTCAAACACTTAATTTATCGAACACCTAATCATTGAACCCTAATTGCAGAACTACCTATTCACTGAACTGGAAATCGAAAGATTTTATTTGGCCATCATGTGACTGACATGCCAACTGACCATGATTTCCCATTACCTCATTGTAGTGGGATCTCAGAGTTGGTATATTTAATTTGCAGGGGGTGTGGGGGGCACAGCCTGCCTTGGGGGGGTTCAGCCTTCCTGCAATAACATAAAAAAGGTTTACCTTTTGAGGTGTTGGCCAAGTAAAACATTTTGATGATTTCCAGTTCAATGACTAGTTTCTTCAGTGAATAGGTAGTTCTGCGATTGGGGTTCAACAATTAGATGTTTGATAAATTAAGAGTCCGACAATAGGATATAGACCCGTGTGTGTGTGTGACTAAGTAATAATTTAGTCAAAGTATAGTTACTGGGGAGAAGGGGCCATGGAAAGGCACGGAATCCAGAGAGAAGTGGGAAGGGACCTAGGAAGCTTGCCCCAAAACCCCTGATCATAAAGTGTTCAGTGTGAAGCCTGTTCTTGGTTGTGGATGATGGAAGAATGCTTTAATTTTTTTCCCGCCACTTTTTAATAAAGCCAACAGAAAAAGTCACTCATCTGTAGACATAATCAAGTATCCGGTATAGATGCAATGCTTTCATAACACTTCCTCTTCCTGCTTTGTAATGGGTGCTTATGCATCTTGTTTTCAAAAGTTTTTTCTTCCTTAAATCTTTTTTAATAAAATGTACCAAGACTCCTCTTGTTCTAAAGGCAAACAGGTTTACTTGAGGAACTCCCCACCAATAGATCAAATCTTGGAAGACCTGATCTAGATTCCATTTGTGAGGGTCTACCCTGGTCCTGCTCAGCTTGTCTGCCACATAATTTTGCTCTGATGAAATGCAGGATGCCTGTAGAATGAGACTGCACTGTGAAGCTACATCCCAAGCTAACATGGCTAATCTGGAGAGGAAGTATGACCTGGTTCCCCCCTGCTCGTTTATGTACCATGTGACTGGTGGTTTTCCCTGTTTGCTGATGTACCACGTGACTGTGGTATTTTCTGTAGCAACTTGAAGAGGTCCTGGGAACCAAATATGATTCAGAGTGCCTTGATCAGGGCAAGCATTTCTTTGATACTTACATGCTTTTATCAGTTCTTGACGTTCCATACACTGTAAACTCTTATCCCTCCTGAAACTGATCCCAAAGCAAAGTACATGGCGTCTGTGTTGACTGTTTTAGAATAGGGAAGAAGGGGAGACCTGGAGTCAAGGACATCTTTTGTTTGCATCAAATAGGTTCATAGGTTCATAGGTTCATACTAGGCTATCTGCCAGAGGGCATTTACAAGCCTAGCCCATAGTTTTGTGGCTTACGCCACCCCTTTAGTATGGGGAACTATACCCATTATTTTGCTGTGCCTCTGTCGAGCAGTGACACTGAGGTAATCCCTGGGGTATATCTGCGATCTCCCATCCATTGGTCAAGATTTCTCTTGAACAAGGCCAGCGAGGTGCTCTGCCTCACAAATACCGGGATTTTATTCCACAGCATAGGGAGTCTTTGGGTGATGAATCTATCCCTCCAGCACGTCCTATTAATAGCCGTGTCGAGGTTTAAGTCTCCCGCCCTTGTGGCTCTGACAGATCTAGATTTTTGAGGTGAAGCATATTCATCAAATCTGGGTTTGACATGGCCTTGTATGTTAGGCAAAGGTCACCTCTGAGCAAGCGGTGCGACTGAATAGAGCTGGAGTTCTTTCAGTCGGGCAGCATAGGACAGATGTTTGAGACCCTTTATCCTTTTGGTGAGGAACTTTGTGGCCTCTCCAGCTGCTGCAAGTGTCGGGTCAGATACATTCCGAATGGGGCATTGTACTCAATCATTGGTCTGATGAGTGATGAGTATAGGGAGACTATGACCTCCCTTGATCTAGATGAGAATCCCTTCATGATAAGGTGGGCAATGTAGAAGGTCTTCTTAACTACTTTAGCTACATGGGTGTCAAATGACAGACTACTATCAACCTGGGTCCCCAGGTCCCTGATAACTACTTCTGTGCTCAGTGGATTGCCACCTATTTGGTAGCTAGGGGTAACCTTGTTTTTCCCGAAGGGTATGACTATGCATTTTTTGGCATTTAACTTTAGGCCATGGCTCTGGCACCAGTTATCCGTTTCTGTGAGACCCTTCTGAAGGATATCTGTGTCAGATGTGTTTTCTACTATGGCGCCCAGTTTGCAGTCATCTGCAAACTTTGTCAGCCATAACCCTCCTGTGTTTGCTTGTACTTCGGAAAAGTAGATGCCAAACAAGAGTGGGCCCAGGACTGAGCCCTGTGGTACACCACTTGTGACAGGCTTTGAGTCTAACAATCCTCAGCACTATGATTTGAAATGACAAAGGGTCTTGGTGCTGGGACCAAACAGAGTTCAGATACCATGGTATCTTTCTTATATGGAGTCTTGGGAGGGGTATCATAAGAACCATAGAAGCTGTGAAACCCATAAACCTAAGGCATTCCCTCAGAGTGACCAAGGTTTGAATGGAAAACTTTAGATACAGATCTATTTTTTTTTCCTGTGGAAGAAAAGCTCTGGACTGAGGTTTCTAGCTGACATCTTAGTATCACAATCCTATGTGAACTAGTCAAGAAAAACATTTGAATGTTCTCTTGGAATCCCAACTTGTGTAAGAGATCTCTCTCTCTCTCTCTCAAGAGAGAGATTCCTGACACAAAAAAAAAAAAAAAAAAAAACTCTGCAAAAATAAGCAAGTCATCTAAACTTGTGAATACCCTGTAATCTGCAGTGAGCTATAACTGGAGCTGAACACTCTTGGTGCAATGGATAGTCCAAAGGGTAAGTCATAAAACTGATAATGTGATCCACACACACACACAAAATCTTAAGAAAAAAGTCTGGATGAATAGGGATGTGATGGTAAGCATGTTTTAAGTCTAGTATTACCAAGAAACTTGAAAGAGAAAGAGGTAACACACTGCAGAGTGACATCATTTTTAGTTGAGAAGGACTGGAAAAAAAACAGTGTTCAGCAGCAGTGGGATTCAAATAAAGCAACAGATGCTGGGTCAGGTTTGGGAACAGTGTATAAAAATTTAAAAGACTGAGGAACTTTATATTTCCTATTTGCATTTTCAGGGATAGCTGGCTAACTACCAAGAAAATTGCAGGCAGTAATTTAAATATCCTCTAAAGCAAAAAGAACAGGTGGAATGTGTGTGGGTGCTAGAAATTCCTTCTCTAATAACTCATGGTACTTTCTGAGGGAATGAGAAACCTCAGAGTTCTCCTACCAAAATCAACGGTACATTTTAGCAACAGTCTCAAAAAGAAGAAGAAGAATTAGAAATTGAGCTCTCATTTTAATCTGAATCAGAAATCTGAGAAGAAGGAAAAAAAAAAAAAAAAACACATCTTCCCCTTCATCTTCCTGTCCAGCTTTATAATCCTGAAAAAAGAGGTATCCTTTCTTTTACCAGAAAAAGGATCAACATAATGAATTAAACCCCGAGCCAGACCCAGCAAACTATTCCTAAGGAAATTTGAGGAGTAGACACATGCTTAGTTTTCTATTTCTTTTGGCAGTAAAAATGGGGCCAACGGTGATACTAAAAGCAGCGTCCCCATGGATGGGCACAGCATCTGGATACAACAGATAAGCCTTCCCTGTTCCCTCTTCTAGGACCAACAAGAGTGGCTCTTCCTTGCCCACTGAGGGGATCCCAACAGGTGCAGAAGACGTGGAAACACCCGGCCTACAGTGGCTGCAGGAATTACACCAGAGGGATCCAGAGTAAAAATTAGTGGTCTAAGGTACAACAAATGGCCACAGCACAGTCACCCACCTGTGGCTGAAGCAATTTACTAGCCTGCTGTGGTGGTAAAGGCTGTTTGCTTATTTTTTTCCTTTTTGTGGCTGGTAGAAGGACCAACCGTGGGACCAGTAGTTTGTTCCATGGTTATGTCAAAAATGGTGCCTCTTTCCCAAGGAAGACAAGCAGCAAATGGCAACAAAAATTACAAGTCTTTAAAAGTCACTTTTTCGCAAACAAAAAAAAAATATATATATATATATATATATATATATATATATATATATATATTTATTTGTAACAAAGCAAAAAAAGGCCACACACAGCAAACAGAGCACGGTGCCCACACAGGAAAAAAGTTCATAAACCAAAACAGTCATAAAAGTGTGGATACCTAATGGCAGTTCAACTGGTTTCAGTTATCAGTTCTCACCACGTCACAGGAATAAAAGTCCTCTTCAGGAACACAGGTCATAAACTCTTTCAAGTATCCAAGTAAAACGAGACACCGAAGTAAAAGGATAATAATTTATTGTAGTTAGCGCTTTCGCCATGTAGGCTTCATCAGACTTTATACAAAATGAGAAATCTACTTATTTAAAAACTAATGAAACGAAAACCATTGGTCATAAATTATCCAATGAAACAGCAAGGTCATTAACTCATATCTAACACATGAAAAGCCTATGCTGAAAAATGCTGCAAACAGTTGCCTCAAAGCAATACTAAAAAATATATTAAATATATTGCCTAAAATACAATGTCATATAAACTCCTGACATATATACTAACATTCAATATCTAAGCTAAAATCTGCACTAAACAAATACATATAATTAAAACATTATATATGGTGATTAATACGAACAACTAACATATAAACACCTTTGGATGACAGCAACTCTAATGCAGCTGAGTTGCAAACATAAAATGAAAACAGTCTGAACAACAAGCGCTTCAAATACTGCAGCGTGCAGAAACACATAAAGTTCACATAATGCACTTAACTTATTTAAAGTGTTGGATTATCTAAAATAAAACAAACATCACACTCTAGTTCATGATGTATCCAGGAAAGCAAAAAAGACAACATTAGGTAAACACGATAAAAACTCTAACTGAATTAGCGTTGCCACCCCTCCGTTTTTTTTCCGGAGTGCCCGGAAATCAGTAGGGCACTCCGGTTCTCCGGTTCTTGTAATCGGAGTCCGGAAATAGCGTCAGGCTCGTCAGCGTATTAAAAAAAAAAAAACATTCCCGTGACCCGTCTTGGACTCTCGTTGATTGGCTGCTTGCTGCAGACAAGGCTCGTGCAGCAAGCAGCCAATCAACACGTAGAGTTAGTAGTAAAAGCCCTGCAAAGCCCGCGAAAATTTAAGAATATAAAGCGGTGCTTCAGCATTACCTTTTACTTTTGTAGTACAAAGGGTGCTGCTTAAGATCTGAAATTCTTGCTTGGAGCCTTGGACATCGTCTTCAGTGGATTGCCTGCTGCCTGGAAGCCCTGCCTGCCTGGAAGCCCTGCCTGCTTGGAAGCCCTGCCTAGAAGCCCTGCTGCCTGGAAGGATTGCCTTAGCCCTGCTGCTTGCCTTGCTTGCTGGAGGAGAAGTGCTGTGGACTGGGTGGTGGTGTGTTCCCCTGCTTGCTGGCCCTTTAGCTGCCTGTTCTCTTCTGCTGCTGAGAACTTGTTTTAGTAGCCCTGCTGCTGATTTTTCTGGAGGTAAGTGGATTTTTTTTAATGGATTCTTTGGAATTAAGGTAGATTTTCAAAGATTAGTGTGACAAGGGGAATGAAATATTGCCAGCACAGCTACTAGTGAATTTTTTAAATATTAAATTTATATTAATTCACTAGCTGTGCTGGCACTATCTCATTCATTGATGGTGACAAGATGCGTGTAACTATCTAGATGTTCAACATGTGGTGATTAACTAGAACAGTTTCTAATCTGGTTTTGGACTTGGTTGCAGTGAATGTATAATGACTTCATGATTTGTATAAGATGCTTGGACTGTAGATCTGTCTTTCTAGTCTGTCATCACCGTGATGTTTACCTTGACCTGTGTTTCTTCCTAGGGTGTCTTTCTAGGGTGTACAGTCTTCGTAGTATAGTGAGGCTTAAATGTAGCTTTTTGTCTAGTTTGTCATCACAACTGTTTACCTTTTATCTGTGTTTTCTAGGGTATACCGTCTATACCAAAGCTTAGCTCATTTGATGTTACAGTGAATATATGACTACATGATTTGTATAAGATGCTTGGACTGTAGATCTGTCTTTCTAGTCTGTCATCACCGTGATGTTTACCTTGACCTGTGTTTCTTCCTAGGGTGTCTTTCTAGGGTGTACAGTCTTCGTAGTATAGTGAGGCTTAAATGTAGCTTTTTTGTCTAGTTTGTCATCACAACTGTTTACCTTTTATCTGTGTTTTCTAGGGTATACCGTCTATACCAAAGCTTAGCTCATTTGATGTTACAGTGAATATATGACTACATGATTTGTATAAGATGCTTGGACTGTAGATCTGTCTTTCTAGTCTGTCATCACTGTGATTATGCTGAAGGGTGGAGTAAAGGGGTGTGGCTATTAAAAGGAATGGGTGTGGCTTGATTGTGCATGGGGCGGGGCTTGTTTGTCAGGAAATGGCACAGTAGAAAGGTGGCAACCCTAAACTGAATACAAACGAAAACAGAACCATATTACAATAAAAGTCGCTAACCTGAAAGCATAACAGCTTGAAAATCCATTCAAAAGAACCAGCATATATATATTTATATATATTTTGATTGCTAACTAAGCACCTTAATGTTACAGCAGCTCATAAATCCATTATAGAGAGCAGTTTGTGTTGGCTCTCACTCTAGCTTGCTAGGCATTCATCATAGGGTGGTTTACATAATGTTAAAGTAACATGACACACACAATACTTTGACATATATAGAAGTAAAAGCATTGTGTTACAAGCTGTAACATACACTTAAGGTGTACATCAGCAGTAAAGCAGGTTAAAAAATAAATAAACCAAAAGTACACCATTTGACAAAAACTCACTATAGCAGCACACTCAATCGTGGCAGATATTAAGACTCCACTCGCTGTTGAATGTACGACTCTGCGCTAGTCCTTAAACAGCAGTAACAAATAATACATAAACTCAATATAAATATATTAGATGGATATGCAATCAGCTCTATCTACCTAGGTCTCATAGTGGAACCCAAACGCTCCAAACAAGAAGAGGGGTATATAGGAAACATAACAGATAGTAACCAAATAACTATCTAGCAAAGCCCAAGAATATAGAACTATGTGAGAAATCACAACTAACTATCAATCCCTATTATCAAAGTCCCTACTGAGCAACTAACAGAAAAATACACATGAAAAAAGGGGGGGGGAGACAAAGTCCAGGCTTATAAATATCCAGTACTAAACGACCGGAAGGCATACTAAACTGCAGATCCAGAAAAGATCATAATTTCGGTCTACACACCCTTCTTTTCCTTAACATCGGTTTAATTTGAACTTTATCATTGAGTCCTGGTGCCTTGTCGGCTCTACATCTGATAATCCACCTTAACTCCTTTTCTAAAGTCAAATTTACCATATCACCACCTCTAATGTTCCCAAACACAGTTTGGAGAGCACAGAAAGTGAACTTATGCGTCGCATCAAACAACTGTACATGTTTTGCTAAGGCATTATGAGCCGAACTAACACAAATTTGATAAATATGCTCCCTTATGCGCTCCCTCAAAGTTCTATTGGTCATATTGGGCATATTTATCATATTTATCAAATATTCCCGTTTATCCCCCCCCCCCCCTTTTCGTGCGTATTTTTATGTTAGTTGCTCAGTAGGGACTTTGATAGGGATTGATAGTTAGTTGTGATTTCTCACATAGTTCTATATTCTTGGGCTTTGCTAGACAGTTATTTGGTTACTATCTGTTATGTTTCCTATATACCCCTCTTCTTGTTTGGAGCGTTTGGGTTCCACTATGAGACCTAGGTAGATAGAGCTGATTGCATATCCATCTAATATATTTATATTGAGTTTATGTATTATTTGTTACTGCTGTTTAAGGACTAGCGCAGAGTCGTACATTCAACAGCGAGTGAAGTCTTAATATCTGCCACGATTGAGTGTGCTGCTATAGTGAGTTTTTGTCAAATGGTGTACTTTTGGTTTATTTATTTTTTAACCTGCTTTACAGCTGATGTACACCTTAAGTGTATGTTACAGCTTGTAACACAATGCTTTTACTTCTATATATGTCAAAGTATTGTGTGTGTCATGTTACTTTAACATTATGTAAACCACCCTATGATGAATGCCTAGCAAGCTAGAGTGAGAGCCAACACAAACTGCTCTCTATAATGGATTTATGAGCTGCTGTAACATTAAGGTGCTTAGTTAGCAATCAAAATATATATAAATATATATATGCTGGTTCTTTTGAATGGATTTTCAAGCTGTTATGCTTTCAGGTTAGCGACTTTTATTGTCATATGGTTCTGTTTTCGTTTGTATTCAGTTAGAGTTTTTATCGTGTTTACCTAATGTTGTCTTTTTTGCTTTCCTGGATACATCATGAACTAGAGTGTGATGTTTGTTTTATTTTAGATAATCCAACACTTTAAATAAGTTAAGTGCATTATGTGAACTTTATGTGTTTCTGCACGCTGCAGTATTTGAAGCGCTTGTTGTTCAGACTGTTTTCATTTTATGTTTGCAACTCAGCTGCATTAGAGTTGCTGTCATCCAAAGGTGTTTATATGTTAGTTGTTCGTATTAATCACCATATATAATGTTTTAATTATATGTATTTGTTTAGTGCAGATTTTAGCTTAGATATTGAATGTTAGTATATATGTCAGGAGTTTATATGACATTGTATTTTAGGCAATATATTTAATATATTTTTTTAGTATTGCTTTGAGGCAACTGTTTGCAGCATTTTTCAGCATAGGCTTTTCATGTGCTAGATATGAGTTAATGACCTTGCTGTTTCATTGGATAATTTATGACCAATGGTTTTCGTTTCATTAGTTTTTAAATAAGTAGATTTCTCATTTTGTATAAAGTCTGATGAAGCCTACGTGGCGAAAGCGCTAACTACAATAAATTATTATCCTTTTACTTCGGTGTCTCGTTTTACTTGGATACTTGAAAGAGTTTATGACCTGTGTTCCTGAAGAGGACTTTATGACCTGTGTTCCTGAAGAGGACTTTTATTCCTGTGACGTGGTGAGAACTGATAACTGAAACCAGTTGAACTGCCATTAGGTACCCACACGTTTATGACTGTTTTGATATATTTATTTGTGTGTGTGTGTGTGTGTGTGTGTGTGTGTGTGTGTGTGTGTGTGTGTGTATATTAAAAAGCACTTTAAAACACTTTTCTAGCCCCCAAAAAGTAAACTAAACTGAATTTCTCCACAGAAAAAATGGTTTTCAGTTACTTTATCCAACTTTTAAACTGGAAGGAAAAAAGAACGCTCCTATTTAAAAATACAATACAGTCTAATGATAGAGTGTTAAAACACAAAACTCACAGCTTTAAGATAACTTTCCTGAAGAGGAAAGTGATAAAACACTAACAATAGTTAGGAAATGGAAGTTATTTCCCCAAAGGGAACTTATCTGTCCAGCAAAGGAACAGCATCAAGGCAACCGTCGATCCTCGAAATCCTTAGAAGAACATACTTTTCTGCGGCAGTAAAACTCTGGGGGCTTGGTGCTCAAATATGTCTTTTGGTTTGGGCACATGGAAGGTGCCGTGAACGTCTGGAAGCTGGATGGCTTTTATATCCTTGGCAAAATAACTTGCATAGCTAAGGTTACTGCAACAGTGATAATTATAGTGAGCATTATTTATTTTGTGTAGCTGCCTGCATGGAACCTTGCAATGGACCTGAAGACCTGGCAGAACCACAGCTGATGGCTTTTTCATACTGGTACTAGACATGAAAGGTGAGAGAGGCTACACATGAAGTTTTCATCTTTGTCCTTAAGCTAACTTCAGCAACTCTGGTGTTTATCATTAGCTTAGTCTTCAAACCCCAGCACATCAGGACAGTGGATGCTACAATGTCAGTTCATCTCCATGACCTGATATAGCCTGCTTGCAGACCTAGATGCAAGTCTTGACCTGTTGTCTTCCACTGCAGAACAAGCTTCTCTTCTGGTCATTTAATGCTCTGCTCTTCCAGACAGATTCCTGCAGTCCTTTTGTTCCAGGGCCAATGTCATTAACACAAGACATAGTACTACCAGACCAAAAGGATTAGTATATTTCATCTTCTGTTATTCATTAGATCTAGATTGCAAATATATCCTTGTCCTACACAATGCACAACTTTTTCTCATTCAGTCTCAAATTCAGTGTTTATATCTAATGTTTGGAACATACTAATACATTTTTGATGGTGCTTTTTCTGGTTTTCAGTAGACTAAATATGTAACATCACTTTTACTGAGGTGATGACTGCATCCAAGCATTAACAAGTAATGTTCTGTAATCCTAGTGAATAATTAGTCTTCAGAGCAACAGGCAGTGATAAGATGAACCTGGTAGGAGTCATGTTAAAAAATATGCTCATTTATTATTTAAAATCTTAATTAAAATACTACAACAGTAAATTGGAGAAAATACATATGGCAAGACAAGAAAAGGGTTAGAAGAGGCAGAGAAAAAAATCTACTTCGTTAGGACTTCACCAAGATAAGCATTTCCGCTTTAATGTCTTGGTATCTTAAACATACAGCAGTTTCCCAGTTTTGGTTTATTTTTATAAGTACTACATAATTTAAAAATCTAAATGTACTCCAATAACTTCTGTCATCCATCACTCTAAATATAACAGTAAAATGATGCAATTCATGCATTTTAATTTATCCTGAATGTAAAAGCTGTACTGTGTTCATTTTTAACTATCGTTTTCCACATGTCAGGCTTGCTTCTTCCATGTGATATCTGTAACCATAGAAACAAAGTGTTTTTTTACTAATAATGTAAAGAATCAGACAGAGCAGAGTCTGCATTTAACCTTTAATTTTAATGTGTATTATTCTGACCAGCTCTGCTTATGCATTCTTTCACATTCAGTTTTAACCTACCAACAAAACATTGCATAACTGACCTTGCTATCACACAGCTAAGTGTTTTATTTAATCTCTTTTAGTCCTCCTTCATTTACAGCATGCTGCAGTAACTTGTCCGCAGCATGCAGATGGAATATTAATGAAGTCGGGCACTATGTGGCAGAATACGGCTGTGTATAAATACAGAACACAGATTAACAGTACTAAAGCAAATATAACAACTGAATCAATTAATTTCAAAAGACAACAGCTAGTGAAACATCGTAGTTTCTCAGCAAGTTTTCTTTCAGTAGCAAATTTAGATAATGGGTAGAGAAAGCACAGAAGTATTATTGTCCTTGGCACGTGATAAGAATGCAGTGCAATGGCTAAATGCATAACCCTCAGAATCTCAACCAACAATCTCAGTTCTGTCTTAGAATCTTAAACTCAAGCTGTCCAGTTAAATGTACTTCAACCACAGAACAGTTTAAATAAATGGGCACATTCGATGGTCATTAGTTTCTTATTATTTTTATATTTAGTCAGATCAGCAACATCAACAAAACATTTCACTTTATAAACACCCTTAAAACATACACACACACACACACACACACACACAAAAAGAAAAGAAAAAAATGGGTACTTGCATGTTATCGAAACCACATCATGACAACCGCTTTACGAGAAAACTTGCTTATTATCGCAACCAGTAGACAAATGTCTTATCAGAAGTGTTTCATCGTGCACTGTTTCAAGGTTGGTTACCACACTTCAAATTAGTAAAGTCAACCAACTCTGTTGTATTTTTACATTTTGGAAATGTTTGCCGTGGAAAGTTAAACAGTAACGCTCCCCGCCTTTTCGGCATAATTAATGAACACATTTTCTGGAGCGCTCTCATGTAAATATCAATAGTTTTTATCTTTTAACCTGTTATGACAAGAAATCTGAACAATGGGTACAGTGATTGGGTGTGGTGGTGGTGGTTGGGGGGGGGGGGTGAGCAGGCAAAAATCTAAAAATACCTGCCATTCTTTACTGACTTCAATCCTTGGGGATTTGAAGAAAAAACACTGTTTGGAGGAACGGACCAAAATATGAAGTAAAGCATACATACAGACAGTTGCAAGGTGAAGCTCTTTACAAGTAACACCATGTGTATAACACATATTTCACAGTTTGACATTAAAACCAATCAAACCTAAAAAATATCTGTTTTGCTTTATTGGACCACTACACGACAGGAGTCCCACAGCTCACCTTCGTTGATCAACAATTCTAGAGAAAGATAGGGGTTGGGGTGGTGACAAACACCCCAAACCACAGGCAAGTTGTAGATTTTCATTTGTTTTAAAAAGAAAAGGTTTCCTATAGGTTGTATGCATTAATCTAAACTAAAAATGCATTGAAGTTTTCTTATAAAGCGGTTTTCATGATGTGGTTGCGATAATACGCAAGTACCAAAAAATGTAATGTAAAAACATGACAAATTTCAGTCTAAAAGCATGCAAAATGCAATGCCAAAGTCATTAACTAATGCTCATGTAAAAACCTGGTGGTATTAAAATGTGAACTAATGCATCTGACCCACTATAAGTTTATGATTTGTAGAACACATGTAAGTTCAATTCCAAAATAGAGAAAATGTTACTGTATCAAATATTAAATATACCTTGAATGTGAATTTAGGTCACAGCCTGGACACAAGGTCAACTTATCAAAAGAGCACAGCGGAGTGAGAACAATGAACACTTATTTATTCCTCACTGTAAATTACAAAAAGACATGAAAGTTATATACTTACTGTAATTACAGGTCTGAATTGGTAGTTCCACTGCCATCACCTGAAGGACTAACATAGGTAGAACTTAGCCTGGCTATGAGAACTTTTTTCCAGGAAATCAAAGCCCCTGCACTTTAGGCAAAACACTCCTAGAAGAAGAATTTTTCCAACAAGATGCCAATACAACCACCACTGAAATCTGGCACGGTCTGCCAGATCCAGCCTAGGATGAGGTGAAGATACAACTGCCAGACCAGATCTCATTACATTAAGTAGGCAGGTTTCCTATCCAGGATTATAAAGCCATCACAATCACATCCAGGGCCAAGTCCCAAGTTAACTTTTTGGATGAATCCTCATGAAAGAACGTCCAAGTAATAACGACATGAAGGAATGTCCTGGATTTGGACACAGTATCCAAATTACGGCATTTTGCATAAGTATTCAGTGATGACTACATAGTCACCACATAACTATCATCAGAGGATGAATTCTTGTAGAAAGACATAGTCCTGACCAAAACTAAGTTTCTATTGTGCTTTTCCTAACATTTAATGCAATCTGTAATCCATTTTGACAATGTTAACACAAAAACAATGCAACCAATATGACTAATGTGTAATACATGACCAAAAACAAATTCAGAAACAGACTGCCCTCAAACTGCACAGCAATTTATCATTCTGAACAATTTTTGTTCCTTCTTTGCTGGGATTTTACCAGAACACAGTCAGAAGTAAAATTAATATGGAGGTACAACAAAACCGGTGAAATACAACCACCAGTCAGAATCAATGAACTGCTCATACTTAGTAGGGAGGAAAAAACAAAATACGAAAACAGAGTCTTCAGGATTCAAAGTGCATCTTTGGGAACAAAGTCAAGTCCATAACCACCACAAAAAACAAAACTTTAAACAAACACTCATTTTAAAGATATTAATTTTAAAGTAAACTTAATGCTAGAATAATTACTGAAATCTAGTGTGTTTCACTCATTCAATTGTCCCTA